>NC_080674.1:183268013-183590513 GCF_030445035.2 Dasypus novemcinctus | reverse complement strand
CTGGTTCCTCACAATGGTTAAGCTTACGACTATTCCAGCAGCATAGATGTTAAAAAATTTTTTTAGGTAAGAAATGCCCGTACATTTATACTATGATATAATCCATTTTTCAGGGTGATTTATTTTAATGCTTCCTCATCTTTACTAGTTCTTGCTCCTCATTTCTTTCATGTGGGTAGACTTATTAGTCTTCTCTCTCTTGCCTATAAAATAGTATCAGATCCACACGTCTAAGGGATGGGAACTGTCCTGACCCCTAATATAAATAAATCTTCTCTCCCAAGACTTAATCTCCAGTAAAGAAGGGAGGGAGGGGAAAGAAAGAAAAGAAAGAACTACTGATCTGGTAATTTAAAAGTTTATATAACATGTATATCTCAAGGAACTCCCTTGTTTGGCCAGAATGATAGCTTATGGGTTTGCCCAAGCTCCTGAGCAAACGAAAACTCACCTGCCACACATCCCACCCAGTCAGTCTTCTATACTTGGTATGTCCAATTCAACAAATCTTTTCCTTTTGAAAACTACTCTACTCCACTTTGCAAAGGTTGAGCAAAACAGTCCTTCAGATTCTTAAGTCAAGCTATTACTTCTTTCGTGGTAGAGCAGAAATTACAGATCCCCAAACCTCCAACCCACCAAGGAAGCAGAGGCTGCCTATGCAAGGGACTCTTGGGGAATGGGGGTGGTGGAATAGATGAGGATCAAGTTCTTCCCTTGATTATGTTATATAAATATAATAAACTGCATGTGAATCACTGTTTTTCACTCTCCAATAAGCAGTTCTCTAGAGTCCAAAATTTAGAAAACAGGCAAGTAAATGTCAAACTATTCTATGGTTATGTTAGCAATTATTAGCAAAAGATCCTAATTATTTACATTCTAAATCCTGCTGCTGCTAGTCTTTAAGTGATAGAAGACAGGTGAAGAGGGAGAGGAAGAAAAGAGAAAAAGCAGTATTTATAAGCAGATGTGATATTCCCATGACACCACTTTATGAACTCTTTATCCTTGATCAATCCATCAGCATCCTTTTATCCTCTGTTTTAAAAATATGGGGGTTAGTGACTGAAAGGGGTAGTATAGAGATGTAAATGTCAATTGAAAAAAAGCTAGGGAAGCAGACTTGGCCCAGTGGTTAGGGCGTCTGCCTACCACATTGGAGGTCTACGGTTCAAACCCCAGGCCTCCCTGACCCGTGTGGAGCTGGCCCATGCTCAGCGCTGATGCGCGCAAGGAGTGCCATGCCACGCAGGGGTGTCCCCCATGTAGGGGAGCCCCACGCGCAAGGAATGCGCCCCGTAAGGAGAGCTGCCCCGTGCGAAAGAAAGTGCAGCCTGCCCAGGAATGGCGCCACACACACAGGGAGCTGACACAACAAGATGACGCAACAAAAAGGTGCCGCTGATAAGGATAGAAGCAGTCACAGAAGAACACAGAGAGAATGGACACAGAGAGCAGACAACTAGGGGTGGGGGGGGAAGGGGAAAGAAATAAATTAAAAAAAAAAAAAAGTAAGAAAGCTAGAGAATAGTCCAGGAACTGAATAACATAATGAATCCAGAGGTGGATGAGGATTGTGGTTAATAATAAAAATACAAGAATGTTTGTTCTTCTATGAACTACAATAAATGTACATCACTATTACAAGGTGGTAAACATTTGATGATGATGGGAAGCGGATTTGGATCAACTGAGAGAGCATCCGCCTACCATATGGGAGGCCCGGGGTTCAAACCCAGGGCCTCCTAACCAGTGTGGTAAACTGTCCCATGCGCAGTGCTGATGCGTGCAAGGAGTGCCATTTCACGCAGGGGTGTCCTCTGCATAGGGGAGCCCCACATGCAAGGAGTGTGCCCCTGCAAGGAGAGCCGCCCCACACGAAAAAAGCGCAGCCTGCCCAGGAGTGGTGCCGCACACATGGAGAGCTGATGCAGCAAGATGACGCAACGAAAAGAGACACAGATTCCTAGTGCTGCTGACAAAAATGCAAGCAGACACAGAACACATAGCAAATGGACACAGCAGACAACAGGGGGAAGGGGAGAGAAATTAAAAAAATAAAATAAATAAAATAAAATAATTTGGTGATGCATGGTAAAAATACAATTAATGCAGCTTATGGACTATTGTTAACAGAGTTATTGTAATATGCTTGCATCACTGTCAAAGAAGGTACTATATTGACACTAAGGGTCAATAATAGAGTATATGGGATTTTTAGGACTAAGGAAAAACATTTAAAAAAAATACTGAGGCGATGACTGCAAAACTCTGTGATCTAAGTGCGAGCCACTGAGCGTACACTTAGTATAGATTGTACAAGGCTTGGGAATGTATAAACACAGTGAACCATGTGGTGAAGAGGGACTGTGGTTAGCAGTACAAATGAGTGTTCTCTCATGACCTACAACAAATGTACAATATTAATACATGGTGTTAAAAATAAGGGGTGTATGGAAAAATTTACCAAATATAAGCTAAGGAACACAGTTAGTGGTAATAGTCTGATAATGTTCTTTCAAAATCTGTAAACAAATGTTCCACAACAACGTAAGGTGTTGGTGGAGGGGTGATCTATGAGAATTCTGCACATAATGCATAATCACAACTTTTCTAATAAAAAAGATATATTACATGGGGGAGTGGATGTGGCTCAAGCGGTTGAGTGCCTGCTTCCCACATGGGAGATCCTGAATGTGGTTCCCGGTGCCTCCTAAAAACAAAACAAAACAAAACAAACATAAGCAAACGAATGAAAAAACCAACACAGTGGAGCTGATGTAGCTCAGTGGTTGAGTGGTGGCTTCCCACCTATGAGGTCCCAGGGTTCAATCCCACCCCCCTAAAAAAATATATAAGAAAAAAAATGTGGGGGTTGAATTAGGTTTGTTACAAAAAATTAAATAAGATTTTTATGAAGAATCCTGAGGTGTTAAGAGAAGATATTAGATCTCAAAAGTGATCTCCACTTGGATGCAGTCTTGAAGACACAGTCCTCTTGGAATTCTTTATCATTTCTTTCCAAAGGCTTCTGTGCAACTCTAATTTTGGGGCTATATAGACAACTGATGGGAGCTTAGTTAAAGCTCTTTGGGACCCAATAAGAAAGACCATTATAGCAGGTCTTTGGATGAAACTGAATTGAAAGGGAAGGGCAACTTTCTATTCCTGAAAACTACCAACTTCTTGGTGTCGGGGCTTTCTGCAGCTTTTGTACTTGTCAATTAAGTTGTTCAGAGCACAAGAGTAAGAGAATGGAACAGTTTTAAACTAAACCATAGAATGCATTTCTAACCCCAACCACCTTTGGTTACCACTGGAGACAAAATAATCATACTTTATATTTGTGCAGCTATTCAGAGATTACAAAGCACCTGCCGTACCCCATCATTTGAAAATAACTTGGTGAAGTAACGAGAGCAAGCATTTTGGTAAAATAACTAGGTGCGGTGAGGGTTACTATTAGTTAGCATAACTGTCACCCCTCACCCTCTGTCCAACCCTTTTTACATTAATTTTAAAAGTTCAGGGAGCTGGTATAACTCAGTGGTTGAGTGCCAGCCTCCCACATACGAGGTCCCAGGTTCAATCCCTGGCCCCAACACCTCAAAAAAAAAAAAAAAAAAAAAGTTCATCAGGTATAAGAGATTTGTCCAATGTGGTCATTCAATGGATGCCTCAGTGCAAACCTATCACCTCAGAGACAATCTTGCCTCATCATGCCTCAGAGAACATCTCTAGTGGACTCCCAAATTTATATCATCAGGCTAAATACATGAGTGTATGAGCCCTAACATTTAGAGAGCAAGATTTTTTCACATTCATTTCCTATCACCTCAGACCAAGCAGGCTATCTCCCCAACCAAACTTTCCTGTTCTGTCAATAACAGACATTCAGGCAGGGAACCCTGATCTCAGCCTTGACTCTATTCTTCCTCCTCACTCCCTTTGTTAAATCACGCCAATCGTCTTTAACAAGCATGTACTAGCCACTTACCTTGTCCCAAATGCAAATGCATCCATCTGACTGCCCTTAGCGCTTTCCCACCCTTACCTGGTCCTCATCATCTTATATTTACCATTTTAATATTTACCTTACGGATCTTCCTATCTCCAGCCTCTCCTCTCCCGTTTCAGTGCTTTTGTCCCACTCTTTGATTATTCGCCCTAAAGCACATCATGTTAGCACTATGCTCCTAAACACCTCCCAACTCCCAAACATCTGAATGTCTGAAATACTCACACCCAGTGAAACTCTTTCCAACCCCATCTTCCATTATTCTTTTAGAAATATAACAGAAGTACTGCATTGATCTTAAAAACATTTCCCCAAATATTTGGTATATGTGCAATCCCACTTACCTCCACTAAGGATACCCTACAATGAGACTCTGGTCTTTATGCCTTTGCTCACAACATTCTTCCCTCATCTTCTCCCCAACCCCTTGCCTCTACCACCAGATTGTAAAATCTTTGAGAACAACCATCATATCTATGTTCATTTCACTACGTGTCAAAAGTCATGCCTTGCCCAGGACAGGCATCCAGACAAGAATTGGCTCACAATGAACAGGAAATCTCCTAAGATCACAGGTTCTTCTATTATCTATCTATCTCTCTCTATTTATATATGTATTTATTGAGCATCTTTTATATGCATTCAAATTATCTTTTTTTTTTTTTTTTTGAGGTTTCGGGGCCAGGGACTGAACCTAGGACTTCACATGTGGGAAGCCAGTGCTCAACCACTAAGCCACACCCACTCCCTGTTTTGAGTTTGAACCACTGTAGTATCATAGTAAAAATATTAAAAATTGTACTTCTGAATTTTTTTTTCCAGGAAAAGTGCTGTTCAAATTTTGGTTGATTTTAAAAACCTGAGATACTTCTTGTTTAGGGAGTACAGGGTGGAGAAAAGAATAGATTAAAAATTATTTAAGCAAACTGAAAATCCAGACACTAGACTGACAGGTTTTATTTTGAACTATAAGGTGTGACTTAGTTTTCAGAGCTATTCTGCAGAAATCTAACAAATGTAAAAAAGGAACAGAAACCCCTTCACAATTAGAGGCAGCAGCAAAAAAACAGATATTAGTGCAGAAGAGAAAACACTTGAGCATACAAGACACACCCTAACAACTCTTGATGCTCCTGCAATCAGGGCTCTGAGCCCTCCTGCAAAATTTACTGTCTCCTCCCTCCATTTTCAGGTACGACGCTTCTTCAAAAGTGGCATGAACATATATTAGAAGCAAATTTCCAATTCCTTTCCAGTTCCTTCTCACTGTGTGAAATGGCTGGTACAGAGGTTATAGGTATAACCCAGCTGGTACAGAGGTTATAGGTATAGGCTTACAAAAAGGTTTTGAATACAGTTTTGCATAGTCATCTCTTCAACATGGAATTAGGTTCTAATACTTCCAATAGGCTTGCTCTATGAGAAGCAACCTCTAGATTCCAGGCAAAAGGCTGTTTTATAAGTGAATATTTAGAATATATTTCATTTCAGATTCTCACTTGCTTTCTTCTACGTGGAAGTGTAAGAATTTTCCCTCTTACTTTGCTGGGGTATGGTGATTCACGATAATATGTAAAGCATCCAGCCCTAGCACAAAGCATACAACTCAGGAAATGGTGGTTCTTTTTAGTCTCAGATTTTCCTTGGTATATGATGCTCCTGGGATGTTGCTGATTTGAGTACATAAACCCAAAACTCAACTCAGATCCTAGATTGTCTAAAATTCCATAATTATCACAAAAACCCAGCTGCCTTGAACCAGTGTAAGTAAGGGCTACTCAGGCAAGACAGATCATTTAACACCCTTGCCCCCAACTAGCTTTATGAGGGTGAATTTCAGTTATGCTGGCTTAAGCAGCAAAAGAATCTTTGGATTCACTGAGTAATTCATAAAGCTGCAACCTAGTCATCTCTATGTATAATAAAAAACTGGACAAATAACTCACTAGAGGAAGGGCCACTTGAGAGAGATTATTGCTCTTACTGTCCAAACAGTTACATACAATTTATCATGTTTTTACACTTAATTATATTGGCTTCGCCATACATTCAGGGCAACTTGAGGGAATGGACTTATATATTAATCTCTACATATAAAGCTTTCACAGATCCTAATAAATGCACAGACATACACATACAGCTTATATATTTATTGTAAAAGGGCTTAGAATAATTCAAACAAGAGAGGCAGACTATCCCAACTGAGATAACTGAGAAAACATTGAATAGAATCAGCACCTATCAGAGAAGTACAAAGAGAAACCAGAACCCACTGCCACCCCATCCCTACCCTGCATCAGCACTCCATGTTGTTTACATCCCTCTGGAGTTGTCAAGAAGACACAGAAGACACACAGGAAGAGAGAGAGCTCCATAGATGCCAAAGGAGAGAAGGTTCAAAGAGCTAAAGCCCAGGGAGAGAGGAGTTATTCTCCTGATAGTTCACAGCTGAAGAGAAGAGCTGAGCCCAGAAAGACATGAGCCCTATGTCAGCCTACAGCTGAGAATAGGAAGAAGCTGGGCCCACGGAGCCTTAAGACAAAAAAGGAAGGAGAAACCAGGCAGAGATTGTCCACTGTCTTCCTTCAATATGTGGCAACAGACTCTGGTGAGAAAGAGTCTTGAGTTGGACTCTTCAGGGCCTTGTAAATTTAAGCTTTTACTCCAAATAAATGCCCTTTATAAAAGCCAACAGATTTCTGGTACTTTGCATCAGCACCCCTTTGGCTGACTAACACAACTACTCTGCAACTTGACCTCCAAATAAAAGGTAATGTTAAAAGATATATTTCAAAAGACTGCACATGAAGGTACACAGCAATTTTACTCACAATGGTCTAAAATCTGGAAACAACTCAAATGCCCATCAACTGGTAAGTGGATAAAATTTGGTATAGCCATACACCAGAAAGCCATACTGAGACTTGAATCAATATACATAAATCTCAAAAGCATTGTTAAGTCAAAGAAGTCAGATTCGAATTACTGCTTAAAACTGCTTACTCTATGATTCCATTAATATGAAATTTCAGAAAAGGCACAACTATAGTGTTAAAAAGCAAATCAGGGAAACGGACTTGGCCCAGCGGTTAGGGCGTCCGTCTACCACATGGGAGGTCCATGGTTCAAACCCCAGGCCTCCTTGACCCGTGTGGAGCTGGCCCATGTGCAGTGCTGATGCGCGCAAGGAGTGCCGTGCCACGCAGGGGTGTCCCCCGTGTAGGAGAGCCCCACGAGCAAGGAGCTCACCCGTAAGGAGAGCCGCCCAGCGCAAAAGAAAGTGCAGCCTGCCCAGGAATGGCGCCGCCCACACTTTCCGTGCCGCTGACGACAACAGAAGCGGACAAAGAAACAAGACACAGCAAATAGACACAGAGAACAGACAACCAGGGGAGGGGGAGATTTAAATAAATAAATCTTAAAAAAAAAAAAACGCAAATCAGGGGGCCAGGTACAATAGACTGCACTGGACCAACTGCAAAGGGGCCCTAGAGAACATCTTGTGGTGATGAAAACGTTTTATAACTTGATTATGGTGGTGGCTAGATGACTGCATATATTGTCAAAACTCAAACTGTACATTTAAATTGGATAAATTTTATTTCATCTAAATTATATCTCAATGAAACTGATTTTTAAAAAGAGATGTTTAGAAAATATTGTAAAACTACAAAGAAAAGTACTACTAACTCTACCTGGAAAAGTTTGGGAAAACTTCAGGAAAAAGGTGAGACTTGAATTGGATCTTGTTACAGAACGATTTTAAAGTGCTCAAGAAGTAGAAAACAAAGCAGATATGTAGACATATCCTGCGCTGTAGCCCACAAGAAGAGGCATCTTTGAATACAAAGAAGAATGCTTCATAAAAAGAAATTCATAAAGATGGATAAATTAGCACTTGGACAGATATAAAAGACTAGCTGATCTTATAAGATTTCCAAAGAGGGAATCAACTCACAGATATTGCTGTTCCATAAGCAAAATAATCAGATGGGGTCAAAAAAAGTTTCCTAATAAAGCAAAAGAAAAGGGAAGGTGAAACCACCCCAACCAAGATGGCAGAGTGAAATGCTTCAGGGCTCTGCCCCGTACAGAAACTTTGAACAACAACCAAGAACTGGCAGAAACATCTTTCTAAAAGCTCCAGAGACTGTTAAAGGATGGGAGTATCAAGGCAAGCACGGAATCAAGAAAAAGGCCGCTAAAAAGCAGCAGGAGATTGTATGGTATATTGTGAATATATCACAATAAAACTGATTAATAAATAATTGTGCAAAAAAGAGTGAGAAATAACAGCTATATACAGCAGGGGAAACAGAGATTGAAAAGTGGTGAATTTTCTTGCTTGTTTTTTTATTACCATTACTGAAATAATGAAAATGCTCTAATAATAATCAAAGTGATGAATGCACAACTTTGTGATTATACCAATACCACTGATTGCACAATCTGGATGAACTGTATGCTTTATATGTATCAATAAAATTCATTCATTAAAAAGAAAAAAGCAGTAGGATCTCATGGCACCAAGGCTGGCCTTTCCCACACCCTCTCACCAGCTTTACATAAAGCCAGTTCCTACTTAGAGTTTGGATTCCTAGTCCCAACTCTGGAGAGCGCAGAGTAACCCTTGTGCACATGCTGAGTGCATGCATGTCTGGCCCAATCCGTCTGGTGGTGGCCTGAGGGACTCGCTGTCCTAGAACTGGCCCTGCATGTAACAGGTGGCTCAATGAGCACTCCTCTAGAACCCTGTGGTAGAGGAGTCAAGCCATGCTGCCTGGGGCAAGGGACTGATGGCTGTATGACATACAGTGCAGTGCCAGGACCTTGAGAAAACTGTAGGGCAGAGGGGACATTCTAATCTGTGTAAACCCTGGGGGAATTCCTAGGGCCAGAGGCACCTGCCCAAGACAAAAAGCTGTGCAGGCAGGATCAGAGAGGCTTCTTCACTTTGGTCTGGAGCTATTCTCCAAACTGAATATATGGATAAGCCCTGAAGTAAAGCAATCACACAGGTAAATCTGTAAAGACTGAGAAATGTGTTTTACTTCCTACCTTTTTTGGTTTTTAGCTTCTGTCATTCAAGGAAAGCTCTGGCATAACATTAGCAGGACATTAAGGAACAGACGTCTCAGAGTCTAAAATTCCAACAATTGACTAAAACATCAAAATGTCCAAGTTTCAACAGAGGATTACAAAACATACAAAGAAACAGGCCCAGGCAAAAGAGAAGATTAAAGTATTAGGAACGATCAGTAATAAGGATCTGACCTAAGAGAGTCCAAAGACTTTTTAAAAATGGTCCTAAATATGCTCAAAGAGCTAAAGGAAAACATGGACAAAGGAAATCAGGAAAAACAGATGAACACAAAAAGAAGAGCAATACAGACCCAGAAACTATGAAAAGGAACCAAAGCTGAAGTCCACAGCAACAACAGAAATCAAAAATTCCCTAAAGGGATTCAATAGCAGATTGGAGCTGGCTGAGGAAATAATCAGTGAACCTTAAGTTAAAACAATTGAAATCATCTAGTTTGTGGAACAGAAAGAACAAAGACTGAAGAAAAGTGAACAGAGCTTGAGGAGCCTATAGGACACCATCAAGCATACCAATATACACACTGTAGGAGCAGAAGGACAAGAAAGAGAAAAAGGGCCACAGAGAATATTCAAAGACAGAATGGCTGAAAACTACATTTAATGAAAGACATGAATTTACACATCCAAGATGCTCAGTGAACTCCAAAGAAGATAAACTCAAAGAGACTCACATGGTACCAAGGTATAATCAAATTGTCGAATGACAAAAACAGAATTCTGAAAGTCACAAGAGAGAAGCAACCTATCACATACAAGGGAGCCATAAGATTAAGTGCCAAATTCTCATGAGAAACCACAGAGGCAAGAAGGCTGTGGGAAGACTAGCTGAAGTGCTGGAAGTTGGGAAGCAGATGTGGCTCAGGAAGTTGGGCACCCGCCTACCACATGGGAGAGTCCTGGGTTCAGTTCCTGATGCCTCCTAAAGAAGACAAGCAAGACAGCAAGCTGATGTGACAGGCTGGTGCAGTGAGCTGACACAACAAGATGACACAAGGAGGAAAACACAATGAAAGAACCAACAAGCAGGGAGTGGAGATAGCTCAAGTGATTGGGCACCTTCCTCCCACATGGGAAGTCCTGGGTTAGGTTCCTGGTACCTCCTAAAAAGAAGATGAGTACACAACAGACACAGAAAGCAGACATCGAGCGCAAACAATGGGGCAGGGGCAGGGGGATAAATCTTTAAAAAAATAAAGTTCTGGAAGCAAAAAACTGAAAACCAAGAATCCTGTATCTGGCAAAACAGTCTTTCAAAAATGAGGAATTAAGAGATTCCCAGATAAGCAAAAGCTGAGGGATTCATCACCAGTAGACTGACCCTATGAGAAATGCTAAAGGGAGATCTGCAGGTTTGAAAGGACACTAGACAACTGACTGAAGTCACGTGAAGAAATAAAGATTGCAAGTAAAGACAATGACATAGGTTAATATAAATACCAGTACTCTTGTATTTTTTATTTGTAACTCCATTTTTCACCTCCCACAGAATCTAAAAAATGCATAAAATTTAATAATAAATCAATGGTTTTGTACTCATAATGTGTAAGTATGTAATCTGTGACAAGAACTACATAAAGGTGGGGAGATGGAGAGGTATAGGAACAGTTTATGTATGCTATTGAAGCTGTTAAGTTGGTATCAAAGCAGACAAGATGGGCACAGATTTAGGAAGTTAAGTTTAAGGCCCATGGTAACCCCAAAGAAAATATCAGAGAATATGCAAACTCATTGAGACAGAAAATAAAGTACAGGGTACTAAGGGTGAAAGGCAGAGACAATAGGAAGTTAATTCAAAAATGAGTGTAGAGGGAAGTGGACTTGGCCCAGTGGTTAGGGCGTCCGCCTACCACGTGGGAGGTCCGCGGTTCTAAGCCTGGGCCTCCTTGACCCGTGTGGAGCTGGCCCATGTGCAGTGCTGATGCGCACAAGGAGTGCCGTGCCACGCACAAGGAACGCGTCCTGTAAGGAGAGCCACCCAGCTTGAAAGAAAGCACAGCCTGCCCAAGAATGGCGCCGCACACGCACACACGGAGAGCTGATGCAGCAAGAAGATGCAACAAAAAGAAACACAGATTCCTGGTAAGGAATAAGGATAGAAGTGGTCACAGAAGAACACACAGTGAATGGACACAGACAACGGGGGGGGGGGGCAGAATAAATAAAAATAAATCTTTTTTAAAAAATGAGTGTAGAATTTCTCTTGGGGGTGAAGGAAAAGTTCTATTAGGTTGGTGCAAAAGTAATTGCGGTTTTCCATTGTTGAAATTTGCCGATTGAGGGAAACGGACTTGGCCCAGTGGTTAGGGCGTCCGTCTACCACATGGGAGGTCCGCGGTTCAAGCCCCGGACCTCCTTGACCAATGTGGAGCTGGCCCACGCGCAGTGCTGATGCATGCAAGGAGTGCCCTGTCACGCAGGGGTGGCCCCCGCATAGGGGAGCCACGCGCAAGAAGTGTGCCCGTAAGGAGAGCCGCCCAGCGTGAAAGAAAGTGCAGCCTGTCCAGGAATGGCGCCGCCCACACTTCCCGTGCTGCTGACAACAGAAGCAGACAAAAGAAACAAGACGCAGCAAATAGACACAGAGAACAGACAACAGGGGGGGGGGGGGGGGATTAAATAAATAAATCTTTAAAAAAAAAAGAAATTTGCTGATTGATACTGGAATACATTCTTAAATGTGGTTATGTTATACATCATTTTAATGTACATTTCTCACTTTATGTCTTTTTGCTAATGACTTATTACTTGCTGTTTATTTTATATTTATTTTGGACCATGGAAATGATGTTAGACAAAAAGCAAATCTGAGCAATTTTCTTAGTTGAGTTCAGAACAGGTCTCAAAGTAGCGGGAAGAATTTCCAATATCAACAACGCATTTGGCTAGGAACTGCTAACGAATGTACAGTACAGTGGTGGTTCAAGAAGTTTTGCAAAGGAGACGAGAACCTTGAAGATGAGGAGCATTGTGGCCAGCCATGAGAAGTTGATAATAACCAATTAAGAGCAATCATCGAAGCTGATCTTCTTACAACTACACAAGAAGTTGCCAAAGAAATCACTATCAACCTTTCTACGGTAGTTCGGCATTTGAAGCAAACTGGAAAGGTAATAAAGCTTGATAAGTGGGTGCACCTCATAAGCTGACCAAAAATTTTAAAAAATTGTCGTTTTGAAGTGTCGTTTTCTCTAATTCTATGCAACAAAAAGACCCATTTCTCTATAGGATTGTGATGTGTGATGAAAAGTGTATTTTATAGGACAATTGGCGACAACCAGCTCATCTGCTGGATCGAGAAGAAGCTCCAAAGCACTTCCCAAAGCCAAACTTGCACCCAAAAAAGGTCATGGTCCCTGTTTGGTGGTCTGCTGCCAGTGTGATCCACTACAGCTTTCTGAATTCCAGCAGAAGTATTACATCTGAGAAGTACGCTCAGCAAATCAATGAGATGCACCCAAAACCGCAACTCCTACAGCCGGCAATGTTAAACAGAAAGGGTAGCATTGGGTTACTGGAGTTTTGCATCATCCGCCATAGTCACCTGACCTCTCGCCAACTGACTACCACTTCTTCAAACATCTCGACAACTTTTTGCCGGGAAAATGCTTCCACAACCAGTAGGATGCAGAAAATACTTTCCGAGAGTTCATCGAATCCCAAAGCGCGGATTTTTGCACTACAGGAATAAACAAATTTATTTCTCATTGGCAAAACTGAGTTGATTGCAATCATTCCTATTTTGATTAATAAGGATGTGTTTGAGCCTAGTTATTATTATTTAAAATTCACGGTCTGAAACCACAATTCCTTTTGCACCAACCTAACAGTAATGGATGGTGGTAAGGGTACTACAACACTGTGAATGTGGTTAAATCCACTGAATGATATTCTTGGGAGCGGTTGGGATGGGAAGATTTATGTTATGTATGTTTCCACAATTAAAAAAAGGGAGATGACAATTAAATGCCCTGCATGATACAGAATGGGATCTAAGAATGGAGAAGAAAAGGCATAAAAGGATTTTATTGAGATTTAAGAAAAAATTGGAATAGAGAAAGTAAGCATTATATCAATGGTGAATTACTTAAACTTGGTAACTGCTCTTAAGATAATTATTGAATGTCTTTGTTCAGAGGAAATGCATATGGAAATATTGTGTTCAAAGAGTATGATGTGTGCAACCTACTCTATAATGTTTAGAAAATAGATAATTAGATAGGTAATACATATGATACAGAAAAGACAGCTAAATGTTAAAATTGGTACATCTGGGTATGTGGCAAGGTGGCAATATGTTGGGAGTTCTCTGTATAGGGTTTGTGCTATTTTTTGCAACTGTCTGGTAAATTTGAAATTATTTCAAAATAAAAAGTTTAAAAAAAAAAAGAAAGGTAAGGGTCAAAGAGAAACCCAAAGGGAACAGAAAGAGAGAGACTGAAGTAGGGAGATGAAATAAAAGAAAGGCACATATTTGGTCAGAATCAAAAGTACAGCCCTTGGTACAGACAGATTGGAAGAAAGGAGGTGGGGCGAGGCACTAAAAGAAAAAAGAAAAACTAAGGGGAAACAGGCCAAATAACCAAATTCAGAGCTACCAAAAAAAAAAAGCCCTGAGATCTGACAGCTCAGAGCCAGCCTACCCAAGAGAACTAAGAAGACAAGGTAAGAGCAAAAAGTGTGCTTCCTACAACCAATATTATCACAGATGAGTCTCCTCCTCTTCCCTCCTTATTGCCTCTGCCTTAGTTCAAAGCCTTCTCATATTCAGTCCCACCCCACATATCTTGCACAGGTTTTTTTTGTTTTTTTTTTAAAGATTTATTTATTTATTTAATTCCCCCGCCCTCCCCTGGTTGTCTGTTCTTGGTGTCTGTTTGCTGCGTCTTGTTTCTTTGTCCGCTTCTGTTGTCGTCAGCGGCACGGGAAGTGTGGGCGGCGCCATTCCTGGGCAGGCTGCTCTTTCTTTTCACGCTGGGCGGCTCTCCTTATGGGTGCACTCCTTGCGCGTGGGGCTCCCCTACGCGGGGGACACCCTTGCGTGGCACGGCACTCCTTGCGCGCATCAGCACTGCGCATGGCCAGCTCCACACGGGTCTTTATACCTCCTTAACTTGGACCAGAATACATCCTTCAGTATTCTTCAAAACCCAATTCAAATGCTACCTTTCCTGTGAATCTTCTCCAACTTTCCCAGCCACAGTGAGCTGTGCCTCTTCCATACTTAAAAATATTTTGTTCTGAAATGCTATCATAACACTGAACTACAATACAATGTCTTTGTCCTCCACCAGTCTATGAGTAACTGCAGTAGAGGATTCAATAGTAAGGACAAAAATTCTCAACTATAAAGCAATTTTAAAAACTGTACAACTGGGAAGTGGACTTGGCCCAGTGGTTAGGGCACCCGTCTACCACACAAGAGGTCCACGGTTCAAACCCCGGGACTCCTTGACCCATGTGCAGCTGGCCCACATGCAGTGCTGATGTGCGTAAGGAGTGCGGTGCCATGAGGGGTGTCCCCCGCGTAGGGGAGCCCCATGTGCAAGGAGTGCGCCCCATAAGGAGAGCCGCCCAGTGCAAAAGAAAGTGCAGCCTGCCCAGGAATGGTGCCGCACACACGGAGAGCTGACACAACAAGATGACACAACGAAAAGAGACACAGATTCCTGTGCCGCTGACAACAACAGAAGCGGACAAAGAAACAAGACGCAGCAAACAGACACAGAGAACAGACAACTGAGGGGGGAGGGAGAAGGGGAGAGGAAAAAAAACCTGTACAACTTTAGATAGACTATACAAGCACGGGACTGTGAACCATGTGGTAGAAAATGGACTACAGTTAACAGTACAAATATGAGCGTGTTCTCTCATGAACTATGGCAAATGTGCAGTACTAATGCATAGTGTTGATGGGGGGGGTGTGTATGGAAAGAATATACCAGGTGTACGCTTTGGGCCATACTTAGTGGTAATAGTCTGATGATGTTCTTTCATGGTCTGTGGCAGATGTTCCACAACAATGCACGGTGCTGGTGGATGGGAGATGTGAGAGAGCTCTGCATATTGTGCATGACTGTGTTGTAAGCTCACAACGTCTCTAATAAAAAATACAAATGAAAAAAACTGTACATATGTACCTCATTCTAGAGGATGCTAGAAGCTTTGTTGTTTGAAGGCATTCTACAGTGAATTGATTCCTGAAGTACTATTTTGAGCAAGTATACATCCACCTTACCCCTAATTCCTCCCCATACTATCACAATGACCTAGCATTTTAAAGATTTTTGTAATGCTTTAAATTTCTTAGAGAAAGGCAAGCCTGTAATAGAGAAGGCAATTCCACCAAGAATTTTGTGTAGCAAAGAGGAAACTTCCTTCATAAAATAAAAGGAGTAGCTACTTCCAGGAAAATGGCGTATAAGAGAGACACAGGATTGATTTCTCTTCCAGAAAAATAGCTAGAGGGAGGCAGAATTGGCCTGGAAAAAAAATATATTTAGGGTTTAGACACAAGGGGAAGGCTGGACACCACCCAGAAGAGAAAGGAGAAAGGAGAAGAATCTCAATGGGAAAACTGCGAGTAAGAGCTGCAGCTGCAGCTGCTGGCACCCATCACCCTCACCCTCAGGGCAGACAGCTTTGAATTCTCCAGCCTCTAGCTGGTGGTCATGGACAGAGAGGGCCACATGGGTCTACCTCCCCAGGAAAGGGGAGAGAGAGGGATGCAGCCTAAGACTGATTCAGCTTTTGGCCAGCAAATTTGGTCTGCTGTGTCCCACAAACCCTACCAGGCCGAGTGGGGCTGCCCACTGTTTGCCCTGGGAGTTAGCAGGGGATGAAGGAGATTCAACTCTCACAAACACCCTCCCTACTAACCAGGACTGGCTGTTGAGGACGCAGAGGGAAGTGGAATTATTTCCTATCTGGAAAAAGGGAAGGGGCTGCCAACAAAAGTTGAGCAGCCTCTGAGAAAATCGTATTTGTGAGGCCTGAGGCAGGATGCTCTGTTGTGGTTGTTGTTACAGTGAACACATTCCTACCAGGGTTTGACCTGTGAGGGCTTCTGAAGATCACCACTTGCTGGCGGACCAAGGAAGTGCATGCAAGAAAAATAAAAGCATGTGAGAAAATTAAAAGTAAATAGTTTACTTTTAAATAGACTTTTTCAGGCCTTTACAGCTCACTCCCCAAGGCCCTCAGAAGTGGGTCTGCAACCCATTACTAGGTCCATGGGCCAGATTTGTGCAACTAAACAGGGACAATCCTAAACATCTAGAATAGGTTGAACCAAGAATCAAAGAATAGCAGTGACACACAGTCCCCCATCACTAAATTCCTAAATTTAGCAAAAGAGAGAACTTGAGCCTTAGAGTAAACTCACTATGGCAGTTTGAGATTATTTGATGAATCCCAAAAAGATAAATATTATGTTTGTAAACTAATCTACTCCTCTGTATGATACCTTTTGATTGCAGTAAATTCACTTAAGAATAAAATTTAATTAGATTACTTGATAAGATTGCTTTAGGGCTTCTGATTGGGCTCCATCAGTAGGCGTGATTCAGGTTGAGCCTCCACCCCCTTGCTGAGTTTGATATAAATGGAAACACAGGGAAGAGACTTACTCAACAAGAGGAAAAAGGGAGCCAGCACATTTGATTCTGCAATGTGAGAGAAAGGATTGCCTAAGCATGAAGTCCCCAAGAGGCTGGGCCCACAGGGCAGGCTCAACAGGAAAGGGCGAGCCTGGAGAGGAAGACTGAGACCATAACAGAGATCTGTGGCCATCTTGCTTCACCATATGGCAACATGCCAGGAGCAATAGTAGATAACTTTGGTGAGAAAGCATCTCTAATGGTGCCTTGAGTTGGAGTTTTCATGGCATTGGAACTATATGCTTTTATCCCAAATAAATCCCCTTTATAAAGCCAACACATTTATGGTATTTTGCATTGGCACACCTTTGGCACACTAAAACACCATCGAAATCAGATACTTAGGCATTAGCAAAAAATTATAAGCCATACTAAGAAAATGGAAGATATGGCCCAAGCAAAAGAACATATCAAAGCCCCAGATAAGACAAAGAATTTGAGACAACTAATAAATAAGAATTACACAAATCTCCTAAATCAAATCAATGAGTTCAAAGACAATACAGCAAGAGATAAAGGACATCAAGATGACACAGGGTGAGCACAAAGAAGAGAATAGAAAAACAACAGCACTTATGAGAATGAAAGACAAAAAGGTGAGCTCAAAAACACATGAGAGTCATAAAACAGCAGACTCAAAATGACAGAAGAAATATTAAGAGATGCAGAAGACAGAACAGCTGAAATAGGAGAGAGAAAAGAAAAGAAAGAAAAAAGAAGGGAAAAAACTGAACGGGGACTCAGGGAGATGAACAAAAACACAAAGCGCAACAAAATACACATCATGGGAATTCCAGAAGGAGAGGAGAAGGGAAAAGAGGCATAAAGAATGCTTTTTTTTTTAGGAGGCACAAGGAATGAACCTGGGACCTTGTACATGTGAAGCAAGTGTTCAATCACTGAACACCTGTTCCCTCATAAAGAATATTTGAGGAAAGAGTGGCTGAAAATTTCCCAACTCTCATGAAAGAAATGAATTTACATGTCCAAAGGAGTGCAGTGTACCCCAATCACAATAAATCCCAATAGACCTACTCCAATACACATACTACTGAGAATGTCAAACACCAAAGATAGAAAGAAAACTTTCAAAGCAGCAAGAGAGAAGCAAACCATCACATATAAAGGATGCCCAATAAAACTTAGTGTGGATTTCTCATCAGAAACTAAGTAGGCAAGAAGACAGTCGTATGATATAATTAAGATACTGAAAGAGAAATACTGCCAGCCAAGAATTCTTTATCCAGCAAACCTATCCTTCAAATATGAAGGGAAGTTTAAAATATTCACAAATAAACAGAAACTAAGAGAGTTTGTAAAAAACAAAACAAAACAAAACAAAAAACAACTTGCCTTTGCAGGAAGAATTAAAGGGCATCTTACAGCCCCAAAGAAAAAGACAGGAGAGAGAGGCTTGGAGTAAAGTGTACAAGGGAAGACTATTAGGAAGCATAAGCAAAATAGTAGAAAGATGAAAATAAGATATGATATATGAAAATTAAAGAACAAAATGGTAGAAGTAAATAGTGCATTCACAGTAATATCAATGAATGTGAATGGATTTAAACATTAGCTTAACCATCACATTCCCCAATCAAAAAAATATAGGCTGACTGAATGGATAAAAAAACCATGAGCCATCCATATACTGCCTAAAAGAGACTCACCTTAGACCCAGGTATACAAATCGGCTGAAAGTGAAAGGCTGGAAAAAGATACTCTATGCAAAGAATAACCAAAAAAAGAACAGAGGTAGATACACTAATATCAGACAAAACAGACTTTCAATGCAAAAAAGTTATAAGAGATACAGAAAGCCATTATATAGTAACAAAAGGGGCATCCACTAAGGATTAATAGTCATAAATATCTATGTACCTAACCAGGATACCCCAAAAAACATGAGGCAAACTCTGGCAAAACTGAAGAGAGAAATGAACATCTCTATGATAATAGTTGGAGATGTCAAGACACCATGCACATCATTAGATAGAAAAACTAGACAGAAAAACTAGACAGAAGACCAACAAGGAAAACTTGAACAATATGATAAATAAGCTGGACCTAACAGCATACACAGAACATTGCATCCCAAATTAAAGGGTTATACATTCTTCTCAAGTGCTCATGGAATCTTTCTCCAGGATAGACCATATGTTCAATCACAGAGCAGGTCTCAATAAATATAAAAAGACTGAAATCAGGGAAGCAGATGTGGTTCAAGCCGTTGGGGACCCACCTCCCACATGGGAGGTCCTGTGTTTGGTTCCCAGTGCCTCCTAAAGAAGATGAGCACACAATGAGCAGACACAACAAGGTGCCTGAATGTACTTCCTCAGATAATGGAATGAAGCTGGAAATCAATAATAGATGGGAAAAGAGGAAAATGTGCAAATGTGTGGAGACTAAACAACATACTCCTAAACAGTCAAAGAAAAAATTGTAAGTGAAATTTAGTAAATAGCTTGAGACAAATGAAAATAAAAACACAACTAATCAAAATTTATGGGATACAGCAAAGGCAGTGCTGAGAAGGAAATTATAGCCCTAAATGCCTATATTTTTAAAAAGAAGAAAGGACTAAAATCAGAGACCTATCTTAACACCTGAAGAAATAGAAAAAAAAAAACACAAAATAATCCCAAAGTAAGCAAAAAGAAAGAATAAAGATTAAAGCAAATATAAATAAAATTGAGAAGAACAAAACAGAAAATGAAGAAAATCAACAAAACCATAAGTTGGTTCTTTGGAAAATCAATGAAACTGACAAATCTTTAGTTAGACTAAGAAAATTTTAAAAAGAGAGAAGACACAAATAAATACAATCAGAAATGAAAGGGGGGAAGTTAAGACTGACCCCATTGAAAGAAAAAGGATCCTAAGAGGTTATTATGAGAAACTGTATGCAAGCAAATTAGACAACCTAGATGAAATGGGAAAATTCCTAGAAACACAAAACAACCTACATGGACTCTACAAGAAATAAAAGAACTCAACAAACCAACCACATTTAAGACAGAATCAGTCATCAAAAATCTCCCAAAGAAGAAAAGTACAGGACCAGATGGCTTTACAGGTGAATTCTCCAAGCATTTCAAGCAGCATTAACATCAATCCTGTTTAAACTCTTCCAAAAAATTGAAGAAAGAAAATTACACATATTATGAAGCCAACATCACCCTAATACCAAAGCTAGATAAAAATACTACAAGAAAAGAAAATTACAATCTCTTTAATGAACATACATGAAAAAATTCTCAACAAAATACTTGCAAATAGACTCCAACAGCACATCAAAAGAACTATACACCACGACCAAGTAGGATTAATTCCTGATATGCAAGGATGGTTCAACACAAGAAAATCAATTAACATAATACTCCAAAATTTGAAGGGGAAAAACCACATGATCATCGCAATCCATGCAGAAAGGGCATTCAACAATAACCAGGAACCTTTCTTGACTTGAAAAATAGGAATTGAAGGAAAATTCCTCAATATGATAAAGGGCATATATAAAAAACCCACAGCCAACATCAAGCTCAACAGAAAGAGGTAAAAAGCTTTTCCTCTAAGATGAGGAACAAGACAAGGATGTCCATTGTCACCACTGTTATTCAACATTGTGCTAGTTCTAGCTAGAGCAATTAGACAAGAAAAAATATATATATAAGGCATCCAAATAAGTAAAGATGAAGTAAAACTCTTTTGCAGATGACATGAGCCTATATTTAGAAAATTCCAAAATATCAATGACAAAGCTACTTGAACTAGTAAACAAGTTCAGCAAAGTGGCAAGATATGAGATCAACATGCAAAACTCAGCAATGTTTTTGTATACTAGTACTGAACAATCTGAGGAGGAAATCAGGAAAAAAATTCTATATACAATAGTAACAAAGACTCAAATACCCTGGAATCAATTTAACCAAAGATTTGCAGGGCCTATATTCAGAAAATTAGAAAACATTGCTAAAAGAAAATGGATATATGGAAAACACAGTCAATGAAGGTTAATATACTTGAAATAGAGAGATGCTACAACTCAACAATAAAAAAGACAAATGACCCAATCGGAAAATGGACAAAAGACTTGAATAGATATCTGTTCAAAGAAGAAATGCAAACAGTGAAAAAGCACATGAAAAAATGTTCAACATCACTAGCAATTAGGGAAACGCAAATCAAAGCTACAATGAGAAATCATTTCACACTTATCAGAATGGCCACTATTAAAAAGACACAAAACTATAAGTGTTGGAGAGGATGTGGAGAGAAATAAACGCTTATTTACTGTTAGTGGGTATGTAGAGTGGTACAATCAATATGGAGGACTGTTTGGCACTTCCTAAGGAAGTTGAAAACAGGTTTACCATGTGACCTGGCAATACCACTACTAGGTATATACCCAGAAGAATTGAGAGCAGTGACATGAACAGACATAAACATACCGATATTCAAAGCAGCATTATTCACAATTGCCAAAAAGATGGAAACAACTCGGATGTCCATCAACAGAAGAATGGATAAACTGTGATGTATACATGATATATATTATGCAACTATAAGAAAAAATGAAGCTGTAAAGCACAGGACAACACTGGGAAGCAGACATGGCTCAAGCGACTGGATTCCCGTCTACCACATCGGAGGTACAGGGTTCAATTCCCAGGGCCTCCTGGTGAAGGCATACTGGCCCGTGCAGCAAGCTGGTCCGAGTGGAGAGTTGGCCCACACGGAGTGCAGACCTGCACAGACAGCTGGTGCGGCAAGATGATGCAACAAAAAGAAACAGAGGAGAGACAATAAGAGATGCAGCAGACCAGGGAGCTGAAGTGGCACAAGAGATTGAGCACCTCTCTCCTACTCCGGAAGGTCCCAGGGATTGTTTCCAGTGCTGCCTAAAGAGAAGACAAGCAAGCACAGAAGAACACACAGTGAATGGACACAGAGAGCAGACAAGGGCGGGGATAAATAAATGTTCAGAAATGTATATATATATTTTTAAAAAAGCATTTGACAACACAGATGAACCTGGAGGACATTATGTTGAGCAAAGCAAACCAGACACAAAAGGACAAATAGTGTATGAATGCATTACCATAAACCAATTATATTGTGTTAACATATTGTATGATTCAAAAAAATTATATATCTGGGAAGCGGACTTGGCCCAGTGGTTAGGGTGTCTGTCTACCACATGGGAGGTCCGTGGTTCAAACCGCGGGCCTCCTTGACCCATGTGGAGCTGGCCCATGAGCAGTGCTGATGCACGCAAGGAGTGCCATGCCATGCAGGGGTGTCCCCTGCATAGGGGGGTCCCACACGCAAGGAGTGTGCCCCCTAAGGAGAGCCACCCAGCGTGAAAGGAAGTGCAGCCCCAGGAATGGCGCCACCCACACAGAGAGCTGACACAACAAGATGACGCAACAAAAAGAAACACAGATTCCCGTGCTGCTGACAGCAAGAGAAGTGGACAAAGAAGAACACACAGCAAATAGACACAGAGAACAGACAATGGGGGTGAGGAGGGGAACAGGAGAAAAATAAAATAAATAAATATTTCAAAAATTATATGTATCCAGTACATTTAAAAAAAGAAATGAAGTCGTGAAGCATATGACAACATGGATGAACCTAAAGGACATGATGTTGAGTGAAGCACACCAGGCACAAAAAGAAAGTACTATATGATTGTGTTATTATGAACTAAATACATTATATTAACTCATGGAGTTAATAACTAGAATATAGGTCACCAGACAATAGAAGGAGGTTAGAGAATGGAAAGCTGAGGGTTAATCTGTGCAGAACTGGTAAAAAGGTTGTTCATAAATCTTTGGCCATTAATAGAAGTGGTGAAAGCACATTATAATGTTTGTAACTAGCAGAGCTATTACATGGGTATGACAGTGGTTGAAAAGGAAAGTCTAAGATCATGTATACTACCCAGAAAGAAAGCTAAAAAATGTAACATAGAATTGTAAGCATAGTGAAACCACATGTGAAATATAAGTATGGGTAATATGGCATATATAAGACTGAACCAATGTACGCTAGTGTTACAAGATGTTAATATCAGGCAAAAATACAACCAAAGCAAACTATGGACAGAAGTACATATAGTAACATTTCAATATTCTTCCACTAAGGGTTAAAAAAAAGAGAAACTGTACTAAATGAAAGAAACTAAAACACAAGGTACTACATATTGCTTTACTCCACCTATGCAAAATATAAATAGTAAACTAGAGAGAGGGCAACAGAATAGGAACTATATATGGCAAGGGAAGCATAGAGAGATTGAGAAGTGATGAGGTGTTTGTTTGTCTGTTTTTGGTTTATTATAATTATTGAAATAATAAAAATGACTGCAGAATGGCCAACTATGTGGCTATTCCAAATACCACTGGTTGTACACTTTGGATGGATTGTATGCTTTATTAAGATGTAGCAAAGGAAGCGGATTTGGCTCAACAGATAGAGCGTCCGCCTACATGGGAGGTCCGCGGTTCAAACCCCGGGTCTACTTGACCCGTATGGAGATGGCCCATGCGCAGTGCTGATGCAGGCAAGGAGTGCCCTGCCACGCAGGGGTGTCCCCCACGTAGGGGAGTCCCACGCGCAAGGAGTGTGCCCCGTAAGGAGAGCCACCCAGCGTGAAAGAAAGTCCAGCCTGCCCAGGAATGGCGCCACACACACAGACAGCGATGCAGCAAGATGATGCAACAAAGAGAGACACAGATTCCCAGGCCGCTGACAAGAATAGAGGGGACACAAAAGAACACACAATGAATGGCCAGAGAAAGCAGACAACTGAGGGGGAAAGGGAGAGAAATAAATAAGTCTTTAAAAAATAAATAAAATAAAACATTATGCTGAAGGAAATGTACAGGAAACTGAATAATGCTGGAGGACAAGAAATCTGTAGACTCATAAAGCTTTTATAGAAAACTATCAAAGTCAATCATATCCAACAATATAGAAGTAAAAGCATAATTTGTAACCAAAGTGTAAAAGCAGTTTTGGTACTGAAAGGGCAAAATGATGGGATGATCAGAGTTGCCTGAATTAATAGGGGGAGACCAGTGGATTAGAAACCTGTTAGGAAGGAGAGTTCTGATTTAGATTTTGGAAGAAAGGTCATAAACTGGCAAAAAGGCATGAAGGCTTGGAGGCAATGGAATGGTCCTGTGGTCACAAGGAATCACTACAGTCCATTTGCACCATACCCTCTCCGAAGTTCAGCTGACCTGACAGAGGTTAATCAGACTTATTAGCAAAAATGATTTTATAGTGCTTCCCCCAAAAGGGACCCTGCAATGTAGATAAATGTCTAAGAAATAAGAAAGGATTACTGGAACAACCCTTTTCATATTTGTCAAATACCCAGAGGCCAAGTGAAAAAGAACTAATGACAAATCCAAAGAGCAGAGCACAACTTTCCGCAGAAAGGAGTGTCCAGCAAGTCTCATGGAGTTTATCTGAAAACAAACTGACCAAAGAATCCAAGGGATTTTTCGACATCATTAAAATAGCTTTTCTACAAACTTTCTTAAAAGAAGGGGTAAATTTTAGAATGAAGGCTTTCCATCTGAGCAGATGGTGATTACTTCCTCCCTGATGAAATTTACCGTCCAACTAAGAAAAGTACAGCATCTCTATTAACAGTAGACTTTATTACCTTCCAGATAAGTGAAGTCTTTAGCAGTTCATTTATTTAAGCAGTTACAAACATTAAAAGGTGTGAGGCACAATGTTAGGCACTGGGGATATAAAAATAAGAGGTAGACACTGACCTCAGTGAGCTTACAGTTAATGGGAAGACAAATACTATAGTGTGAAACAAGTGCTAATATAAACTGAGAGTGCAGTGAAACTAAAAGAAAATAAAGTCCGGATTTGAGAGGTGATTCCAAGCAGTCCAAAGGAATAGCATATTCAAAGGTACAAGAGCTTGAACACAGTTCTCAAACTGATAACATCCCAATATCCTTCTGTGAGATGAAAAATATCACCAATCCCTATCAATACAAATTAACAAACTGAGATTACCCATGGCCACCCAGCAAGACATAGGCTAGCTAGAACTAGAAACACGATTATAGGTCACATGATACTTTTCTGTTCAAAGAGGTCAATATATTTTCCTTTCCAAACCTTCATGCTTTCCACTTGAAATTCTGTTCAAGTTGACCAAATTGGTGAAATATTACATAAAAACAAAGCAAAAAGCTACCTGTTTGGGAACTGAATTACGTCCCCCACAAAAGGAGTGGATGTGGCTCAAGCTGTTGAGTGCCTGCTTCCCACATGGGAGGTCCCGGGTTCAGTCCCCGGTGCCTCCTAAAAACAAAAACAAACAAGCAAACAAACCAAAAAACCAACTTGCGTAGTTGACGTAACTCAGTGGTTGAATGCCAGCTGGCTTCCCACATACAAGGTCCCGGGTTCAATTCCCCACTCCAGTACCTCAGTAAGAGATAAAAAAAAAAAGCATGCTCAGGTCCCCATCCCTGGTCCTACATTTGTAAACAGGAGCTTTGAAGATGTTATTAGTGTAAGGTGTGCCCAAACCAAATGACGGTGGGCCTGACCTAATATAGCTGAAGTCCTTATAAAGAACACTGGATGCAGAAAGAGATGACACGGAAGCAGCAAGAAGCTGAAAGTCAACAGAACCTGGAAGATAAAGGAGAAGACGCTGCCGTATGTGGTGCCACCTGACTGAAAAAACAAGTAATCCCAAAGATTACTGGCCAGTCAGAAAATATAAATCCAGGAGGAAACAAGCCTTCTAGTCCTGAAACTGTGAGCCTAAAAATTCCCATTGTTAAGCCAAACCATTGTATGGTATTTGTTTAAGCAGATGGTAAACTAAAACACTGTGCATGAAAAAACTAAGTATTTTCTTGTCTGATATTTTTAGGTATGGCACCTGTGCTTCACTGGGTACTTAGCACCACTTGACAATTTTCAAGGAAAGGAGGTGGAAAACATGTTATCATTTGGGTCATGTTTGAAAAACTACCCTATTCTGCTGAGTGAACTCTACAAACATCCCAGGAAGTATCACAATGTGAGTGCTAAATTAACTATGCGATATACTTGAATATAAGAGCTAAATGAATTGACTGTTAACTTGACTAACTTTTCTTGAAACAGTTGATCCATAGTTTGGTGAGGAATGATAAGCTAAATGTACTTTCAAACCACAGTAAGACCATACCCTGAATGTATTCAGGTTCTTGGGTATCATATCTTGGAGCCAAAGTTTTTTCCCATCAGAAGGCATATCTGAAAAGAAATAGAACTTAACATACCAACATCTGCTTTAAACAGCTTTTCAGGAAAACATCTATATGCAAATGATGTAAAATATAGAATACAATGTTGCCATGTGCTCTTACACTAAACATTTTTCAAGGCAGATTATATATTCTGCAGGTGCTCAAATGTTACCTGGACTAAAGTGAATATTTATATGTTCTTCAACATATTAACAGTTAAGTGCTTAAAACCCAGTATTTGGAATTTTGATGTCTTAGAACAAGGGTTCAACACACAAGCTATATAGCCCCAGCCCTTTCTTGTAAATCAAGTTTTATTGGAATTCAGCCCCAAACATTTCATCTATGGCAGTATCCATGCCACAGCTGCAGCCTTAGGTAGGTATACTAGAAACTATATGGCCCACAAAGCCTAAATATCTACTATTTGGCTCTTTACAGAAAAAGTCTGCAGACCGATCTTAAAATAATTCAGAAGCAACTGTCTGGCAACTAAATTTACATCCAGCCTAAAACTACCCTGGAATGAGCTACTAGATATGGTGAAAGCATCAATAAATTCTCCTCAAAAACATCTATGTACAAATCCACATGGAAGTAAACCTCTGCTAATTTATTCGAAATCATATAATAAACAATCCTGACTAAAAACTATGCTTTAAAATCAAATAATGAATCAAGTTATCATAATCTTTTAAAAACTGTGCTACATTATAGAAGCAACATACAAACCCACTATACTTTCATTGTCACCTGTATTCAGATAATCACAACCAGGCACATGAAACATAGTAGATATTCCTTTACCCCTTATATTGGCATGCTAGAACCAACCAGTGAACCAGCCAGTGAAGCAGGTAGGACATTGTTTTCATCTGCCATAATAGACACTGGGGTGGTAAGTGGCACATCCAAAATCCCTTCTTCCGGATGTATTTGACCTCTTCTATGTTTACTAATTTAAAAATCCTAAAGTTGCTATACTAGTCATATAAAAGAACTACACCCGAATAACTTCTGTTGGGTCTATTTGCCATTCTAGGAATAAGAGAATATTACATTAAATAAGCAATGCTAGCTGACTTTATCAACCAATGCGAAAATGAAAACTGCCTTGAAAAAGTATTCTAGATATCAAGAGAATTTGTTTTAAGTTTCACTACCCATCTCTTTAATAACGAATTATGCCATTGTAAAGGGCTGGTGTTTAGAAAGCAACACAACACCAACTGATAAAATAAGAACCAGGTAAAAAAAAAAATAAGCTAATATTTTTATTTGCTATAAAAGTTAAACTTAACTGCAAAGTCTATCAAATGATTTAATCGGGTATTATATTTTTACTTATCTTTCTTAACAGAGCCTTGAATCAATCGTGTAAAACAAATACAAAAATCAATAAATCATTTATTTACCAAGTATTATTTTACTCCAGTTAACAGAATAAGAGATAATGCGAATTCTTAAAATAAATAACAGACAACTCTTGCACAGCCCTTCCATGATATATCAAAGGCATGTTCTATCCTAAGAGCTTAACCCAAAAGGCATCAACAGCCTGGTACCTTTGGCAACACCAGCCATAGCCACAGGTTGTAAACTGATGTTAACATATGCCTAAAGTGAGCATTTAACAAGGTCAACACCACCAAAATAATCACATTCTACAATTAAAGTAAAATAAGTGGTTTTCTAATTACTCATACCATTGTTTCCCTTCATCTTGGGTGTTTCTCCTAGCTATTTTGGATTAGAAGAAAATTGAAAAAATATTTAAAAGTACAATCAAGTGATAGCCAGTCTACCACAGATCACAAGATTTACACAGAAGTCTTTTCTGCTTTTTAAAAAGAAGTCAGACCTTGATCCTATTTCTCACCTGAAGAATATTCGCAAGACAAAGTCCTACAGGACTTTCAAACCTAAGTAATTTTCTCAAGCCTTGGTTTTCTCATTAAGTTGATTTTTGTGAACTACCTATGTGAAGAGCAGCAAATTACTAAGACTAGGACAAGAACCAGGGCCTGATTTTTAGAAGGTATCCTGTTGAGAAAATAGAAACTGCCGAGGCCTCAACTTTCTCGGTTGTTCTAGTCTGGGTTTTCTCTTTGCAAAATCCAGAAAAGCCGAACTTCTTTCTCAATGCCTGCCTCTATCTGAGGCCTGGTGAAGAATTCGGCCCGTTAGTTATCGAAGTACCTTCTTAAGGCTCAAGACCGCTCAGAAACAGCAGAAAGATTTGCTTTCTTGCGTTAAAGAAGGGCAATTACAGGGTCTAGCGGTCAGATTTGTGAGAGAAGGAAGCGTAGGGCCGAGAAAGGGAGAATCCAAAGACTGAGCTCCATCTAGTCCCAGGAACCACCCCCAGGGGAGACTTGACTGCCCTCGGTACTTCCCTGCCTCCTCTGCTTGTGTGAGGAGAACCGTGGGTCGGGGTCAGGCTCCCCTGAGCTACTTCCTGGTCCGATCGGACGCCTTCTGACACCTGAAACGCCCCCGGCCCGGCTCCCTTGCCCTTTGCCCTGTCTCCACCCCTCTCAGTGACCCACCACCACTGGTCCCCTCCCATCTAACATGGCCGCCCCGCCCTGCCCACCTCCCGCACAGCCTAAGCACTGGAGGTTCGCGGCACCGCCTCCTACGCGCCTATTGGTCCGGCAGCTTCCGTCCGCCTACCCCATTGGACGGTACTACCTGCCACACAGCACCGAGGGCACCGCCTCCGAGCCGCTTCAAGCTGCTTTGAGAAGACATATAAACAAATCCCGGGAGGGAGGCCCCTCTCGCCCGTCGCCTCTGGGGCGGGGAAGAGAAGGAGAGGCAGCTGCCCCCGAAAATCCCTGCCTGGGCCCCCCTCAGCCCCAGCCCGCGCCTGCTCGGCTCCTGCCAGCTCGGCTTCAACCTCTGCGGCCCCGGCCCTTCCTCACACGCCCCTCTCCTCCTCCTCGGCCAGCCTCCCCTCCCCTCCCGGGCCCCTCCCACCCGCTCGCTTCTCTGACAGGCCGGTTGCCGGCAGCTGCGGCCCCCGGCTCGGAGGTAGCCGTGAAGGGCCGAGGGGCCTGGCAGGGCGTACGCCCGGCGCTGCCCATCTCCGGCCCAGCCCGCCGCCCGCCCGGGTCCCCTCTCAGTCGCCCCGCGCTTTTATATAACCGTCCCGGGCCAGAGGTGGGGGGAGGGGAGCGGGCGCCCCCGTGACCCGCAGGCGGCGGCCAGCGGCCCGCGCGCCGGCAGCCTGGGCCCTGGTCCCGGCCCCCGCCCCGCGCCTGCCCGGCTCAGGGCCCGGGCGCTGCTGCTGCCTCTTAGGCCAGGGTCCCTCCTCCGCCCCCCTCCAGGCTCGCCCCCCAGCCAAGGCCCCGCGGGCTCGGGCGCTGGGCAGCAGCACTCACTGTAGGTGTGGGGGCCGCTCAGGAGCTGGGTCCGGTTCCGCTGCAGGGGCCACGGCCCCTCTCCATGCTGCCTCGGGTTTGTTTTGTTTATGTCCTTCCTGACGGGTTCCCGGAAATCGCGTGACTCGCCCCCCTCACGTGGGCCGCGGCGAGGAGGAGGAGGTAGGCGGGGGCCCGCCGGTCTCGGGCCAATCGCGAGGCGTTCTTCAGTCTGTCCAATAAGGGGTTCGGCCGGGTACAGCACCCCTGTCACATGACACTGGAGGGGTGGGTAGCCGGGAAAAACCAGGAAGAGGGGGCGGAGCGGCGATCAGGCGCCTGCCTCTGGAGCGTGGGCGTGGGCGTGGGCCGCTTCCCATCCCCTCTCTCGTGTTTGTGGAAGGTAACTGGTTTACAAAGGCCTTCACATCCAGCGTTTTATCTGCTTTCAAAACTACATAAGTATCCAAAAGCATTTTACAATTTAAGTTCACTGAAATTTTAAAAGGCGTTAAGGCAACAAAGAACCTTAACTGGGGGGTTGTATCGACGTGCTGCTGTTTTTCCAAAGTTCTCCCCATGTGAACCTCTTAATTCACTGCGAGATTGGTCTTGCCTTTAGTCGTTCGTTCGTTCATTGATTGAAGCACGCATGGCTCAGACACGGGTGAATCAGTCTGTGTGCGCCTTCGAGAGAGAACACCTGAACACAACTGTTCACACAGTATGCTACTTGTAGCACCTGGACACAAAAACTTTGCTAACACATGGCCCCGAGCTTTTCTTGTGTCTTCCTGATACTATTAATAACAAGAGCTACCCTTTATTAAACGTGTTCTGTGGGGTGGGTTTCTCATCTCAAGCATAAACAATAACATTAATATTCTTTTTTTTCAATGGGGAAATGATTCAGAGGGGTTAAATTACTGTGCTCACTCAAGCCGGTAAATGCCCCAGCTGGGACGAGAACCCAGGCCCGTTTTCATAGCCTGTGTTTCTAGGCTGCTCCTTAAATTCCTTAAGGGTACAAACTATCTTCTGGGCATAGAACAACAACAACAAAAAATTGATTTTAGTAAGCATAGGGAGAGAGGGTTGTGAGAAAGATGCTTGGCCAGGTTCTTTGAGGATGCCGGTTTTCCCACAGGAGTAACTGCCTTTGAAAACGGTTGCTCGCCTTTGCACAGATCTAGGGGAGTAGTTAATGTCAATGTCAAAACCATGGCTCTTGGAATCAAAGAATTCTGATGACCACAAGCTTCAAGAGGGCAGAGCCTGGCAGTGTTGTTCACCTCTACCCTCCCTGCCTGGTACAGTGCTTGGCACATAGGCCATGACTAAGTACTGGTTGAATGATTAACTATCTGGACTTGAATCCTTTTTCCACCGCTGTGTGAACCACCACAAATTATTTAGCCTCTCTGACACTCAATTTCCATCTCTATAAAATAAAAGTACCTCATGGGATTGAGTTAAGTGAAATAATTCCTGTAACGATCATAGAGTAAGCTCTTAATGAGTGATAGCTATTATTAGATTGTTTCAAAGGCATCATTTGGGAGATCAACTGTAGATTAAATAGCAAGTAAGAATATTTCTAGACTTTAGCAATCTAACAGCCACTAACACTTTGGTGTACAATATTGATAGGTGCATGCAATTACCTGACAAGAAGAAAGTAAGAGTAAACCTCCCCTCTGTAGCCCCCACAATGCCCAGTACACAGTAGGGTCTCAATACCAACTGAAGGAATGAGTGTTTTCCTGACTGTACAGGAAGTGGCAGGATTTTAGTTGTTTTCTTTTTATGGTCTCACACACCTTATCTAATTTTCCACATCAAGTGGAGTTTAAAATTAAAACCCCAATGGAAAAACTAGCTTGGGAATGTTGAACCAGGTTCCACCACCACCCACCCACTCATTTATAAGAGAGTCATACTTTAAATCTCCATGAAATAATCAGACTGTCCTCTCTCCTAAAACTATATTTGGAAAAGTTCCAGCAGATGGTTAGCTTTTCCACCCTTAACGCTGCCTTCCAGACAATAGGCATTCTTGTCTCTTGACCTAATACAAGGCTCTGCCCATCGAAGGCACCCACTGCTGCATTACACTGGATTTCTGCCTTTGCACCTCCTGTTGTTCTGGAGAGGACGGTTTTGGTTACAGGAAACCTTTCCATCAAGCTTGGTTAACAATTACATCCTGCTCTGAAGTGAATGAAATCACTGACTCTTAATTGATTTGTGTTTCTCGGGGCTTTATCTTGCCAGTTTCTGCCACAAAGTTGGCAGGAAGATGGGACTCTGGAATAGCGCTGGCTGGAGGTTCAGGAGCTCTTCTTGTTCCAGCTACAAAGTAATAACCAGCTGGCCTGGCAATGCCACTTCCAAAGTGTTCAACCTTCCTTCTGAGGAATAATTTACATACTGAGATCGTCTGACTCAGAAAAACAAATTTTATACAAACACAAGAAAGTGTGTGTGTGGGGGGGAGGGGACCCAGCAATAGATAGTTGGGAGTCCCTTGTGTTTTTAAAAATAAATTATTTTTTTTATTGGGTACATATATACCTGGGACAAAGTTCAAAAAGTATAAAAGGGTATTCAGTAAAATATGTCTCCCCCCCACCTCCCACCCCCTTCCCTGGCCACCCAATTTCCCTTCTCAGAGGCAATCACAGTTACCCCTGCTCGGTGTATCCTTCCAGAGATATTCTTTGTATCTCATTTCACTCATTTTAAACCTTGATGTATTTTGGGCACTGTTCTTGGACCCTATTTGAGCTCCACCACTATGAGTTCCAGACTCCAGTTTCTATGCCATGAGAAATCCGGTCTTGAACTGGTTGTTCTCTACAATTCCTCTGGTTTTAACATTGAGTCCCTGAGTCCTGAAAGAATGAAAAACAGCTGCCAAAGGTCCTAACTTTCTCTCAGACCTGAAGCTGACACTAAGTGTACTTCTTCATTAGAGCACAGATTGAGCCCTGCCTGCTGCTCTCATACAGTCTTTGAAGTGAGTGCTCTCCTTTGGAGTCTGTTTTCTTTCCGGACCTCTCTGGACCTGTGATATATTAAGATTTCACAGTTTCAGAAGTGAAATTAATTAACTCAAAGCTGGAAGATCTCCAGGAACTGCTGTGTCCTTTTGACACTTTTCAGAACCTATTCTCCTCCTGAGACGACTGAAGTGTTGCTGAGGGTGAATCTAAAAAGGGATACTAATTGACGGCTGGCAATTGGCATCCATACCTCATTCATCCCTCCTAAAAAATATTCCTTGGGAGAGGAAGAAAGGTCCATTCTTCCCATTGCCTTGACCTCTCAATAGGATGCAGTGTTCTTTGTGTGAAAGCTCCAAACCTCAGTTGCTTACTTCTCTCAGAAAGCACCAAATTCAGCCCCACATGCCTTTCCTTAGTCTTTCATTTACTTATTTACCGTACTTCCTTACCTATCTTCACCTTCTTACTTCCCCACCCCACTCCACCCCCATTCCCACCCCAGCACCAGGCCTGCCATGGGTGAGGTCTTAGTAACTGCTTGTGGTCTGAATAAACAGATTAACATCCAAATTCTAGTCATCCTCTCTGGCTCACTCAAAAATCCCTGCCCCTCTTTTATGGAGTGTATATATCATGTCTATTTCTGCCCTTATTAATCTCCTTTCTTCTACCACCCAGCTGAGCACTTATTGCTCAGTGGTACTTACTGCTTTACATTATTCTATCATGTGTGTTATTATTTTCTCCATTAAATCAAATGGCATAAACGTTAATATATCCTTGATGTTATGGAGAATGCAAAATATTCCATTAGACCTCATTTTCAGCCCCGTGAAGGGGACAAAAGGGTGAAGGAGAGACGAACTGACATTTGTCAAGAGCCTAAGGTATTCAAGGAAGTCATAGTCTTTGCCCTGGAGGAGTTCAGAATCTAGCAAAGGAATCAGACATGGAAAACCGATACTAATAACTATTGCTTACAAGGTTTATAGAGGGGAAACCCTAGTGTTGTTAAGGGCATGAGGTTTCGAGTTAGATACATATATGTTCCAGTGCCACTTTCTTGTTAGCTTACTTTGGTCTGTTCTTTAATTTCTGTGTAACTTACCCCACAGGTTGGTTTTGAGGATTAAATGCAGGGCCTGATGCAAAATAGGTGCTCAATAGTATCTGTTTCCTCCTCCTACCCCCAGCTTCTAAGGAGGAACGTGACTGGAAGCTTCTTAACAAAGAGACAGCAGCAGAGAAGGGGAAAATAGCATGGCAAAGAGAAAGTAGCAAGCAGCTCAGACTGTTTTATGATTCAGTTATCTTTCAAGGCAGCATTCCTCTCAAAATTGTTTTGTCTCACTGAAACTGAAAACTTCTAGGACAACTAATAGTGTAATAGTTCTGTGAATTTTTTTTTTTTTTTGTCAGCACTAAGCTGAACATTCAGTTAGTATCTGTACCTACAACTGATAGCAAACCAGGAAGCCAGGGAGCGAGAACAATCTAGCATTTGTTGTAGGAAAGAGTCCCAAAGGACAGGTACAATAAGACATTCTGTTGGTGAGGCCAGAAGTAGTACGATAAAAACACAAAGTGGAGGGACAGGATGATTAGAAGCAGGAACCAAGACTGGTAGCCCTGATAATAGTTTGTTGAACTACAAACAAGGCACACGCCAAAGGACCCAATCTGGTGTAAAGCTTTCCAAACACAGGAAGTAAACAATTCAGAGAGTTTACCAAAGGAAAGAAGTAAGTAATAATAAAGAGTTCAGAGAAGTGGGGATATATTTCCCACCCCCCAACAAATTTCCCTCAGAGCCACAGCAAAGCCAGGCACCATGGCTACCAGTTTTATGTTTGCGTTTTCACAAGACCCAGACTGCAAGAGTGAGTAATGTGAAAAACAAATGGGTGCAAGGGAGCAGATATAGCTCAGTGGTCTAAGTGCCTGCTTCCCATGTAGGAGGTCCTGGGTTCAATCCCCAATACCCCTAAAAACAAACAAACAAATAAATAGGTGCAACATTCACAAATGTACTTGCACTCCAGTTACAGTGGGACATAAAACCCTTGACTAGATCTCAATGCCATTCTAATCCTGCATGAGGAAGGCCTAGGACCCCTGCTCTTTACTGAACTCCCAGAGCTCAGTGCTCACCTAGACTCCTACAGGGCCACCTGCCTTTCCACATAGAACTTGAGGACGCCTGCTCCCTGTCCACCTGGGCGATGCACCGTATCACTCAGGGTAAAGCCAGAGGGATAAGGGCTGCAGAAGTGGTGGTGTCCCCACAGCCAGTCAACCTGACAAAAGGAGGCTTTTTGGCTCCTTATCCAACCACCTCTTGCCAGCTTGGCAAAGGAGGATGCTTGGGAAAACTGGGAGCAGTGGTGGGAATTGACGTAGGGATTGAGTCAAAGTAAGGCACAATTCTCTCCTCCTCCTAACAAAGGAGGTAATAACAGGTTTAGGCTTCTGTAAATGTCATGGAAGCAGGGAGGTCAGTGGTTTTGTTCTCTTCTCTCTGGTTGGGAAGAGAGGAGCTAGGGAAAGGTGCTCTTTGCTCCGCTCCAACCCAATTCAAATCTGGGGAAGCACAAGACAACAAAGTGAGGTCCTTACAGCAAGATACACAATTAGCACTAGGTTAGCCATTGTTATTACTAATAACAATGGTTCCATACTTCTCTGGGGGTCTGATGAAAGCTGCAGACTTGCTCCCCAGAAAAACATACAAGTATAGACACACCTAATTTTGCAGGTGATTTCAGGAGGTGTGCAGATACTTGTGGACCCTAAATTATGACCCACTGAGGTCAGAGGGACATCTCAGGTATGCAGACTGGCTGTATAATTTGCAGAGCCAAGTGCAAAATGAAAATGTAGGGATCCTTGTTCAAAAATTAATAACTTCAAGACAGCGAGTATTAAACTAAGTGTGGAGCCCTTCTAAGTGGGGCCCCTGTTCAACGTCAGATCCCACGTCCATGAAGCTGGCCCTGCAGGTCATTTAGAGCTTTAGATCAAACAGCTATAACCCTGCTTTAAGCAAACTCAATATCTACAGGTTGGGGTTCACAAAATGCATGCTTGGAAGCTGGTCTCTTTCAGATAATTCTCATGGACTCTTTTTTTTCCAAGCAGACTGTCAATGAAGACATTTACTGAGCACCTACGTTGTGCAAGATTGTATGGATCATACACGTGACCAGGCTTTGCCCAGCAAAGCCTTTTCAACCTCTAAGACATGAATTATAACAATGATCATGACAGGAATAAGCAAAGGTTGCTGTGTGAACGCAGAGGTCCCACACCTTGGGGAAGGCAGAGGTGGGAAAGGCCTCCAGGGTCTGACCCCACCCCCCACAGGGGTGTGGGGTGTTCCAGGGTGGTTGAAAAATGTGTAATTCTTGCTTGGAGCGATGTGGCAAAGAAGTTAAGACTGCAAGAACACAAGTGGCTCGTGTGAGGATATTTAACCTAAAAAATAAAAAAATGTGTCATGGAGACTCAGTGACAGTCGTGGACTCTAAGATCAGGCCACTAGGTGATTTAAATCCCATTTCCTCTACTTAATAGCCTGTAGCCTTCTGCAAGGTAAATGTATCCATCTGTAAAATGGAAATGATAACAACAGTATTCACCTAATAGAGTTGTTATGAAGGTTAAAACAGTTAATCTGTGTTGAGGCATTTAGAACAATGTCTTGCATGTACAGGCTATATAAGTATTTGCTATTATAAGCCATACAACTGATGACAGGGTAAACAGCAAAACAAAAACAAAAAACTACAGCTGTAAAAAGTTCCTCCACAAACACATAAAATAAAATCAGAGTCCACAAATAGGTTTAAGAAGTCAGGTTGAAACAAAGAAAAATTTAGCACACTGCAGAACCAAGCACTCAATGAGTAAAAGCAGGACAGACATATAGAGCAATGAAACAGAACTGAGTGTGCAGGAAAAAAACAACAACCCACATATCTATGACCAAGTAATTTCTGGCAAGGATGACAAGTCCACTCAAGGGAGAAAGAAGAGTCTCTTCAACAAATGATCTGGGAAAACTGTATATTCACATGCAAAAGAGTAAAAGTGGATTTGTGTCACATTATATACAAAAATGAACTCAAAATGGATCAAGAGCCTAAATATAAGAGCTAAAACTACACCTGCAATAAGAATAAGGCCTAGAGTAGCACTGTGCCTGGGAGTTTCCTCCTGACAGCCTTCATGTTACTCAAATGTGGCCACTCTCACAGCCAAACTCAGCAAGTAGATGCAGTGCATTCCCCCCAGCGTGGGACATGACACCCGGGGATGAGCCTCCCTGGCACCGAGGGATCACTACCACATACCAGCTGAAGATGCAACTAGAAAAGGACCTTGAATTAAAGGTTCAACACGGATCAGCAGAATATCCCTATCTACATATAATAACATGACTTCAAAATGCTGTTTGACCTAATGTAAGGGGGAAATGGAAAGGAGAAATGAGAATATAAGGCTATGAGTCTCTAAAAAAGAGTCTGGAGGTTGTCAGAAGGAATCCCCTTATGCACAACTGAGCAGAGTCTGAGAGACAGATAAAGTAGATACAACCCCAGGTATTGGTTCTTTTGAGGAATAAAGAGACCCACGGGTTCTATGGTCATGGCAGATGGGGTTCACTGCCATGGCAGATGGCCCTTCTTTGGAGCTGGTGTTTCTGCGTGATGGAATTGGACTCAGAGGGGATCTCTTTTCACAAGACTTGCATGCTACTTTAATGGAATTGTAGTTGGTGCTGGGGTTTTAGATATATTTAGGGGATTTGAATCTCTGGACTGATAATATGACACCCAGGCCCAGAGCCTCAACAGACTTCAGCTCCTACACTTTGATTTATTGGACTTACCCCACTCAGCTAACATGGAGTTGAAGAAGGTCAACCACCACACCATGGAGCCTAGAGTGTCTACAACTGAAAGCAGGAGGAGTGCATCCAGTATCCATGTGGAATCTAAGCCCCCACTTGACATAGATGTGCAATGGACACAACCAATCCAATGTCCACAGAGAAAATGTGGAATGGGTGTGGGAAGCGTAGCCGTGGTGGCTGCTGGCTTTGGGGAATGGGAGGAAGAGATGAGATGTGGAGGCATTTTCGGGACAAGATGTCCTGGGTGGTGCTTCACGGACAATTACGGGACATTGTAGATCCCCCCAGGGCCCACTGGATGGAACGTGGGAGAGTGTGGGCTATGATGTGGACCATTGACTATGGGGTGCAGTGATGCTCAGAGATGTACTTACCAGGTGCAATGGATGTGTCACGATGATGGGAGAGAGTGTTGCTGTGGGGGGTAGGGGCGGTGGGGGTGAATGGGACCTCATATTTTTTTAATGTAATTTTTAAAAATAAATAAATAATTTAAAAAAACTGAAAAAAAAAAAGAGCTAAAACTATAACTCTTAGAAGAAATCATAGGGGACCATCTTCAGGACCTTGTATTAGGTAAGGGATCTTAGATTTTACAATGAAAGCATAAACAACAAAAGAAAAAAATAGATAAACTGGAAAAAAAATAATTAAAAGCAGGACAATTTAGTTGGAGAAAGATCTGTCTCAATTTAAAATAACATTAAAAAGTTCCACAAATCTCTAATTTTATCATAAGGTTTGTCAGAAAGCAACATTTGCAATAAACATGTCAACAAATGATAATAATCATTAAACAGTAAAAATTAAGTATAAAAATTTCAAAATATATTTTACCTAGATTATTCATGCTGTTCTATATTATAATACCAATATTTTCTATTGCAAATATAGTTTGAATAAATGAATTAGTGAATTTGAAAAATAAAAATAGAAAAGGGTCCCAGGGCTTCAGAAATGGGAAGGGGCTTCGGCAGTGGAGTGAAGAAGAGAGGGTTGAGGCCCTGTAACCATGCCCAATAAAGGGACATCAAAACTTTTGGAATGAGAGGGAGTTTTGCCACTGGGCAAGTTCCATTACCTTTGTTGATCTGGTTCTCCAACTGTAAAACAGGGTACCAAATGTAATAATACTGGGAAAGATGGAAGTGAGGGTGGTGCTGAAAGCTTTCCAAGCCATGGCCTTTTACCATGGATCTCATTCACAGATTTCTCCTCTTTCTCTGCTGGCCCTTAAGTGTGGTTGCTCCTCAGGTCTATGGTCTAGACCCAATTCTCTTCTCCCTCTACATACTCTTCCTGGCCCGCTTCTCACACCCACGGCTTCAGTTAGCATTTCTAGGCTGCTGTCCAGCATCTCCATCTCCAGTCTGGTCCTCATTCCTAACCCCCAGAGCCATATAACTTTCCAATGAGTATCTCTAAGTGGATACCTCAGGCACCTGCAAACTCTGTCCAAAACAGAACTCATCACTGTATCCCCAAACCTGCTATTCTCTGTGCCTCATCTCAGTGAAGGGCTTCACCACCCACCCACCTGAGAACCTGGGTGTGATCCTTAACTCCTCCCTGCCCCTTACACACACACTCTACCCCCCAAGTAATCATCACAGTTCATCAGTATGAGCTAATAGATATCACCCCACTGTATCCACTTCTCTTACTTCATTCCCATTATGATAAGGAAGGACATTTATTTCACCCTGGACAACTGCAACGGCTTTATCACGGTCCACCTATAATACCAAGGAAGAGTAAGAGTAACTCTTTCTTGGGATTTACACTTAAAGGTAATTTCCTTCAAGAAGCTTTCCCCCTACCGTTAATTTAGTGTTTCTAGGGCTCTTACCTAGCAACCTGTACTTCCTAAGACCCAGCATTTTGCTACTGCGTTGTCCACCGATCAGCAGCCCCAGGCAGCCGTGGGAGATTGTAAGAAAGGCAGATTCATTATCGCCACCCCAATTTAATCAGTTTGCTTTTTCTGCTTAACACTATCCCCAAGGAATTTTCATATCACCATTTGAGCAGCACTGGTAAAGCAGAAATCACACTTTTATTTATCATTGCTGTTTGTCTTCCTGCAGTCAGGGGCTGAATCTCTCTTGCTTACCAGTCTCAAGTAACTAACATCACCACGGACAACTAGTTGCTGAAAATACACACTGAATGCTGAAAAGCTTTTGTGGCTTGGAAAAAGTCACACACAGCTTCTTAACTCACGCTTCCTCAAATACGGCATTTACTTTTATTAAACATCTGCTCTGCTTGTTCTGTTTTGAGGTGGCAAACCACAGACATACACTTCAGACAGCATAAACAAACTATGGAAACCCTATCAAAATACTGAGAGCAATTTAAATAGAATCCTGATTGCATTCACGGGGGTGGCGGTATTTGTTGCTGAACATCTCAGCTACTAGAATACTCCTTGGTTATGGAGTTGACCTGGGGGCAAGTGGGAGTAGGGGGAAAAAAGGGTCAAAATATTTTACAAGACTGGGATTTAAACTGAAGAAGTGACATAGCCTACATCAAAGACTTGCTTCAAGCAGTTGGGAGTGGAAGAACAGTGGAGCTTTTTATTAACACATGTAGGGCCCCAGAACATTAGTACCCCAGGCTTCCACTTTTCTGTGTGAGCAAAATCAAAATCAATGCTGTTGTTTTTTTAATTTCACCATAGCTGCACTGTGAGCACCTATACAAAAGGATACTAGTTTTATGAATTTATCTGTATTTGGTCTTTTTTATTTCCCCCTCCCCTCTCTTCTCTCTCCCCTCCCTCCCCCCTCCTTGTCTGCTCTCTATGTCCATTCGCTGTGTGTTCTTCTGTGTCCGCTTGTATTCTTATCAGGCAGCACTGGGGATCTGTCTCTCTTTTTGGTTGCATCATCTGCTGCGTCAGTTCTCCGTGTGTGCAGCACCACTCCTTGGTGGGCTGCAGTTTCATGCGGGGTGGCTCTCCTTGCGCAGGGGCCACTCCTTGCATGGGGGGCACCCTTACGCAGGAGCATTCCAGTGTGGGCCCCATTCATTGCATGCAGCAGCACTGTATGTGGGCCAGCTCACCACATGAGCCAGGAGGCCCTGGGTATCAAACCCTTGGACCTCCTATATGGTAGGCGGATGCTCTATCTGTTGAGCCACACCTGCTTCCCTGTATTTGGTCTTGCACAAAGGAAACAATAAATCAGGATTTCTGTGTGAACTTGCCAATTTTCATTGATTCAGAATGGCCTCAGTATTTTAATAAATCTGGCTGACTTCATTTCCTCTGCCCCTGAATTAAGTAAAAAATAAATAAAAGAATGTGTGTTATGTAATGTTTAGAGGAAATACTAACACTATTCTGACAATGACTCCCCCAAAATACCAATTTTTTTTTTCTGATTGTGAAAGTAATAATCTTGTGGGAAATTTTGAAGATATAAAATAAAATAAAAATTACCTATAATTCCACTAAAAGATAATTACTATCAACATTTTGATCTATTTCCTAACAAATATTTTTCTATGTACATATTTATACTTATTGGTATGTTTATAAGCTTAAAATACTGCATCTTTTCACCTAATAGTCTGGTTATTATCTTTTGTTATTAACATAACCTCCTATTATTTCAACTTTTTACAATGAAAGGGAAAAAAATTAAAATAATTTATAATTATCTTCCAGGAGTAAGCAATACTAACGGTTTATTGTCTTTTCAATCTCTTCTAGGCATATATTTTGAAAGAAAACCATTACACCATAACATGCTACATCTGAATGAAGGAACATGTTAGCATCTTATATTGGGCATTTCAGTCATTTCCAATTAATTGTGCTCTGATAAATATCCTTTACAATGGTATTCTACATTGTGTGTTTTTTCCTTTGAAAATTACAGATTTTCTAGTATTAATTTTCTTCCACTCAATTCTTGAGAGAAAGTTGAAATAAAATGGCAGGGGGAGAAGTAATACATAACTTTTATTTCAGTCTCCATCTCTGTTTTAAAAATTAAATACATTTGTTGTCCTGAACAAAAGAGAGCTTTTGTAGCATAGGACAGGGCGATGAAATCATTCTAAGTGCACAGAAGTGTGATTATAAGTATGATTTAAATTTTATTAATAAAGGAGCAACGTACTATTTACATTTCTGGAAATGACATCCAACAATTTAAAATAATGTCTCACTTTGTCTCAGCACAAAACATTTCCACTTGATTAGTACACACTCACGACCATGGTGAAAAAACCTGCCAGAAAATTGGGTAAAAAGGTGCTAGCTATTTCTAAAGCAACAGTAAGGAATGATACAATGCTAAAAGAAACCAATCAATCTCCGGTCTAGTTCTGAAAAGCCTGCCAGAAACCCTCCAGTTCTAGTCTGAGAGTTGGTAGAACCCCGAGATGCAAGAAGAGCAGGGTCTAGCATTTGGGCTTGTATTTTTTCTCTTTTAACAGATCCATCTCCCAGCTCAAAGTATAGGCCTCAGGCCTGGTGTGTATCTTTAATTTATTTTTCTGTAATCTCCTAAATACAAATGACTAATCAAAAGGGAAGCCATATGGGGGGAGGAGGGGCCGGGGACACAACTTGGTGGCCCTTCCAGGGCCAATCTTTACAGAAAAGTGGGCCCTTGAGAATTTAGTCATTTATTTGAAAATATCCTGTCGGTATTATTATAATTTACAAATCATCTTCACCTCCACCATCTCATTTGATAATAAAAACTTCATTATAGATGAATGAATATTTTATTATAGATGAGAAAACTGAAGCTAAGAAACTAAATAATTTGTCCTCAGTTATATAGCTATAAAGTAACTGAGTAAGATTGCAAACCTAGGATTTCTTCTAGTCTAATGCTCTTCCCAGGAGGCCACCCCGTGTTCACCAGGAAAAGGTGTGGATGAGAGGGACAATTTAATTACCCTTTTAAAGGGCTGGACGGAGTTCCTTCCATGGGGGCCCAGGCAAGCGCTGGACGAAGGGAATTATAGAAGGAAGATATGGTTCATAAACATCCACCCCAAATGCAGAGTCATAATGGAACAAGATAGTTCAATTATTAAGGATAAAGTAAAAAGAGACCATCTAACTGGGTTTACATATTTATTATATTTAATCTTCTCAAGAACTTCATAAACGAGGTAACAGACTCAGGAGTTAAGGGACTTGCCTGGCAAAGAGAACTCATCAAACTTTTCACCCAAAATCTCTGTTTATTAACTCATTTCTTCATTTCAACAAATGGCAATATAGCTGGCTGATGGCATAATCTGGTACCGGGCCTTTAGGAGCTGGCAGGCACTCCTTATAGTACATCTTTCATCTCCAATTTGGTTAGGAAATGAGTTCCTTTCTTCTTCACAGGTAGTAAGTTACAGTTGGGTTGAGAGAGAATTCTCTAAGTTCAGGCCTGAGCTGCTACCTTATTAAGATCTTTTACTTCCCTAGCAGGCTTCATGAGTAGGGCGAGCTTTATGCGAGTACAATCAAAACTTCCAGGCTACAATACCAAGTTCTTCAGTGCTCACATCCTCTGCTGTTTCCCACTGTTACTACTGCAGTCACCAAGCTAATCTTCCTTACTCATTTCTTCAGGAATCAACTCCTGCCAAATGGCAAGCAAGCCCAAGTGCAAACCAAAAAGCAAGGTAATCTACTTTACTTCCCAATGTTTATTTTGATTTAGGGCAAACAAGAAGTATAAAAATAGATCAGGGAGCAGATGTAGCTCAAACAGTTGAGCACCTGCCTCTCATATGGGAGGTTCTGGGTTTGATTCCCAGTGCCTCCTGAAAAAGCAAAAACAAACAACAAGCAAAACAAATGATAAAACCAACTCAGAGAAGCTGATGTGGCTCGGTAGCTAAGTTCCAGCTTCCCATTTATGAGGTCCCACGTTCAATCCTGGGCCCCTGGTACCTCAAAAAAAAAAGGATCAGTACCATGTGACAGGATAAGGCAGAACTCAGGGACTTGGATCTACCAGGGTTATGACATCTGGCTTCAGCTATGCCATCAACTTAGAAATATGCCAAGCCATGATCGATGACAAATGCCTCCCATAGCTGCCTTCCATCATTGCTACAAGACATGCCACAGCTGAACTGATATGGACTCATTATTAGCTCATGCTGCATGCTGAACTCAAGATCAGCAAAAGTAACACTCAAGGGAAGAGCCACTACATTAACAGCATCATGACGTTTGGTTTTAAAAACACTGCCTAGGGAAACGGACTTGGCCCAATGGATAGGGCGTCCGCCTACCACATGGGAGGTCCGCGGTTCAAACCCAGGGCCTCCTTGACCCGTCTGGAGCTGGCCCATGCGCAGTGCTGATGTGCGCAAGGAGTGCTGTGCCATGCAGGGGTGTCCCCCACGTAGGGGAGCCCCACGCGCAAGGAGTGCGCCCCGCAAGGAGAGCCGCCCAGCACGAAAGAAAGTGCAGCCTGCCCAGGAATGGCGCCACACACACGGAGAGCTGATACAACAAGATGACACAACAAAAAGAAACACAGATTCCTGGTGCCGCTGATAAGGATAGAAGTGGTCACAGAAGAACACAGCGAATGGACACAGAGAGCAGACAACTGGAGGGAGGGGAATTTAAAAAAAAATCTTAAAAAAAAAACAAAACAAAACACTGCCTAACCGTGGTTTCTGGAAAGCAGATTCTTCACCGCAATCCAGGGCAGGGCCTGACCTGAAGAATCTGGGTATACAGCTTCTTTGGAGTCAACACTTCCCCCCGTGGTCAGGGCTCAAAGGTTGTGGCATCCTTTCATGCACCCGCAATAATAACCACTAGTATTTGTTCCAAGGGTTTTCTTTCTTGACAAATATTGTCATATAAGTTGCTCTGATGGGAGACAGCATAGTCATCTGCAAGGGTAGAATACATCCCTCTCACTAGACACCCAGAGTTGGCTCCTAGCCAAGGCAACCCTGAGAGGCAAGTGCTCTAGCATGGAAATTAGGAAACGTGGCTCTTACTCTCCACTCTGCCTCTGACCAGCTGTATCAAAGAGAGCAAGTAATTTTCCATCTTTGGGCTCAGGTTCCTTATCTATAAAATGATGGGGTTTGCTTATATCACTTTGGCCCCCTCAACCTCAAATCTTCAGTGTTCCAGGGAATTCCATGGTATTAGCTAAAGAGACACTTTTGTTGGAAATTTACAGTATGGATTTGCCTAATTCAGAAAAGCTTTAAGTTCAAAACGAAAGTAAAGAATGGAAAGAAAGAAATGCAAGCAGGGGAGTCAGTTCAACTTGAAACCCTCTTTGGTCTTAAGAATAGCAAAGCAATGAGTTCAGTCAGTTTGGGAGGGAGAGAAAAGTACAAATAGCAAAACAGGAAATTCATTCTTGGCTGGCTGTCAAAAGGCCATGAGCTGGTGAAAATTCAGATCCGTTTTAATTTCTTAAAAACAATTAGGTCCCCAAATTAGTGAATTATTGAGATGCCTGTTACCAAAACACAAATTCCTGAATTTCTCTCTTGGGCTTTTTAATCACTCTAGATTCCTTTAGTCCATGATGGTAGTAATGAACTACTGGTTCCACCCTAGCGCTATCCACTGCCTGGGCCCCGTGGCTTGAAGGATCCTCTACCAGCTCACCACTACACAACCTTGTGTTACAGTTCTAAATAAACCTCACCTTACCTCTTCAGCATTATCAGCTCTTGAACTTGCAGAATCTCAATTTTTACACATCTTTGCTTCCACCAGTGCCTAAGATATAGAAGGCACTCAAAAATGTTTACAGAATGATTAAGAAAAGTACTCACCAGTCTCTTCAGGCATTTCAAACTACTTGGCCATGTTTGTACATCCAATGTGCTTAGACTAAAAAAAATTTTTAAAGGTATAATCTAGAGGTAGAAATGCTTATAAAAATGAACTTTATAAACACCAAAAGCAGATTTCCATAGAAAGCAGAAAAATAATTTATTCCAAGAGATGGCAGAAATAAGAAATTCATCCTGAAAATACAGTTTGGTTTAATTCTATCATGTGGGGACAGATCTTCCCTCCGAACATGCTGTCGTTATTGGCCACCCCACTGGAGTCTTGGTTGTCTTGCAGCAGTTTCTGGGCTGGTCTTAAACATTTCATTGATTCTCATGGTGTGAAAAGGCAGGAGCTGTCCTCAAATCCACAAATTCCAAGAAGAGAGTACCATACTTCTCAGAAGAATAGCACCTTTCATCTCAGAAGACCACATACACAATTTGTAGAGTCAGCACAGTTTAGGTTAAGTAGGCACATCATTCATCAAAGTGTAAAAAAAGGTGACAGGAAAAAATACTGTATTTTAGAATAAGATACCCAAACGTGGCATGGACGTTTAAGGCAGCTGCTGCCCAAATGGGCAAATCAAGGAAGGTGGTCTGGGGTTGGAGGTGATTTTGCATCTAGAGGAATTCTCTTCATGACCTGCAAAACAAAGCCATTCTAGTAATCAGACCTTAACACTTTCGTCAGGAGGGGAAAAGTTAACATCAAGAATGTTAATCAGATACAGGCCACTGTATATTTTGTCATAACCTACAAAATTGTGCAGAACAGAGTGTAAACTGTAATGTAAACTGTAGTCCATGGTTAGAAGCAGTGCTTCAATATGAGTTCATCATTGTAACATATGTATCATACCAATGAAGATTGTTGTTAATGTGGGAAAGTGTGGGAAAGGGGAGGGAGTAGGGCATACAGGAATCCCTTTTATTTTCTATGTACCATTTATGTAATCTAAAGCTTCTTTAAAAATTAAAAAAATTAAAATAAAAAAAAAGTTAATCAGGGGAAGAGGTGTAGCTCAGTTGTGTGACTGTCTGCTTCCCATGTAAAAGGCCTGGCTTTAATCCCTGGTGCCTCCTTAAAAAAAAGAAAAAGTTAATCAGGCCAATAAGTTAATATATGTAGATGTTCAATCAGTACTTGAAGTAGGGTTCAATAAACACGCAAGTTTGCATAGGTTTTGCAGGGTTGTGACAAGAGGACCAACAACCAAGGATATTACCAAACTGAGTATCACAATTAATTGCTTATGTTGTAGAAATCACGAAGAGTGGAGGTGACTGAAATGGATGTACTGGAATCTAATGAGTTTACTTTGGTTTCAAGAAATCTGTATTCTTCCTTCCTTCTTATGGCAAGGAAGTAAGATTGCCATATAACAGGGTATGGAAAGTTTTACTCTAGAGCCAGGCCCCACAAGTATAAGCGACAAATGAAAATTTATTTTTTCTAAAAGGTTCAAGCTGCAACACCACTGTTGCAAAGCTAGCAAACATTTAAAATTGCTATCTCCATACATAAAATTGCTAACAGTGGTCGCCTCTGGGTAAAAGGGGATGGAGGAGGGATGTGAGGGGGGGAATTTACTTGATAAATGCCTTTATATAAAATTTATTTTATGAACTTCTAAATATTGTTTTACTTAAGAATATAAAGCCACGTAAATATTCCTTTTGAAAAAAAAAAAAAGAAGAAAGAAGAATTAAAATGAATACTTCTTTTGAAAGTCAATTTCTACCCAAGGTTTGAGCTGGCTGGCTGATAAGAAGAAAGCTGATTATGTCACACGATTTGTGAAGAAGGTTAGTTAAAGGGTGAGTACTAGGTAGGGGGAGGCTAGTTAAATTCAGATGAGACCAAGTTTGTGGCAGGACTGAAGGTCAGACAGCATGAGGGATCTTTTGGGCTCTTTAGGTTCTCCAAATCAGTGGGCATGACCAGAATACACAGTTTCTACCATCGTGGTAGAGCTAAAGGATTTCCAGACCTGTGGTCTCAGAGTCCCCAGTAATGGATGGCCATGAGTTTACTGGTGCAAACTGGGGCAGTCCAACCTCCCTCTAAGGGACTGCTAAAGAGCCACTAAGGCAGGACACTGCAAAACAAAATAAATTCACTTCAAAATGTAATTGGAAGATGATTTTTACAATGTACTAGGAAAACAGCCACAGAAGGCGAAGGAGGGTCAATTACCAGAGCTACTAGCTTCTTGTGGTCTGAAAATCTCATAAAACCTTTTATTGTAATCTAATTGTCATCTTGTTTCCCTCCTTGGGCTGACAGGAAAGCCCTTCTGCATAAACCTCTGATACACAGCAGATTATGACTTTTACTTGAAAATACCAAAGTAATAAATACAGATGATATGTGTGTTAATTTTCTATTAACAGCATACTGATGAGACTTCTTCGTCTTTTAGGCCTTTTTTTTGACAAACGAACAACCATAAAGGGAAAAATAGATCTTTACTTTTGAAAAACCACATACCACAGGATAATTTTCACTCAAAGTCAATGACACTAATTTAAAATATGAACAGGCATTATGCTAAATGACAGAGTCTTGTGGTTTGATTTTGAAGCAAATTAAGGAAGCATATATTCTAATTGTCTCTGATATAAAATCGCTGTTTAGGGGGTGGTAACTCAACCTAAGGAAGCATGTTTTCATTTTGCCAAATAAGGGACTCACTAAGGCTATTGCTGAAATACAACTGACAGTGAAGAAAACATAAAAATATTAAGACCAGAATCAGGAAACCTGTTCAGGAAAGGCTGAGTGAATATATTTCTTAATCAAATGATATGTTAATTAGGTTTCATTTGTATCCTTTTTTTCCCCATTTCAGTTAAATTCACAAAAGAATTCCTTCTTTACTTCTACGTATAAGGGATTTATAGTAAGGAATAAACCACAAGATGTAGTTAAGCAAACAAAAGGTATATGAAGTTAACAATTCAGGCAATGCACCAAATGAATGGCAAAAACTGAAGAGCTAAATCTAAAAATACATTTAGGGATGGAAGAAATCACTTTGAAACAAAGTGGCCAGGAAAAGAAGTGCAAGCTGGACACTGAAAGAGAAAACATCAGAAAGAATTAAGAGAGAATGAGTGACCTAAACCAAGAAATATTCATAGAATATGTGTTTACTAATCTGCTTACTAAATTAATGAAGATGGTAGGGCAATGAGAGGCAGGAAACACCAAGTAAATTAATTAGGTCAAGAACATGAAAACAGTAGATGTGGAACCAACAGCCATGGAGAAAAACAGTGAGAAGGCAAGCTGCCAATGGTGGTTTGAGGGTAGAACGGCAAAGCCTTGACCTTAACCACAACGTGAAAAAGTTGGACATAGCCTATAGATTGGCTCGTTATCTTTTGTGGCTCATGGGAACTTTGGTGACCCTGGAAAAAGCTGTGTGCTTAAAAAAATTTTATGTAGCATTTCAAGGGGCACGTGACCACTGAAACTGGGGACTGCAAGTTAAGAAAACTTGCTATAGCCCATACAAAACTACTGAAGGTTTCCTGGGAGAGTGGTGATGTTTCAGGAAGTGCTAAATCAGGAAGATAAACAGGATGGTGTTTTGTAGATATGATGACACTAGAGGCAGCAGACTAGCCCAGGAGCCACTGTAACAATTCAGAGCTGCAAAAATCCGAGTCAGAAATTAGGGTACTTGTTATGGGTTGAATTGTGTTCTAATCTGTAATCTCAAAATATGATGTTGTTTAGATTTAGGATGGTTGAAGACAGAATCAGTTAAATTCAGATGAGGTCATACTGGAATATGGTAGGTCCGTAATCCAGTATGAGTGGAGAGGACACAGAAAGACAGAGGAAATGGCCATGTGAACCCAGAGGCAGAAATTGAATTTGAAATTGAAGTTATGCTGCTATAAATCAAGGAATGCCCAGGATTTCTATTCCGGAAAGGAAAGGCAGACACAGAGATTTAGAAGTGTCAACTAGGTTTGAGGAAGAGGGCAAAGAAGTGACCAGATAAGTTCTGACCCTAACTGACAGGAAAAACTGGTAAGAGGAACTGAAATGGAGATGTGACAGAGTTTCAAGTAGCAGAACAACCAGCAAGAGCTGTGTGAAGAGATGTCAGAGGTAAAGATAGACTTTTTAACCAAAACATGCCTTGCACTGTTTAGCTTTTCTCAAGTATGGCTTAATTACGCCCTCTCAACAGAATGCAAACCCCTTCTAAGCCACGGCCTTCTCTGAAATCCCCATTCAGTAAGAGGTTCATTATGGGCACTAAATATTTTTGGAATGCCTTAAAAAGGAACTCCCACAGGGAGGCCTAATACCAATGCCCTGTAATACCAACACCCTGTATTCCTCTCCTGTCCCAGATCTGATAATAAAATCAAATTTATGCTCTTTAGGACTGCTGTAAACCAAATAAGCTCATCTATCATAGTACAGTGGTGTGGTAAACCAACTATCTTACAGGACACTGGGCCTGCAGCCAAATCCACTCCAAGGGGATCCCATTCTATCATCACAGCCCCAAAAACTGTAAGAAAATGAGATATAGACAAAAACAGCTCGATGTAACAGTTCCATATCCATCTTAAGTCACACTTAAAGTAGTGAACAGTGTTCTTAGACTACTAGGCAAGGTTACCAGCCAATAACTATAATGTGCTATATTCAGCCTATCATCTATACCTGTAGTTAGTTCTTCAATTACAATTAATCACAATTAAACTGATTAAAGTAATCAAAGATCAGCTAGGAAACAGAATGCTGTTCAGAGCAATTCACTTTCAGCTATATAAAACTATTCTAAAGCTTTCATGATTGTTCCTCATTTTTCTCTGCTGAGTACCATGTCTGACTTACACCTTTACTTTCCAAATCTGGCCCTTAAAGAAATCATGTGCAAAATTAAAAACTTGCTGGGGTTTTGGATTTTCAAACTACCCTGTAAGTATTCAAAAGGGCTTCTTCTTTAACTAGGTGAAAATAGGCGCAAATCTGGCTTCTGCACCCCTTTTTCATCCCACTGAAGTTAAGTGAAGGTAATGTTGGAACTAGATCTAACTCTGAGGACTGAAATTCTCAGCTTTAAACTCCAATCAACATCCTTACTTGGGAAGCAGATATGGCTCAGGCCACTGAGCTCCCACCTGCCACATGGAAGGGCCATGGTTCGGTTCCCAGTGCCTCTTAAAGAAGACGGCAAGTTGGTGCAATGCACAGGTGTAGCAAGCTGATGCAACAAGAGACACAGGAAGAAAAACCATAATGAGAGACACAACAAAGCAGGGAACAGAGGTTCCTGGTGCCTCCTAAAGAAGACAGCAAGCTGGTGCAATGGGCAGGTGTGGTGAGCTGGTGCAACAAGATGATGGAACAAGAGACATGGGGAAGAAAAAAAAAACATGTAGTACATAACAAGGCAGGGGGTGGAAGTGGCTCAGGTGATTGTGTGCCTCCCTCCCTCATCAGAGGTCCCAGGTTTGGTTCCCAGGGCCTCCTAAAGAAACAAGGAAGACAGAAACAGCAAGTGCAAACAATGTGGGGGTGGGGAGAAATAAATAAATAAAATCTTTAAAAAAAAACAACCCCCAAAACATCCTTACTTAACATTCACTAGAGTTGAAAGAGTAAAAAATTGAACTTGTTGAAAAAGATTAAAGAAAAAAAATGCATGTCTTATGAGTTAGATAAAAGCCTATTCAAAAGGGAAATCAAAATGTATTTAGGCAAAGACATAACTCTAAGGGTGGGGGTGGGAGAGCTGATACTTAACTATCAGGCTAGCAAAATACCATGCTGTGAGGGAATGAGCCCTTTCATACACTGATGGGGGGATACAAAAATGGTATAATCTCTGTGGAAGGGAATGTAGCAGTATCTGGAAAAGTTGCATATGCCTTTAACCCAGAAATTCCATTTCCAAGTAATCTACCCCAAACAACACTGGCAAAAATACAAAATGTCTTTATGTACAGACAGCACTGTGTCTATTAGCAAGAGACTGGAAACAATCGAAAAGGAAATCAAAGGCTGTAAAAAGAAATGAGGAAGATCTCTCTCTTTAAGCTGACATGAAGAACCTCTAGGGTATATTGTTCAGTGAAAAAGTCAAGTACAGAATAGTATATATACTGTGTTATCTTTTCTGTAACACCTGTGTGCTTGTGTATGGAGGGAGGATATATGTTATTTGCTAATATATGTAAAAAGAAACACTGAAAGAATAGATTTTTCTGAATATATCTTGTTTATACTTTTGACTTTGCAATAAGTTTTATGTATTCAAAAATAACAAATAAAAAAGAAAAGACTATTATAAATTAGAGCACAAACTGAAACAAGATGACTGAATATCAAAGTGGTGACATAACTCCCAGAGGAAATAATTAGTTCAAGTGACTTTCGAAAACAGCATTTTTCAATTTGCTCTGGAGACAAATAAAACTGCAAAGAATCTTATACTGCATTCAATAAATGTACAGTTAGTGATGTCGATGTTATTTTTTAACTATTATATATGTTGTAGGCTAATTGATAAAATAAATGCAGAGTAAATAATAAATTACAGTTAGGAACCAAGATTTACAGCATTTGTGAAAGAGATTCAAGTATAAAACCAAAGAAGTGAAGTAAAAACCCTGTAGTACTGGGGAGTGGATGTAGCTCAGTATCTGAGCACCTATTTCCCATATACAAAGTCCTTGATCCGCCATACTGCCTTAAAAAAAAAACAAAAACCAACAACAGATTGTATTAAATCTGAATTAGAACTACTAATATGAACTCAAGTTGTTTTTCTTTTTTCTTTTTGAAAACACGTAATTACTAGCTCTATCCACTGAAAAGGCTTAGAAGCAATGACACCCAGCAGCAATAGACACACCTAGAAACCAGATCTTGGTTTTTAAATCCCATCCCCACTGACAGGAAACAGGGTCTGACTTGGACCAGGGTTCCATTTGGCAAGAAATTTAGAAGGCAAGCCAAGGAAGAGCTGATTACAAGAGTGGGACAGGAAACACACAAAGGAGCCTGGGTATCTTGATGTTGCCAGAAAGAAAAACTAAAATTAATGGGGTTCGTCAAAAGGACACAGGAGCCAGTCTGAACATACTCCCATAGATTAAAGATAGAACAATCAAATATAAAAAATAATAATAAATGCAATTGATTAAAATTAAAAAGAAAAGTTCACTGGATACCCTGGAAGTAACTAGGGCATCAATATGACTCTGAAAATTAAAAGGAAAGAATTAAATATGTGTCCTGCTTTTCATGTATGAGCTATATTTCAAGGTTACTAAATAGGCCTAACTGATGAGGGAAAGTGCATCTTTTTAGAAGTATTTCAGCTAATCATATGTGGAAGTAATCATGGAACTAGAAAATCACTATTTTAGGAAGCAGATTTGGCTCAACTGATAGAGTATCCACCTACCACATAGGAGATCCAGGGTTCAAACCCAGGGCCTCCTGGCCTGTGTGGTGAGCTGGCCCACGTGCAATTAAAAAAAAAAAGAAATCACTATTTTGCAACTTCTACTGTAATGATTAATTCAGGCTATGATCATTTTGACAGGGAACTTTATAACAGGAAGGGTCAGGCTGAACCCACCAATAGTTTTAGCATCACTAAAAATAGGTCAGATATCCCATGCTTCCTGATGTGAGGCATTACAAAACTCACAGCTCCACCTGAGAAGTACCATTGTCAAAAATGTAGAACCTAAATCTAGTCAAGCATTTAATGCTAAATTCCATTTAACAAAATAATAGAGCTAGAGGAACAAATTCAAAGACAGGTTTCCTGACTCATCCAGTGGCTAAATCTTTCCACTATACCACTTACCTCTCTGACTCTCAGAACCAAATGAAAGCTACAATTTTAAGACCAATTTTCAAAAAGCACCTGTCTCTCTCTATCCAAAGCACTCAGAAACTCTTAATTTCAAATCTGCCAGCCATATCTTAAATTTGTTGGGTCTCCCAAAGTCAAATATAAATAGTGGCTTTTTGGATCTGTGTTTGACTGCATACAAACAACTGTGTAAATCAAATTTTAAATGGCAGAGTAAGAGCAATGTTTAAAAGAATCTCATGGGTCATTCTCTGATAAGGTGAGTGGCCCAAGTTCCTGATGTATTTCTGCTCTTCAGATCATGTTTGCTTTCAGCAGCCTGCCCCTTACCACATATCAGAAAGTCTGCACAATTCTGAGAAAAAGTCAAAGCAAACTCTAGCTGATTGCCAACACTGATGCGAAAGGTCAAGATCATCATCACCTCAATGACTTGAGCACTGCAGACCACGTCTTCTTCCTCAAGGCCAATGATGCTTGAGATACCAGATGGTTTCATTTTTCAACTGTGGTCCAAACAGAGGGTTGAGTTGGGCCAGAATTGCAATCAGCCAACTAAAAGAATGATGGAGGGAGAAACAATGATAAAAAAAAAATGGTGGTGAACAAGAGTTTACAGAATTCCCCTAAGATCATATAGCAAATAGAGACAACATTTAACCCCAGTTTTTAATTAAATTCAGTGTTCTATCTATTATATGCTATATATTATCTCCCCAAACTACTGAATTGGTATCTTTGCCCTCCTGTGTTATGTGGACCTAATAAGAACTTAATTAGAAAATTAAATATTATAACAAACCCAGTGGGATAAACTTGTGTTTTGACCTGCTTCTAGGGACATTCCAAGCATTAGGTAACAATTTAAAGGTTACCACTGAGTGACATATTCTATGCTTTAGGACAGGTATTTTCCTGACCATTTATTTCTAGTATTTCCCCAGTGGTGGTTGGTGTGTAAACTGGGGAATCAAATTTAAAAAGTCAAATAATATGTATGTGTGAAACTGCTTTCCAAAGTCTAAGATGATACATAATGCAATGTGTTACCAAAAGTCAAAAGAAGGACTAAAACTCAAAAAACAAACAAAAACCTATGTAATCATGTTGGAACATGACCATTTTAAATCAGGATGAAAAAGCACTTCAGTAAAACTTAAAAGTCACATCTATTCTGTTCAGACCAAACCTTCAGTGCACTTAATGTTCCTAATGGGAGCATATCTTATAACAACACATTTCACAGCACACACCCCACCTTCATTTTGAAACATATCGACAGAGCAGTGATGCTTCCTCCCAGCTGTCTTTTCCCTCATTATCTTAATCCCCTTTTCAAGTATCCAAGACATCTTGAATTCACATTATGTTTTTACCTCAAAGTATTTTTTAGCTCATTTCAATTTATCATCTTCATGACTCCCAAGATAGGAAAAATAAGTATTATTACATCCTTCTCTAAATGCTAAGGCCCACAACCTATATGGCACACCTGGCTTTACTGGTATAGCCAAGGTTAAGTCTTAGCTTATCATCTTCCAATACATTATAAAACTTGAGTTCCCCTTCTCTAATCACCATCACTACTAAAATATGTAACACATCTTCTGCGGCCCAGTGGAGATGAACCAAATGAGCATTTAACTTTCCCTGCTGACTTCAGAATCTATGTAACAAGCTATTTCTCTGTGTTATGGACTAATGATGGAGGAAGTGCAAGGGTGTCACATCCTACTACCCCAGGGCTAGGGGTAAAAGTAGCACACACACACACACAAAAAAAAAAGTAGCACACAGTCAAAATTATCTTTAACATTTTCTTATGTTGCTCACCAAGTTCTGAATAGAGACTCTTATACCAGATACGGTCATTCATATGCCTACTGAAGCTTGAGACTCACTGAGCTAAAAATGAACTAAAGGAAAAGAACGAAAAGAAATATAGTATGTAAATGTCTGGCCATTCAAACCAATCCAAGTTTTACCTATTAAACAAATATTTAATGAGCACCTACTAGGTTCCAGGCTCTAGGGACAAAAAGATGAAATAGCAGATAATGAAAAGTACTATGAAGAAAAATAAAGCAGGGTGAAGGGTTAGAGAATAGTAGTAAGGGTGGGAGAACGATTACTTTGATGGGGTGGTCAAGGCAGGCCTCTCCAAGGAGCTAACCTTTTGGCAGAGACCTGAATGAAACAAAATACAGACTGCTTTTAGGTTCTCTTCAAAATATATGGATTGATGAGAATATTTCTCTCTCCCTCTTCCCTCCCTGGCCCCCCACTCCCCCACCCCCCACCACGGGGAGTGGAGGGGTTTAACAGTCAAACATCCATGTATGATCTGGGAGAAAAAATTTTAGTAAAATAATCTGACACAGCTATACTCTCTGCATGGGATACAGAGAATTGCTTTCCAATGATAAGAAAACAGAAAACTAGCATAGTCTAAAATTTTAGAACTTTAAATTCCCCCCCTATAAGAGAGGAACTACCCAGACCTAATCAGGCAGTTATCTGGTTGAATTTCTTTCCTTCTGTTTGCTGTTATTTTTAAAACAACTCTTACAATCAAAGGATTAAAAAGATGATTCTGATTACCAATGAACAGATTATGGGAGGATCAGCAAGCATGAGCCAGCACCACATCAGAAACTTGCGCCTACAAAAACAAGGTACCTAACTCTACCCCCAGCCCCCAATGGTTTTGTGACAGGAAACATGAACCTGAGGAAATCAGGCCAAAATAGATACCTGAAGCTAACTCATTTTATCAACAAAACGTTAATTCAGATGAGATTTTCTGATTTGTTCTTAGAACTAAGGCATTAAATACATATAAAATACCAAAACTTGTATTCGAGATTTTACTTCTACTTGACTCTATAAAAAGGAAAGAGAACAGCACAGGCAGATACACTGAAAAGCTACGTGACCGCAGTGAAGACTAATGGTGCAGAGCTAAGTCATGGAAAATTCCACACAAACCCAGGATTTCCCCAACTCCAGCAGGTAATAAAAGCTGACTGCAAAACAGTCACCCACATTTTCTCTTAAGAGACTGAGATGCTGGCCAATGCTTAGAAATACTAAATAAAAATAAATACTATATTTAGAAATACTAAATAAAAAGTATGCTAGAACCTAAGCTAGTCCCAAGTCTCCTTTCTTCACCAAAAATGTGTATTATAGAACTAGAACACCATCTCCCAGCACTCAATACGTTGTTGTATAGCCATAGTTCCCAACCCTAGCTGCACATTACAATCACCTGGGAGATCTAGCTCTAATATTCCCACTACAAAAAATTACCTTCTGAAATATTTTAAGTGAGAACATTTCAGAAGGCTTTCATTTAGCTAAATCTAAAATGTTTCAGAGTTAAGAAAATAAACAAGATTCCTTCTATAGATTATTAAGTCCTTCACAAGCTTTCAGTGCTTGAACTAAAGAGTAAACGTGCAGAAGCAAGAAGTCAGTCCACTTTGCTTGCTCAAGTCAGTATGCAGAGACTTTTCTGAGTTTAATTTTACATGCTATTATTAATGTTTCAAATCAAGCAAAACACTTCACTTAAAAAAAAAATCCAAGAAACCGTGGTTCAAAAAAATTCCTTAGGAAACAGTCCAGGCAAGTTCGTTTGAAATTTCATGGAGGAATTTTCCTCTCTAACTAGTTGAGTTCTATGCCTGCCCTTAAAATTTCCCTTTAAAGCTGATAAACACAGTGGAAAACTGAAAAGAGAAAAAAAATCCACTCTGAATTGATGGAAGTGGGTGGAGGAAGTATCTTATTCCAATGAATCTATTACTTCATGAGTACAAGAAAAGGGAACTAAATGTACCCTTCCTATTTGTCCAAACTGTTCCCCAAGTCTCTACAACCTGAACTCTAGCCTAATAACTAAATGTCTGAAGTTATTCAAACAACATGGGCAGTTCAAGAATTGCAGAGCTCGAAGGGACCCGATATCAAATCCATGTTTCTTGCCGCCCAGTGCAAAAGAAAAAAAAAAGTGTAGCCTACCCATGAATGGCACTGCACACACGGAGAGCTGACACAACAAGATGACACAACAAAAAGAAACACAGATTCCTGGTGTCACTGATAAGGACAGAAGCGGTCACAGAGGAACACGCAGCGAGTGGACACAGAGAGCAGACAATGGGGAGAAGAGGGGAGAGAGAAAAAAAAGACACTACTAGAAAATATGGGATTTGGATTTTAATTTCAGCTGTACCAAATATTAACGCAGTGACTAGTTATTCCTTCTCTATCTCTATGAGACAGCTAAAAATGTATTCAAACTACAGGATGAAACACAACCTATTTACTTTACAAAGGAGTTTCTGGGAAGCAGACTTGGCTCAACGGTTAGAGTGTTTGCCTATCACATGGGAAGTCCGCCGTTCAAACCCCGGGCCGCCTCGACCCGTGTGGAGCTGGCCCATGCGCAGTGCTGATGTACGCAGGAAGTGCCCTGCCACGCCCCTGCGTAGGGGAGCCCCACGCGCGGAGAGTGCACCCCCCGTGGGGAAAGCTGCCCAGCACAAAAGAAAGTGCAGGAGTGGCACCGCACACACATAGAGACCTGATGCAGCAAGATGATGCAACAACAGAAGAGACACAGATTCCTAGTGCCGCTGACAGTGCCGCTGTCAGCGATGCATCCCTGTCAGCCAGCGGACATAGAACACACTTGCGGGGGGGAAGGAGGGAGAAATAAATCTTAAAAAAAAAAAAAAAAAGGAGTTTCTCATGTGGCACTGAGTCATTCTCCTCTCTACCTCCTTCCTGCTCCCTGCCCCCCCACTGTGGTAGGCAGAATACTAAGATGTCCCCCCAAGATTCCCACCCCCGGTGTACATGCCCTGCATAAACCCGAGGATGTAAGTATGACAGGCTGGAAACTCCCGTGATTAGATTATGTTATAAAGACAGCTGAATATAAGAAAGGGAGGTTATCCTGACTGGATCTGACCTATTCCGGTGCACTCTTAAAAGGGACTGACTCTCTCTGAAAACGGCATTTGAATCACCCATGTCAGTTATGAATTTCTTGCCTCTCAGCTTGGAATGCACCTTCAATATATGCTCTGCGATAAAGATAATTCCTTGAACTAGTTCTCCTTAAAGTAAACATGATGTTCTGCTTTCTCAGTTCAGGGCACAGAGAGGAGGGCAAGCGTGGCAGGAGATGGGTGGAGCGGGTGTGAGAACATCAAGTGCAGCCTGCCCAGCCATGGGTTCAGAACCTACTCCCTTTGAGATCTTGCAACCTTGGCCTGGAGATAACCTACTTACAGCCTCTCAACATGGAAACTAGAGCCCCTGCACGTTCTCAAGGCCTCCTGCTCACAACGGCCCCAAGACTCCCAAGTACATGCCTCTGCCTCTGATCACCTGCTCCCCTGCCTGTACTCCAGACCCAACTTGGGCCTGCCCAAACCAGTGAACTTCTCTGCTATCTGGTGGACTGAACCACACTTTTACCAACAAGGTCTGAACTCCTTCAGGTTTGTCACTTGAGATACTCTCCCTCAGCCCAAGAATACCATATTGGGTTTTCTTATACTAACAGTTAGTCCTCTATCATAGCTAATAATAATTCTTTAGATTAAACTTCCCGTTTAACCTACTGTATAGTTTCTATCTCCTTACTGGACCAAGGCTGCTTCAGGATGAGAGGATTCGACATGAAGGAGAATCTCTGTTGCTGGCTTTGACGATGAAGGGGCCACATGGCAAAAGCAGGTGGCCTCTAATTGCTGAGAGCCACCCCTGGCTGGCAGCGAGCAAGGAAAGAGGGATCTCAGTCCTACAACCACAAAAACTGAATTCTGCCACAGCCATGTTAGCTTGGAAGAGGACCCTGTAGCAGTTTGATATCAATTCAAAAAATAGATAATGGATTATGTTTATAATCTGGTCTGTACCTGGCGTGTTTGAGTTATGATTAGGGCTTTGACTGGGTCACGCCATTAGGACGTTGAGCCCCTGCCCCTTGGTGGTTGGGGACTCAGAGATAAAAGGCATGGCAAAAGACAGGGTGGAGGGTTCTTAATGTTAGAGTTTGGATGTTGGTGTTTGATGCTGAAGTCTTAAGCAGGAGACCCAGGGAAAGAGACAGAGCCGTTTGCCCAATAAGTCTCCAGCTGACCTTGTGGAGAGAGGCAAAGCCTAGAGAACCTCATAGTCTACAGCTGACCTTGTGGAGAAAACAGGAGCTGAGCCCAGAGGAATCCAAGAAGCTTGAACCCTCAGCAGCCATCTTGCTCCAACATGTGACTTTGGTGAGGGAAGTAATTTATGCTTTATGGCCTGGTATCTGTAAGCTCCTACTCCAAATAAATACCCTTTATAAAAACCAATCAATTTCTGGTATTTTGCATCAGCACCCATCTGGCTGACTAATACAGACCCAAGCCTCAGATGAGAAGGCACAAACTTGTTTTTCATTAATGCCAACCCGATCTCTACTATGATCCTTTCACCACCTCAGTAGCATGATTTATTTATTTTGCCAGTCCTTAAGTTGGCATCTTTCGTTTCTTCTCTCCATATTACAAGACCCACTTTCTTTACCATGGCTTCCAGCTCCAAGTCTATAACAATTCTTTTATTTACCAAATTATAAAGGAAAAGAACTATAAAATCAGACAAGAAAATTAATGTTTCCATATAGCAGGTAATAATGTAGGGCCAAGTACCTAGATTTCCCTTCTACTATAAATAGCCAAATATCCTGGATAAAATAAAAACATCTTAAATGAATTCATGAGCTACATCAGGGAGGCATGACCCAGGTTGGGTCTCCACTCTCTTGCTGGGTCTTACATAAACTAAGAACACAGAGAGAGAGACAGAAAAAGGGAGCTGCCACCTTCTTTACCCTGCCCTGTGAGAGAGAGGACTCCAGATTTGCCCACAGCTGCAGAAAGACAGAGAAGTCCCAAAAGGCTCAAGAAGACTAAGCCCGGGGAGTGATGCCTGAGTGCTCACAGCTCAGCTCAAGGAGAAAGTAGAAAAGACCAGCAGACTTACCATCTTGCCTCACCTTATGGCAGGACTTCAGGACCTGCCAGCAGCCTACCTTTGGTGAGAAAACATCTTTGATGGTGTTTTGATTGGAACATTTTCACAGCCTTAGATCTGGAAGCTTTTACTCCAGATAAATCCCTTTTATAAAAGCCAACACATTACTGGTACTTTTACACTGGCAGCCTTTGTCAAACTAAGACAAGGGCATACACTAAACCAGATGAACTTGAGCTTTGGTTTTTAGACTTTAAAGGACCTGGGAAACAGGAAACAAAGCTCAGAACACATCCAGAGTAGAGCCTAACAAAAGTTTCACATACATACCCAAAAAGCTGGTACGCATTCTGGCTATATCTCAAGGTAAGGATAAATCAGATAGAACCCCCTCAAGGAGAATGCTAGAAAAATAAACCCAGGCACTAAGAAGGAAGGAGAAAAACACTACCATTGAGAATTGGCCTTCATGAAGGTTTGCATCCACATTACCTGGATGACCTAAAAAAATCCACATATCAAGAATTTAATTAGCCCCAGACTGATAATGGCCTTCAGACCTGGCAGAAGCAATGTAAATCCTTTCTAAAGGAGCCCCATCTTCATACCAGGTCCCAAAGAAGTCATACACATAAGATTATAGGGAAAATGAATATATCACAGTAAAATATAACACATAAGGAAACAAGGCACCATGAGTGAGAGGGGGCCAAAAGAACAAAGAACAAACTCAGACCTGTGAGAACCTCAAATAATGTAATGATCAGAAATTGACTATAAATTTAATTAACTATGTTCTAAGAAGTAAAATACAGGCAGGGGACAACAATAAATAAAGACTGACCAAAACTGTACAAGAAAAAAAAAGAATTTACATCAAAATGAAAAACATAAAATCCAAAAATGAAGTCAGTGGATGATGTTCTGGTTCTGATAATAGAAGAGTAGCTTATATCATACTCACTCTACAGGGAGCAACTATAAATGCTGAACAAAATATCAAAATACAGATATTTGATAGCTTTAGAGAGTGTTCAGAAACTGCAAAGAAGTTGACCCTTGAAAGTAGGAACTCACAAGGGTACCCTTATATGGCTTTTCCCCTTTAGACACAGCTCAGTTCACTTGTGGGTCAGGAAAGCTGGAATTCAAGCAGAAAAGCTGTAATCTTAAGGACTTGAGATGTCAAAGGCTGATCAGAGCTGCCAAGACATCTGGAAATTAAGAAGGAAATCTCAGAAAGGAGGGTGCCACAGTGGGGAACCCCAAAATCTGTGTATAAATTCTCCTTAGTACTTTGGCTGACCCCTGAACTGTACATGCACCAGGGAAACTCTAAGAACTGGTGAAACCGCCACCTGGAAGGTTGACAAGACTAAGCAGAGATTTCAGCTACTGCCTACCATAGGGCAAAGATAATTTAGGGGTTTGAAGTAGAGGAGCTTGGTAATAAACTCCTCAGACTTCCCACTGAAAGCCCAGAGGGACCACACCTTAACTAAGAATTTACCCCAATCTAAGGTGAAAACTGAAATAGATCTGCCCCACAAAATGTAAAACCAAGCCTCCACTAGTTTAAGGTGATCAGCAAATAATTTAAATGTTTCCAAGAACTAAACTGAACACTTTTCAGAGGAACAAAGTGGAATGAGAATCTTGACCATCTACAATATCTAGTATTCAATAAAAAATAGATTTGCAAAGAAACAAGAAATGTGATCAATGTCAAGAAAAAAAAAGAATAAACAGAAACTGATTCCCAGATGACCCTGATGTTGGACCATCCCAAGGAACAAAAGAGTCTGCAACTGCAAACAAGATAGTCTCATCCATCTGCCCCATGGGATCTAAACCCCCTCTCCATTAGAGGCGGAGTGGGCAGAATCCTCAGGATTACGGAAGGAACGATGGACTTACTGTTATTCTACTAAATATTGTGATTCTAACAATGGAAGAACTTTTATCACTGATGTGAAGGTAGTGGCCACTGGAGGTTCTGAGGGGAGGGAGAGGGAAAATAGGTGTAATTTGGGGGCATTTTTGGGACTTAGGAATTATCCTGAATGACACTGCAATGACAGATTACAGGCCATAGATATCTTGTAATAACTTACAAAAATGTGTGGGAGAGAGTATAAACGACAATGTAAACTATAATCCATGCTTAATGGCAATGCTCCTAAATGTGTTCATCAATTGTAACAAATGCACCACACTAATGAAGGATGTTGTTAATGTGGAAAAATGTGGGAGGGCTACGGAGCAGGGCATATGGGAATCCCCCATTTTTTTTTAATGTAACATTTGTGTAATCTAAGTTATCTTTTAAAAAAAAATAGAGTATATTATTTTTTTAAAAAAGGCAAGAACTTGGGAGAGGATTTGTACACTGGCCTCCCTCATATGAGGTCCCAGTGCCTCAAAAAAAAAAAAGCAAGGACTTGATTTTTAAACAAATCAAATTTATTGATACATATTAAATCAAGAATACAATTCATTCAAAGTGTACAATCAATGGTATCTGGTATAAACACACAGCTGTGCATTCATTACTTCAATCACTATTAGAGCATTTTCATCATTTCAATAACAGTAATAATAAACAAAAAACAGACAAACAAGAAAATTCTTTACCTCTCCATCTTTGTTTCCCCTGCAGTACATAGCTGCTATTACTGGCTGTTCTTGCACTATTATTTATTTACTAAGCAATTTTTATTGAGATATAGTCACAAACCATATGATCTATCCAAAGTACATAATCAATGGCTATTAATATAATCACAATATGGTGCATTCACCACCATAAACTATTTTGGGACATTTTAATTACGCTAAAAAGAAAACCTCCACACCCCTTAGCATTCCTTCCCCAGCCCTACATAGCCACTGATCTAATTTCACCTTTAATAAAGTGATTTATATTTATATTTTGTATAAATGGAATCATACAATATGTAGAACTTTGTGTCTGGTTTCTTTCACTTAACATAATGATATTAACATTTTGTAATATTAACATACATTTGTTCAGCTTAAAAGAAAAAGCTATATATGCAATTTTTCCCATATTCATATTCCGCATGTGGTTTTACTATACTACACAGTTCCATGTTACATTTGGTTCTTTTAAAAGATGAATAAAATTGATAAGCCCCTAATAAGATTGAGCAAGACAAAAGGAAAAGAACACGTTATTACCAAATAAGGTGTAAAGAAGTAACGTCACAACAGACCCCACAGACTTGAAACGGATAAGGGATCATCATTATGAATAATTTTTTGCCAATACATTCAATTCATTCAAACAAACGGGAAATGAAATTAAGAAAACTATTTCATTAAATCAGCATCAAAAAACTACATAAATATACTTCTTGATTAAAACTTTAACAGGCTTTTTTGAAGAAACTGCCAAATTGATTATAAAGTCTATATGGCTATTTTAGAATAGCCGAATGATCTTGAAGAACAAAGATGGAGGACTCACATTTCCTGATTTCAATAAAAACCTACCAAATTCAAGACAGAATAGTACTCCCTTACAGTTAGACAAAGAGATCAATGAACAGAAGAGATAAACCAGAAATAGACACACATACATGGTCAAATACTTTTCAACAAAGAAGTCAAAGCAATTTAATGGAGAAAGAAGTCTTTTCAACAATTGGTGCAGAAACAACTGGTTGTCTGTATTCAGAAAACAAACAAGACAACAAGAAAAAAAAAGCGTGTTGCCTACCATTCTGCTTTCTTTGGCCTTGAGAAGTAGCCATGCCTAATGCTAAAACCCTCTTTATCACTAAGCTACTGTATAAAGTCTCTACATCTAAATTCTCACCTAATAACAGACTACACAAAGTAAATTCAACATGTCTCATATTTTTGTTCACCTCAACTACTTCCAGAATTCCAAACCTCCATGACCATCTATTATGACCCATTCCCAGACAGCTCTGTTTATCTCACCATCTGATTCAACTTCCCACATTTTCCTTTCTTTCAAACCCTTCCACTACTGGAGCCTGCACATCCCACCTCTAGAACTTATGATTCATTATCTCGGTGCAGCCTAGCATCAGCATCTTTTCAAAACTCCCCAGGGGGTTCTCATGTGTAGCCACGGTTGAGAATGCTGACATATATTCACAATCACTAATCTCCAAAGGGCATTTGATACTGCCTGACACTATGAATGTTTCTTTAATAAGCATGCTTATTCTTCCACTCTCCCAACTATTCCAAAGCTGCTTCTTTTTTTTAATTAAAATTATTTATTTTTATGAATTACATTAAAAAAATACGAGGTCCCAATCAACCCCACCGCCCCCACCCCCCACTCCCCCCACAGCAACACTCTCTCCCATCATCGTGACACATCCATTGCACCCAGTAAGTACATCTCTGAACATCACTGCACCCCGTAGTCAATGGTCCACATCATAGCCCACACTCTCCCCCGTTCCATCCAGTGGGCCCTGGGGGGGTCTACAATGTCCTGTAATTGTCCGTGAAGCACCACCCAGGACAACTCCACGTCCCGAAAATGCCTCCACATCTCATCTCTTCCTCCCATTCCCCAAACCCAGCAGCCACTATGGCTACCCTTCCCACACCCATTCCACATTTTCTCTGTGGACATTGGATTGGTTGTGTCCATTGCACATCTATGTCAAGTGGGGGCTTAGATTCCACATGGATACTGGATGCACTCCTCCTGCTTTCAGTTGTAGACACTCTAGGCTCCATGGTGTGGTGGTTGACCTTCTTCAACTCCATGTTAGCTGAGTGGGGTAAGTCCAATAAATCAAAGTGTAGGAGCTGAAGTCTGTTGAGGCTCTGGGCCTGGGTGTCATATTATCAGTCCAGAGATTCAAATCCCCTAAATATATCTTAAACCCAGCACCAACTACAATTCCAATAAAGTAGCATGCAAGTCTTGTGGGAAGAGATCCCCTCCGAGTCCAATTCCATCACGTAGAAACACCAGCTCCAAAGAAGGGCCATCTGCCATGGCAGTGAACCCCATCTGCCATGACCATAGAACCCGTGGGTCTCTTTATCCCTCAGAAGAACCAATACCTGGGGTTGTATCTACTTCAAAGCTTCTTCTTAGTCCTCAAGTGTCTTACTCTTTCTCTAAGAACCCTGCTACTCACTCCCCCACCTTTTTCAGCTGATAACCTTGCCTCTTACTTTCCTGAGGAAACAGAGGCTACAGATGGTCACTCCTTCCTAGGACCAAATCTACATGCAACTTGTATGTGCACCTATCTTCTTTTTCCATGTTACAATGAAGTGCCCCAATGCCTACCAATGGCCCAACTCTTCGTGTCTCATAGATTCCCCGTTCCCCTGTCCTTTGAGACTTTCCTAATATATCCCTCTCTCCTGTATTCCCATTCCCATAGCAACATGTTCTTGGTTTCTGCCCCATAAGCTACTACTCCATTTCCTTATTTTCCCTTCAGAAAGACTTTTTCAGAGTTATCTATATATGTATTTTTAAAATTTATTTCTCTCCCCCCCCACCCCAGTTGTCTGCTCTCTGTGTCCACTCGCTGTGTGTTCTTCTGTCACTGATTCTATCCTTATCAGCGGCACCGGGAGTCTGTGTTTCTTTTTGTTGCGTCATCTTGTGTCAGCTCTCCGTGTGGGCGGCGCCATTCCTGGGCAGGCTGCACTTTCTTTTGCACTGGACGGCTCTCCTTACGGGGCGCACTCCTTGCACGTGGGTCTCCCCTAAGCGGGGGACACCCCTGCGTGGCACGGCACTCCTTGCACGCATGAGCACTGCGCATGGGCCAGCTCCACACGGGTCAAGGAGGCCCGGGGTTTGAACCGCGGACCTCCCATGTGGTAGACGGACACCCTCACCACTGGGCCAAGTCTGCTTCCCAGAGAGTTATCTATATTTCTGTTTCCATTACTTTATCACTCCATGGAGACTACTAGTGTCAAACCCAACAGTGATCTTCAGGCTGACATGTCCAATGTATCCCTTTCTATCCTCATTCTACTTGACAACTGGGCGGCACTCCACAGGTGACCATGTTTTCTTCCGGAAACATTCTCCCAGTTAGGCTACTAAAACACTGTCTCTCCTCTTTCACATCTCTGGTTACTCTTCATCTGTGTCCCTTTTCTGACTCTTTCTCATCTATACGATATCTGTATGTTGGAGTTCTGGTTTGCCCCTATGCTTTCTTCTCTCTCTCACCTCTTCCCTTAGGTCAGGGTTTCTCAACCTCTGCACTACTGGTATTTGGGGCTGCATAAATCTCGTTGTGGGGGACTGTTCTGTGCAGTATGGGATGTTTAGCAGGATCCCAGGTCTCTACTCTCTAGATGCCAGTAGCAGCTCCAATAGAGAGCCATTCCCTTAGTAATATAGACATTCTCGTTTATCTTGACATTCTCAAGTATCTCTCCTCATATCCAATTTTCCTTTTGATACCTTCTCTTGGAAGACTCACAGGCATCTCAATCTTCCCATATACCCAGCTGAGTCCCGAGTCATCACCGCCGTAGGTAACGGCCCAACCCAGAAACCTGGGGGCCATCATTAATCTCTTCCACATCCAATCCATCAGTAAGACCTCCAAATTACCGCTCAAATCTGCGCACCTCTCTTCAACCTCACTACCATTACCTCAGACTGAATCATAAACATTTCTCACCTAAATGAATGTAACAACCTCTTAACTGGTATCCTTGCTTCTACTGTTCCCTCCAGGCTATTCTCCACAGAGCAGCCAGAGTGATTTTTTTTTTTTTTTATTTAATTCCCCTCCCCTCCCCTGGTTGTCTGTTTTCTGTGTCTTTTTGCTGCGTCTTGTTTCTTTGTCCGCTTCCGTTGTTGTCAGCGGCACGGGAAGTGTGGGCGGCGCCATTCCTGGGCAGGCTGCTCCCTCCTTCGCGCTGGGCGGCTCTCCTTACGGGTGCACTCCTTGCGCGTGGGGCTCCCCTACGCGGGGGACACCCCTGTGTAGCAGGGCACTCCTTGCGCGCATCAGCACTGCGCATGGGCCAGCTCCACACGGGTCAAGGAGGCCCGGGGCTTGAACCTCGGACCTCCCATGTGGTAGACGGACGCCCTAACCACTGGGCCAAAGTCCGTTTTCCCCAGAGTGATTTTTTTAATAAACTTGTTTTTAAACTATTTTTTTCTTCCCTTACCCCTCCCCAGCCCTGCTGTTCTTGCTGTCTGTATCCATGTGCTGTGTGATCTTCTGTATCTATTCTCTTTTTGTCTTCTCTTCTCATCTTTCTTCTCTATGATTCACTGGGATTCAATCCTGGGGACCTCTGATGTGGAGAACCACCTCAGTTCCTGGCCTCTGCTGTGCTTCACCCTGACTCTCCCCTTCATCTTTCTGTTGAGTCATCATCTTGCTGTGTGACTCACTTGTGTGGGCACTGGCTCACCACACGGGCACCCACACGGGCACTCGGCTTGCTGCGTGGGAACGCTTCCTCTTCTTTTTCAACAGGAGGCTCCAGGGATCAAACCCGGGTCCTCCCATATGATAAGCAGAGGCCTTATCATTTAAGCTACATATGCTTCCCCAAGGTGATCTTTTAAAATATACAAATCCCACCAAATCATTCCTTTATTAAAAATATTTAAGATTTTCTATTCACTTAACATATAAAATTTAAACTTCTTACTGTGGTCCATAAAATCCCACATGACCTGGGCCTTACCTAAATCTCAAACTCCCACCACTCTCTACACCTCCCTCTTAAACTCCTTTGCACCACCTTCCCAGACATTCCAAGCTCTTTACCTCTCAGCACCTTTGTATCTGCACAGAACCTTGCCTTTAATGCCTGCGCCCAGTTCTTCCCATGGCTGAGTCCTTCTCAGACAGGTTTCCTATGACGACTCTGAAGAACTCTCTTCCTCATTCCCACCACCCCCATTATTTTCTGTCACATTACTTTGTTCAGCCCCTTAAAGCATTTTCTCACTTGCCTATTACAAATCGAGAGGAACTCTGCTGTTCTTGTTTATCAGTTGAACATATGACTCCCCTCACTAGACTGTTAGGTCCAGGAGGGCAGAGATCTGGTTCTCCAACATATAGCCCCTAAATGGCATGAAGTAGGTGTTCTATAAAATGGCTGGTGGGTTAATTCCAGATGAAGAAGTATAGCAAATTGTAAATAAACAACTATAAATAAGAAATATAAATTGAGAAAAACCCCAACAAAGAAAATAGGAATAAGCAGATTAGCAATAACAACACATGGCTTTCTCTGGCTATCCATGCAGAAGCAGAAAGGACTAAGGGCAGGAGAGCTTAATATTTGAGAAACAAAAGTGAGTTACCTACTGCTTTCCATTATCAATTTCTTTTTATTAGCAGACATCACCAAATCAGATAGCAGAAACAATAAAATAATTACCATCTACACAGAAACAAACATTCCACCTATATAAAATATATTTCCAATCCTGAAGGAGCATCAAAGCCAGAAGTAAAGACAAATGCTAACAACAAACTAATAGAAGACCAAACCAACCACAGGCTAGTTGTGTCAAAGGGACTGACTCAGGAGCCAACTAGACTAGGCTCCCACTGGCAAAGATGCGACAGTTTGAATATTAACTAGGATATTAATTACACTGCATTAAAGTATATCAAATATGTTTAACTACATGATACCATAATGATACTAAAACAAAACAAAAATCATTGGTTCCCACTGGAGGATGCTAGGGAACTAATTCATTGTTTTGAAAACTTGTGAATAAAGGGAAAACCAAGCACCTATCCTATATTTCCTTTATGAACTGTTTTTCAGTTATGTGGATAATCAAATAGCTAATGAAGTAAATATTTACAGAAGTACTCCAGCTAATAAATGAAGAACAATACAAAGAAAAGTCAGAAATTATATATCCCTGATGGAAATACTCAATATCATTTATGAAAAGACTTGCCAAAAAAATTGAACATGAATCTGGTCTACCTCTAGGTATGATTACCTAATTATAGGAAATATCGAAAAAGAGGACCATGTTTTAAAGGAGGACACCATCAACAAATCAACAAAGCCCAGACTGGAAAAGGAGGGGGCAAACAACCCAGGTTTTTTGTTTGTTTGTTTGTTTTGGGGTACTGGGGGCTGGGGACTAAACCTAGGACCTAGTATGTGGGAAGCTGGTGGTCAACAACTGAGCCATATCCACTTTCCTGAGTTGGTTTTTTTGTTTGTTTTGCTTGTTGTTTGTTTTTGTTTATTCAGAAGACATAGAGAACCGAATCTGGGACTGCCCATGTGGAAGGCAGGTGCTCAACTGCTCAAACCACATCTGCTCCCAACCCAGTTTTTTTCCTATAAAAATTTGCAAGGAAAAAAAAAAGAGAAAGAAACATATGGAGAAGAAACTTATAGAGACTAAAAAGACCCCAACCAATTGCAACTAATTTGGATCTTGAGTCAAACAAACTTTGAAATAAATTATGAAATTAGGAAAACTTAAGCCTGATAGGATAGTTGATGAGATTCAGGAATTAAGACTTTTTGTGTATGAGAATGATATTGCGGTTATACTTTTAAAAAGAATGATTATCTTTTTAGAGATACATACTGAAATATTTACAGATGAACAGATTTGCTTCACAATCTGGGGTGCAAGGGGGAAGGAAGTGTGTGGTGCTAAAACAGGATTGGCCAAGAATGGGTAATTTTTGAAGGTGAGTGTCAGGCAAAATGGAGGTTCATTATACTATTCTCTTTACTTATGTAGAAAAAAATACATAGCTTTAAAAAGGTCTAAATTGAAAAACAAAAAAGCTACAGTAAAGAGTATCCCAGAAGCCAACGAGCTCATGGCTGCCTGGCTGGAGCCCAAGGTGAGGCACCTGGGTCCCTAGGAGGTGATGATGTCCTAGACCCAAACTGGCTCACAGAAGGATCCAAACAAAAGCCAGCAGGGCAGAGGGTGTGTATCTGCAAATTCCTGGACAAGTGAGGCGGCTGTGCGGGGCGTGTGTGATGGGCAGCGTTCAGGGACTGCAGAGGTGAGTTACTCTCTTTGGGAGTAACAGAATAGGGGCTTGTAAGAATGAATGGATGGGGGAGTCTGTTTGGGAATGGTTCAGGGGACCTGTGAGGGAAGTGACTGGGGGCCTCTCAGGCTCTTATTTGTTCACTGTCTTCCCTCACTAAAGAGGGCAGGGGACTTTGTTTTGTTGTGCCAAGATCCGTGACTGGTGCAGAGTAGGCTCTAAATAGATATGTTCAATGAATGAATTCTAATAAGGTTGGAAAAAGACCTACTACACAGCCTTGTAAGCAAACTGGGCTCACAAGTAAATACATTTCTTCAAATTAAAATAACTTATTTTTTTTTTAAATAACGGTAACATTACTTTATACTTTTATTGTCCTTTGTTATAAGCTTTCACATACACTATGTTAGTTAAAAACTCATAAAAATCATCCCACAGAATAATCAGGTCAAGTATTATTCCTCCTATGTCTCTTGACTCCTAGTCAATATTTATTCTTCTACATGACTCCACTGATAAGATTTACAATCAGTCAAGTGCTAAAGATATAGCATATTTTCTAATAAGCAAAGGCATCTTCATAATAGAACTCCACACTCCTAATTTACTCTCAAGATGTGAGTTTTGTGAGTCTGGGTAAACTACAACATAACTGACATTAAAAATTAACCTAAGGGAAGCAGATGTGGCTCAAGTGATAGGGCTTCCGCCTACCATATGGGAGGACCTGGGTTCAATTCCTGGGGACTCCTGGTGAAAAAGAAGAGAAAGCGTGCCCACGCAGCAAGCCAGTGCCCATGTGAGTGCCCGCGTGGAGAGCCAGTGCCCGCGCAAGTGAGTCACACAACAAGATGATGACACAACAAAAGAGAAACAAAGGGGAGAGTCAAGGTGAAGCACAGCAGAAACCAGAATGTGCGGTGGCACAGCTAAAAGGGAACCTCTCTCCACATCAGAGGTCCCCAGGATTGAATCCCAGTAAATCCTTGAGGAGAAAAAATGAAATGAGAAGATAAAAAGAGAAATAGATACAGAAGATCACACAGCAAATGGACACAGACAGCAAAAACAGCAGGGTGGGGGAAGGGTGGGATAAATAAATAAACAAATCCTTTAAACTAACTAACTAAATAAATAAATAACCTAAAACAGGGAAGCGGCTGTGGCTCGATCAGCTGGGCTCCCATCTAGGTTCACATCCAGGGGCCTCCTTATGAAGCCAGGGCTTGCCCACAAGCACTGTGGAGCACTGCCCGGCCCACAGGCACCGCAGACAGCCAACTCAGCAAGGTGACACAACAAAAAAGGGAGACAAGCAAAAACACGGAAGAGCACGCAGAGAATGGATACAGAGAGCAGAAAGCAAGCAAGCTGCAAGGGGGGAGGGGAAATAAATAAATACAGACAGAAGAATGTACAGCGAATGGACACAGGGAGCAGACAGCACACCAAAAAAAAAAAAAAAAAAGCCACAAGGAGGGGGTGATAAAAAAAATTAACCTAAAACAGAAAAAAAAAAAAAGAAAAGAAAAGAAAAAGAAAAAAATTAACCTAAGGAGAAGAAGATGTGGCTCAACCATTTGGGTACCTGCTTACACATGGGCGGTCCCAGGTTCAGGTTCCGGTACTTCCTAAAGAAGATGAGCAGATGCCTGCACCCACCTCAGTGAGCTAGACACTGCATCCTGCCACAATAAGCTAAATGCTGTACTCACCGCAATGAGCTAGTTGCCAGACCCACCACGACAAGCAGACACCTAAACGAGCAGATGTTTCAAGCCAGCAGATGCCGCAGCCCACGGAGAGCCGATGTGGCTCAGGCCCTTGGGCACTTGCCTCCCATGTGGGAGGTCCCAGGTTAAGTTCCCAGTGCCTTCTGGAGAAGGCAAGCAAACAATGAGAAGACAGATGAGAGAACCATCAGGGGGGAGGGGGGACGATGACATAAATTAAAAATAAAATAAAATTTAAAAATCTTAAAAAGAAATTCATCTAAGGCAGAGCAAATGTAGCTCAGTCAGTGGTTGAGCACCTGTTTTGCATGTACAAGGTCCTGGGTTCATTCCCTGGTACCTCCTTAAAAAATAATTATTAACCTAAGACCAAGAGAGAGAGTATGGAATACTAACCAAAAGGATTGTATGCTTAAGGGACAGAAATGACCTTGTACTTTAAAGGAGAGAACCAGACTACCTTTAGATTTTCCTGTGTTGATCTATTAAGAGAAACTGGCTTCTACTGGCAAAAATCCTGATTTATTCAAAGTTCAAGCCAGTTATTCTCCACAGAATCAAACCTTAAACTAGAATGGACTGGAAAAAGAAAAAAATTGCCACAAGCAGAAGGCAATTGAAAAGTCCATGAATACATTTAAAAACATGACTTTGTTTAGGAAACAAAGTCTCTTTGGGTGTGCCTTACTTCAAAAGAGGCATTTTCATGAAAACATACTGACTGGTGCCAAAAAGTGAAGTCTTTGAATTTCAAATTAATTTTATTATATAACCCCATCCCTTTGTAGAATAAAGTATGTAAAATATTTGGGGTCTGAATTGCAGCCAAGTTTTTTCAAGCAGATGTCTTGCTAAATGGGATACTCAGGTTTCAAAGAAACAAAAGAAAAAATAATTTCATAAAGTCAATACCCATCAGTTCATTTTCCCCATAAAATGGCCTCCAGAAGCACTTAATGTTGGATAACTGTGTACTACCTTTATTAATAAACAACAACAGGACTGTTAATGGAGCATTCACAGCACTTTGGGACAGAGGAAAAAATGATCTAAAGTCTAGACAGCAGGAGGTATGGGTTCATGGATAGTTCTCAAATGAGTCAGTAAGATCCAAAATGTAATAATTTCCAACCAAGTCCAAGTTTTCATTTTATACTTTAAAATGAAAATAAAAGGCAATGAGACTGCATGGAAAGGTTTTCTGTTATTGTTTTAAAGAGAAGAGCATGGATATTAACTAAATTTCAAAGATAATGGATTAAACCAAAATGCCACAAAACATATTTGTAACATCTTGGTTTCAACTCAAATCATTTCTCTGTGCAATAATTGTCTCATTTTAATATACCACCAGCAAACTTAACACTCACCCTGCAGAGATCTTCAAAGCAATGTAACAAAAGGCCTCTTCAATCACAGGACCACTCCTTGGCTCTGGGATTGATAAGAGTTCCCTTGTTCCTATTTCCCCAAGAGTTTCAGTAGGAAAGGCCAGAGTTCAATCAGTCTCACTAAAATTATGAATTCTCAATGATATGTGTATTTCCTCTTGTTTAGTCTTCAGAACTGAATGCAACTAGTTTAAGAATTCCCTCCATGTTACAAAGTCAATAAAAAAAAAAATGTGCTTCAGAGTTTAAAAAAAAAAAAAAAAAAGAATTCCCTCCATATACTACTTGTCAAACTTTCATTCTAGAGACTGAGCTACCCACCTGAAAAAGCATTATCTACCTCCATAACCAGAAAAGAAAGAAAAAAGAAAAAAAAAACGCAAATTATAGAAAATCTCATCATGAGTCCTAGTTTTGAGGAAGCAAAATAACATTATCATAATTTTGCAAAACTTTTGTACTATATTATGATCCAGCTTTAAAAACCTAGAGTTGCACTTAAGTGAATGAACGATTGACAAGGTAGTTAAAACTCATGGTAATCACTCTTTATCAGTGGCAGATTTTGATCTGTGCCAAGAATTGGAATTTGGCTCATTTCCACAAACTTCTTTGAAAAGCCTTAGTGCTGGGAAGTGGATTTGGCTCATCGAATAGACCATTTGCCTACCATATAGGGGGTCCAGGGTTCAAACCCAGGGCCTCCTGACCCATGTCCCATGTGATGAGCTGGCCCACGCACAGTGCTGATGCACGCAAGGAGTGCCATGCCACGCAGGGGTGTCCCGGCGTAGGGGAGCCCCACGCACAAGCAGTGTGGCCTGCAAGGAGAGCCACCACCCCAACGAAAAAAAAAAAAGCCTGCAGCCTGCCCAGGAGTGGTGCCGCACACATGGAGAGCTGATGCAGCAAAATGATGCAACAAAAAGAGACACAGATTCCCGGTGCCACTGACAAGAATACAAGCAAACACAGAAGAACACACAGCGAATGGACACAGAGAGCAGACAACTGAGGGGAGGAGTGGGAAGGGGAGAGAAATAAAAAATAAATCTTTAAAAAAAAGAAAAGCCTTAGTGCAGAAGCCCAGGATACAGGACTTTCACAGATTCAGAGTCACAGCAAGTACCATCTCAGAGTTGATTGCAGCTGCCTACCTTATGTGGTTCTAAACAATGGTTTGGCTAATAACAATACTTTCTCTTTAAGAAAATACTTTCTCTTTAAGAAAAAAGAATCACTGCATCAGTTAAAAATAAATCCCTAATAGGATGAATTTATCTTATGTGAACTTTATCTCAATTAAAAAAAAAAAAAAGGAAATCTCAAGATTCTTTGAATATTTTGAACTGATTACTCTCTCCATGGATTGAGTCACACTCAGTTTTCTCCCTGGAGCTCGACTTTTTCAAAGAAGAGGAGAAGATAAATAAAAGCTGGGAAAGTCTTTAAAATAGTTCAACTGCAGTTCTGCCATTTCTGGCACTCATGAGGATAAACAGAATTATGTTGAAGAAAGGAATTACCTTACATATCCTAAAATAGTTTTGAGTCAACAGTTTATATAAACTATATAATCTATTTTTTAAAATGCTAATTACTACCATACATTGATAGAATTTATAGACAAGCTGCTAAAAAAACTGTCTATATGCTACTGATTATAATTCTAGCTTGCCTTCTGCTAATCAGAATAAATAAAAGTCATAATAAAGAATGGCTTTATTGGCATTACAGTGTGATATTTAAGTAAAATGAGTAGAAAAATATGAAGTAGTACAATTATAATCTCCAGCTAATTATAAGTATTAAATTTGTGCCAAATAAATTGCACTTATACAAGCTGCAAGATGACAGAGCATCTGTATAGTTCTTATGTAAATATACTGAACACAGGAAAAGTGTAATATTTTCAGTTTTAGGATATTATTTCTAGATATTACATGAGAGACATGGTCAAATGAAACAAAAGGGCAAAGTTCACAACACTCATGCGCTACTGATTTAATTTCCAATTACACACATTTTTACTACCAAGAATAACAGTTTATTAGTTTAGGAAGTTAAAAAAAAATTACTTATAAGAGATTACAAAAAAAAAAAAAAGCGGGACAGGGAGAGAGAGACAATATACTTACAAGAGATAGCAGCAAACTGAACAGGTCACCAACATGGTGATAATAACTCTAAAAAAAAAAAAAAGCAGACATTATTAGATAACTAACAACTGTTGAGATACTGGAGAATGGTTTAAGTCCCCCTTCCCAAGCTTTCAAACTGACATGGATTGTGCACCAAGAAAATGGATCTGAATCTGTTCCAACACCCGGCAGACTGCAATGTGCCCTGGGGTGCTCTTGGTAGAAGTTTAAGTAAGTAATAAAACATTCATATTTAAAGTGATGGGTATCGCTGTCACAGCCCAGATGTCCAATCCAAACCTATCCGAATTTAAACGGAAAAGGACACTGTGACAATTAGTTTTGACATCCAAGTAACCACTCTGGCAGTATTTTCTGCAATGCAGTAACAGTGTATTTCTAAAAATATGTCTCTCTGGTCTTGACCTCTTACCATCTCCATTCCTGTTTAAAAAAAGTTAAAGTTGGATCTCTAATCAGCTCAATTTCAATCTCTAAAACAGAATTTCGGTATTCTCATCCCATACATCATGTTCTCCTAAATTTCCTCTCCGGATGAGGCTCTGCCATTTCCAGCCATCCAACCCACCCTCAAACCTGTCTTTTATATATTTTTTGAGGTACTGGGGCCAGAGATTGAACCCAGGACCTTGTATGTGGGAAGCTGATGCTCAACCCCAAGCCACATCAGCTTCCCTGAGTTGGTTTTTTTTTTTCATTTGTTTGCTTGTTGTTGTTTTTTTCCAGGAGGCACAGGGGAACCGAACCCCAGGACTTCCCGTGAGAGGCAGGCGCTCAACCACTCGAGTCACAACCACTCCAAATCTGTCATCTTTTTGTTCATTCCTCCCCTCACCCTCACATTCAGTAACCAAATGCTCTGGATTTGTCCTCTGAAGCCTCTCTTTCTTTTTTTTTTTTTTTTTTTTTAAAGATTTATTTATTTATTTAATTCCCCCTCCTCCCCTGTTTGTCTGTTCTTGGTGTCTATTTGCTGCGTCTTGTTTCTTTGTCCGCTTCTGTTGTCGTCAGCGGCACGGGAAGTGTGGGCGGTGCCATTCCTGGGCAGGCTGCTCTTTCTTTTCACGCTGGGCGGCTTTCCTCACGGGCGCACTCCTTGCACGTGGGGCTCCCCCACGCGGGGGACACCCTTGGGTGGCACGGCACTCCTTGCGCGCATCAGCGCTGCGCATGGCCAGCTCCACACTGGTCAAGGAGGCCCGGGGTTTGAACCGCGGACCTCCCATGTGGTAGACGGACGCCCTAACCACTGGGCCAAAGTCCGTTTCCCAAGCCTCTCTTTCTTTTGTGGATGTTTTCCTTTCCAGCGTCCCACTGTTAGCACCAAAATGCATCAGGCTCACCTGGCTAAGTGCTGACAGGTTCAAGACCTTCTTGCTTCTCTTTAGATCTATCCACAATCACTACAGATTAATTTTGCTAAAACATTCCTTTCACTGCATAACTGTCCAGCTTAAGACCTTTCAGTGGCTCCCCATCATCCATAGGAGTAGTTTCCAAAGAGAGGTCTACATCCCCCACAGAGTGAGCAGGGCCATCTCCTAAACGTGGAAGCAAATATTTATTTTTAATTCATCCTTTAGAAGCTCTGTGTGTGTGTGTGTGTGTGTGTGTGTGTGTGTGTGTGTGTATTTTCTGTGGTTAATATACTGGCACATTCATTCATTCAACAGATTTTCCTTGAGTGTCTAGTATGGGCCAGGCTCTAGGGAAAGAGCAGTAAACAAAATTGAAAACCCCTGCCCTTGGGAAGTTTACATGAATGACTATAGAAGAGACGGACAACAAACAAGATAAACAAAAAAATGTATATATAGAATCTGTCTATGCAAATACGTACCTATTCTCACACATGTATATGCACACATATTAATCAGTAGGCCGGGCAGTCGACAAGGGCTACTACAGAGAAAGAAAGCAGGAAAGGAGGATAGGGCATACCAGGAATCGGAGGGTGGAGCTGCAGTTTTAAAGAGGACAGGCAGGAAAGGCCTTGCTTAAGGAAGCGACCTGTGAGGGAAGACCAGGAGATAAGGGAGTGTTCCTGACAAAGGGAACACCTGATGTTCAAAGAAGAGGAAAGGGCCAGTGTGGCCAATGCAGAGTAGAGCAGCCCAAGACAAGGTGCGGTCAAAGACGTATCATGGAGCCACTGACAGGACCTGGGCTTTGACTTTTAGGAAAAAGGGCAGCCGTTTGGAGTGATCTGAAGAGGACAGGCAAAATGGTCTGAATTCTAACAGGCTTTCTGGGCTGGGCTGAAATAGACTGGGGGAAGAGAAGCAAAGGAAAAGCAGGAAAGCTAGGGAAGGTGGGACTGCAATAACCCAAGTGAGCCCAGCTGAGCGCAGTGCAGGGAGTGGGAAACGATCAAATTCTGAGAGGCTCCGCCTTCAAAATATATAATCTACCCATTAAGTTTATAATATATAAATAAATATGTTGGGGGCTTGTGCTAAAAAATTTTGACAGCTGCACAATAAAAAAAAGTTGTAATACCTATTAGCTATAGAATCAAGGCCAGCTCCTCAGTCTTCTGATCAAGTCCAGCCAGCTAGCCTCCTCTACTTCTAACAGCAACCCTCCATTTCTGAGGGCAGGTTCCCTCACTGTCTCCCAAAACACGTCACGTTTATCATTCTCAATTCCAAGTGTTTGCTCATTGCCCCCATCTCCCACTCCAGCCTGGACCCCCTTCCGTCTCTCTTCTGTCTCAGGCTGCCCAAGGCTCCTTCGTATTACTTGCTTCATGGAGTCATAGCAAAAGCTCCCTCATTAAAATATCAGCTCCTTGGGAAACGGACTTTGGCCCAGTGGTTAGGGCCTCCGTCTACCACATGGGAGGTCCGCGGTTCAAGCCCCGGGCCTCCCTGACCTGTGTGGAGCTGGCCATGCGCAGCGCTGATGCGCGCAAGGAGTGCCCTGCCACGCAGGGGTGTCCCCCGCATAGGGGAGCCCCACGCGCAAGGAGTGCACCCATAAGGAGAGCCGCCCAGCGCGAAGGAGGGAGCAGTCTGCCGAGGAATGGCGCCACCCACACTTCCCGTGCCGCTGACGACAACAGAAGCGGACAAAGAAACAAGACGCAGCAAATAGACACCAAGAACAGACAACCAGGGGAGGGGAGGGGAATTAAATAAATAAAAATAAATAAATAAAAATCTTTTAAAAAAAATATCAGCTCCTAATAGCCCTGTTCTTACCAGGTGCCTGCTGAAGTATTTTTTTTTTCTTTTTCCTTTTTTTTTTTATCTTTTAAGTATTTAAGGCAAAGTGTCATGGTGCCTGCAACTTACTTTCAAATGGTTTGGCAAAAGAAAAAAAAATTATCCTGTGTGAGTGTGTATATAAATGCTCACACAAACTCACCCTCACTCAGAGATTAGGCAAATAGGAAAGTGTTAATCATTCAATCTAGGTGGAGATATATGGCACTCATTGTACTATTCTTTCTACCTTCCTGTATAGTTAAAAATGCTAAAACAAACAAACAAACAAAAACAACAGAAACAACAAAACTGAAGTTGACTTAACTCCTGGAACACTAATCCCTGCTCTCTATTGTCCACCCACCCCCACCTCACCTCCAATCTACTGGTAAAGGAGACACTGTGATAAATCTTGAAGCTTTTAGAGAATCTGTGAATTCCTAAAGAGAAAGGAGGGAAATCACGAAAAACAGGAATGGTCAGGAAAGCTGACTGCAAGCACAGACTACTATCCCTCCCTTTACAGCGGCAGAAAAGGAGACAGAGTGTGGAATTGCTTTAGACAATACAGGTTCAGTAGAAGAGCTCTGCCCCACCCCCTTTCTTCTCCCTGCCTTACAGGTCCTGATAACCTCCTCCTTACCACCTACTCACCCAGTTTGCAGGAAAGAAGTTAACATCAAAGCCCTCTCTTGCCTTTCTCCCTTCCTGCCTTTGCTCACACTGTTCCTCTGACCAGCACACCTACCACTCCAACTCCAGTCTTTGAAGGTACAGTTCAAATACTTATCTCCTTAAGGAAAATGTTTAATCCCTCAAATCAGAGGTGCTCTACTCTAATAAAAATTTTACCATAGTTCTATAAGCAGTTAAATTCCTTCAGGTAGTTAAACAAACAAACAAGAAACAACAAAACTGATTTGCAATCTTTCCAGGAAGGCATCTCAAGTAAAGGGGAACTCTTACTAATTCAGTACAAATATTCCCATTTTACACTGAGGAAATGAGACCATGGAAAAGTTAACTAAATTATCCAAGGTCACAGGGACTATCCAGAAAGGAGCAGTACTTCTCAAAGTGCAGTACAGTAACTCCTTGGAGGAGACCTGCTCATCTAAGACCTGCTCATTCCTGCCAGAAGCAGGAAATACAAGGACTGAGGTGGAGGCTGTAAACTGAACCTGAATAATACATCACTAGCAGGTCAGATATCTGCATCGTGGCACAGGGGCTGGAAACTGAGCAGCACATGTACTACAGGAAGGGTTTCATTACCATGGATAACAGCAGTGACATCAAGACCCAAGGCTAGGCATGGTGAGCTCCAACACTGGGGAAGAGTAGGAGAAGGTTCTTAAAGAAAGGAGTGGTCAATGCTACCAGCACATTAATAATTGCTTTTCTAAGTATGAAGACTGGAAAAAGGCAGACATTTGAGCTATGAGAGATGAAGGTGAAGACAAGAAGTGCTCTGTTGTTCTCCCACTCCAGTAGGAGAAACAAGTCTAAAAATTAAATTTGGTGAATACAAATTGTTTTAATAACCCCGGAATTCTGACGCTCTATTCTATATCAATTATTATAAGCCAGAGAGATGACCCCATATAACTCAGGTTGGGGGACAGAGGGCAAACATGATTCTTCTAAATGATAGAAAATTCATCTACCATTCTTCCTTTTTTAAAAGACATGCATGTGTGATTTATTTTGAAGCTAGACAGAAGTAACAAATAGACAGCAAGTTTATTCCAGAGAGCAAAATATTAAGTAATAACATTTTCCTTTCTTTAAAAGCAATAAGAATTATCCACTCAACAGATATTTGAGTGTCTACTATGATTGCAAAGAACTATGAAACTAGGCACTTCAAATAACGCTAGAGATGGTGTTTCTGACAAACTGTGACTTGAGTATAAGTTTGACCCCACATGATCTTGAGTCCAGGACAAATGACTAAAGAGAAAAAGAGGAACCAGAAAGAGGATGTCCTAAGGCTCCTTTGAAGACGAGCCTCTATTATATACCACAGTAAAAAGTTTACTTACAAAGAAAATTAAACTCTTTAACAAAAATGTCTAAAAAAGAAAATTTTTCTTAACCGTCATTCTAGGAACTTGTTACGAGAGAGGACGGCAGCGTCCTCCAAAAGGTATGACGCAGGGGTTTCTAAACAATCCCTCCTCCTCTTGGGTAATTAATCTCGCTTCAGATCCGGCCCCAACTACCTTCCCGCGCCTACGAGAAGCAAGGCTTGGGCTCAACGCTGTTCAACAAGCTTGTCCTACATGCAACCGCGACCACATGTGAGCAGACATGGCAATTTTATTTATTTGACCCCTTTCTTTAAAGTTAAGGCAACCCAGGCCTCCTGTGGGTGGAGGGCAGGGCCAAAGAGGGGCGAAAGACAACTGAGGACGAACCCCAACTTCTTTCTGAGTCAGTGTGAACCCATTTCCGGCCGCACCCTCTCCACACTGGACAGTGATGAGAAAAAAATCCCCCCAAAACTCGTTTGCGAGAAGGGACCCCCGAGGTCACGCTCCTCACTTGCAGGCAAGGGGAACGCCGAAGGGACGGCGATAAGGAAGACAGGTGGCTCCATGAGGGTCGGGGTCTGACTCTGGAGTGTGAGTCACCCGGGAAAGGTTTTCGAAGGGTTCGGAGGTCGCCCCCTCCCCCGCCCAGGCCCGACCCTCCCCGCCGCGCGTCCCTCCCGAGGCAGGCCTCGCGCACTCACCCCCGGTTAGGACCCTTCGGGATGAACCAGGGCACAAGGAGGCCGACGAAGCCCCAGAACACGCTCATCACGATGAGGGGCACCGTAAGGCCGTTATACGACATAGTTGCGGCCGACGCTGCCAGCCCCTGCCTCGCCGCCTCACTTCGGTCCCACCCGGAAGTGTCAACACCGCACCGCGTGACCCACGCGCGCAAAGGCCCGCCCCCCGCGCCCCACGTGACCCGGCCTGGAGACTCCGCCCCTCGGGGCTGCCTGAGGCGTAATCCCGCCCTCCTCTGGCTGGTGTGGTGGCTGCCGCTTCGTTGGGGGGCCTCGTCACCCCAGAGGGCCAAGGCGCTCTGCAAAGTTTTCGGATAAGAACGTACCCCTTTTAGAAGAGAGCTGTAGTTATTTACCGCTTTGTCTGCCTCTTTTATGCAACAGACGTAGAGCGAGCACTTCGTACTATTGAGTTACTGCTCTGAATCTCCCTGGGTGCACGAGCTCCTGAACGCTTCCTCGCTGCAGCCTATGAGGGAGGTGATTATGCCTCTCATCCGCTGCTTTGCAGTTGAAGGGAGTGAAGCCCAGGGAGGAGGTTAAGGATTTTGCCCAAAGTCATCTAGCCAGTAAGTGGCAGAGAGGATTCAGCGTCCCGTGTTCTGGTTTTCAAGGTCGGGCCTCAGAACCCCTGCGCTGGTATCCTGCGCACTGTGCCAAGTTTGGGAGTTCAGAACTGAACGGGCGGCGGCTCAGGGAGTTCATAGTTGGGTGAGGAGATGGACTTGGAAACGGGCAAGTGTGAAGGCAGAGAATGAGGACACACTGCCAGCGGCAGCCAGTCGTGAACTGACTCCTGAAAGAGGAGTAGGTATTAAGTAGATGAGTAAGAAAAAGATGGAGTTTCTAATGCCTGCTGAAGGTTTTTACATAGGTTCATTATAGGCTACAACAACCTTGGAAAGGAGAAGGAAATAAATTCTCAGAGAGGTTGAGAACTCATAAGCTCATAGGCAGAAGCTGGAAGAAAAGTGAATCTACAAACTACATCCAATGTGCTTTGCCATGGGCCACAGTTTCCCTGCAAGAGCTCTACTTCACTACCTCATAATACCTCCGGGTGTCTTTTTTCGTAGAGTAGAATGGATTCCTGGATACAACGAGAAGTTGCACCAATAATCTCTAACACCTGTCCCAGGTCTTCATGAGTCTAAGGCTTTACTTGACCAACCACGGAGGAAAGTAAGTGGTCTCCTTTGTGCTCATGGGAGCCAAACAAACAAACAAACGAAACTCCAGCAGAATTTCGATTATTCTTTTTTTTGAAAAAAAGATTTATTTTTATTTATTTCTCTCCCCTCCCCCCGCCCCAGTTGTCTATTCTGTGTCCATTTACTGTGTGTTCTTCTGTGCCTGCTTCTACTCTTGTCAGCAGCCAGGGAATCTGTGTCTCTTTTTGCTGTGTCATCTTGCTGCATCAGCTCTCTGTGTTTGCAGCACCACTCCTGGGCAGGCTGGACTCTCTTTCACACTGGGTGGCTCTCCTTACAGGGCGCACTGCTTGTGCATGGAGCACACCTACGCGGGGGACACCCCTGCATGGCACAGCACTCCTTGCACGCATCAGCACTGCACCTGGGCCAGCTCCATACGGGTCAAGGAGGTCCTGGGTTTGAACCGTGGACCTTCCATGTGGTAGGCGGACGCTCTATCCATTGCGCCAAGTCCGTTTCCCTTTATTATTCTTAAATTCCAGTCCAAGTATTGCCTCCTTCAAGACACATTTCATTTTGTTTATCCACTGTGGTCTTGTATGTCCCTTCCCTGGGCTGTTTGCTCATTATTGTTGTTTTGTTTTGCTCATCTGCTTGTTGTCTGATTTTTTTTTAGGAGGCACAGGGAACTAAACCAGGGACCTCTGATGTGGAGGTCGGTGCTCAACTGCTTGAGCCACATTCTCTTCCCTGTAATTGTATCTTTTTTTTTAAAGATGTATTTATTTCTTTTTTATTCCTCCCCCACCTCCCCAGTTGTCTGCTCTCTGTGTCCATTCGCTGTGTGTTATTCTGTGTCTGCTTGTATTCTTGTCTGCGGCACCAGGAACCTGTGTCTCTTTTTGTTGTGTTATCTTGCTGTGTCAATTCGTGTGTGTAGCACCACGTCTGGGCAGGCTGCACTTTTTTCGTGCTGAGCGGCTCTCCTTATGAGGCGCACTCCTTGCACGTGGGGCTCCCCTAAGTGGGGGACACCCCACATGACAGGGCACTCCTTGCGTGCATCAGCACTGCGTGTGAGCCAGCTCACCACACGGGTCAGGAGGCCCTGGGTTTGAACCCTGGACCTCCCATGTGGTAGGCGGATGCTCTATCCATTGAGTCAAATCCTCTTCCCGTGTAATTGTATCTCAACCAATCTTCTACTAGGGGGCAAACTCGTTGAGGATAAACACTGTTGTACTCATCTTTGCTTTTCAGGAGTACTTTCTCCATAGAATGTACGCGATAAATATTTGTACAACTCAATCGAATTTTTAAGAAAGGGTGAGACCAGCCAGAACTAAGTTAGAGAAAGAAATTCACTCCTACTTTCCATTTCTTGAATAAGTGCAAATATTTTCTCTGAATTTGATCCCTTTAGGTAGAGGGCCTAACCTTTGCCCCACCTTCTAGGCAGCTACTTTGGGAAACAGATGTCGGAGACTGTGGGAATGTGGCTCATCAGACACCAGTTCTGTGTAAATCAGTTTTATCCTCTGTGAATTGAGGAAAGTTCTCAATATCAGTATTATACTTGCAAGCTAGTTTTGGCCAATAGCTCCCTCTATCAGTCATTCTGTCAAAAACATTTTATTCCATGTCCCAAATGAAAACTCTGGGTAAGGCCAAGAACTAGGATTCAAAGGGTAACCCACCTAAAGAAGAAATATTCTCTGCCGTAGAGGCACTTACAGTCTACTGCAGGAAACAAATCAGACTCTGGAGCAGTGTAGTCCAAGGATTTCTGGGGAGGACCCGACACTCTTTCTGCAGATCTTCTTGGAATTTCTTTTCTTACTACGAATCTCTATGAGGCTGAATTTTCTTCATATGCTTCACCCAAAACAACTTGTCAAACAGACTGAATGCCGAGGTATTGTGAGAATCCACTGGTCTTCTATTAAGGCAGACATTAAAGAATTTTGCCCAATGAAACAATGTCACTCTTCCTCCCATTACATTTTTTTGTTTGCTTTGAAAAATATAGTAACGTTCCATAAAAAACGATGGTATTTATGTTATCATGTGTTTCAGTTGTCCAGCTGCTTAAACAAATACCATTCAGTGTGTTGACTTAAAGGATGAGAAGTTATTGGCCCATGGTTTTGAGGTTAGGAGAAGTCCAAAATGGAGAGGTCAAAATGGAGAAAGGCAATGCTTTCTCTCTGAAGATTTTGTTGTTCTGGGGCTGGCTGCTGGCCATCCTTGATTCTTTGGCTTTTCTGTCACATGGCAATGCATATGGCAGCATCTTCTTTCTCTCCCGTGTTCTGTTGACGTCCAATTTCCGGCTGCTCCCCATGCCTTTCTCTTTCTCAGTCTGACTTTCACACTACTTATAAAGAATTCCAAAATCTGGATTAAAGCCCACCCTGATTCATTTGGGCCATACCTTAAATGAAACAGCATCTTGAAGAGATCTGGTTTACAATGGTCCACACCCTCCAGAATTCAGACTAAGACCAAGAACATGTCCAAACTGGGGTAAGCAATTCAATCTAACACAGCATGTAACAGGTTTATCCATCATTGTTTTTAAATGACTTTTAAATTAATGTTGACAGCTTGTTTCAATTTCTTATATGGCAAACACCAGTAGATGTAACCCACATAAGAAGTGTAAGCTCTTTGGGCCCTCGATATTTTTAAGAGTGTAAGTGGGTCTTGAGACAAAAAAAAAAAAAAAAAATTGAGAACTGCTACTAAAGGAAAAGCTTCAGAGGCAATCCCAAATGGAAAACAATAAAATAAAGCAAAAAATTAAAAAAGAGCTGACAGAAACACTATAGTGCAACAGCTGAGGAGTGTCTCTTTCCTAGGCCCAGCCCTGTAAATAAAAGCAGTTATGCAGAGTCACAAAGTCATGGAGTCATAAAGCTCCTTTCCACACCTGGTCTAGAAGCCTGGAAGTTAGTGAAGCCGAAAACGCTAGCATGATTCTCCTCTCATTTGTTCAGCACGTATGCATGGCACTTTCCCTGGGGGCGGCCACCGCTAAGTGGCTACCATTTCTTGAGTAACTGCTGTGTGCTAGACATTGCACTAGGTGCTTTGAATAACCTGTCTTGTTTAATGCTGCACCTAATATAGATATTATTAAATCTGAAGAAAGAGAAGCTCAAATTTGTAACTTGTCCAAAGCCTAGCTGTTTTAAGTGACAGAGCTTGGAATCTGAATGTAGATCTTCATAGCTCCTATTCTTCCCACTAAGCCATGCTGACTCTCCTGTTTCAAATAGTAAATCAGCATACCAAAGTAATCTAAAGTATACACAGCTTTACAAGATAGAGACATCAGCTACATAAAGTGAGAACTTTGGAAACCTCTGTTCCAGAACTAGTGGCACTCCTACTAAGGGATTGGCTAGGATGCAGTTGATTTCATCATTTCTGATGGACAAAGAATATTTTATTTAATATTTATGTATGTTTACATTGTAATTATGGTGTTCAGGCAATAAATCAACCTTATATACCTGTTTAAATTTGGGTGACCAAATTTAAAACTCATGAGGACTTCTTCATGGATCAAAGTTTTAAAATAATAAACACCCAATCATAAATGCATAGACTATTTCTGGAAGGATACAAAAGAAACTAGGGAAAGAAAAAAAAAAAAAAAAAGAAACTGGGAAGGAACAGTAGCTGTCTCTGGGGAGAACTGAATGCCTGAGCAGGAAAACTGACTTTTTTACTATATACCTTTCCTACCTTTTTATTTTGTGTCAAGTATAATTATTATTAAATTTTTTGAAAACCTGAATTTAAAAGAACAAGGAACAAATTCCCGAGCTAGCACCAAATGGGAACTGCTTAGAGCTGGTGGCATTAGCAGAGTCCGATGGGTTTTTGGTTAGTAAAGCTCTGTCTGGTTCCTGGAAGATTCTATTACATACCCACCCAGCTCACATCAAGAGTTCTGTAGTTGAACGTGTTATACCTGAGTGCAATATGAAAATAGACATTCAGAAACAGTTATCTGAAGTTTAAAAGTTTAGAATCTCCCCAGAATAGCACAAGGGGACTCAGTCAAGTGAATGGACACCTGCAAATGTGATGAAAAGGTCAGAAGGAAACTGCTTACTCCAGTCACGCCAAGAAACAAGCTAATTCCCCTGGGCCTGAGACTTGATAGGCAGGTCCACTCATCTCCTATTCTGCAGTGGCCCAAACACATCTGCACTGCCCTTAAGCTCTCCCCTTCATTCAAGGACCACCATTTGTCTAAACTCCCTTGAGAAAACTTTTCACTCTGCTACTCTAAAGGACAGTGGCTAAAATTGGCTGAAAACTGTGTTTTAAATGCAAAATTTCAAGTAATAAGTCTGACAACTCTATGAGGTAGATATTTTTATTTCCATTTTATGACATAACCAAGGCCCAGAGAGGTTGAGCAGTTTGCCCAAGGTCACACAGTTTAGGAAGTGACAGAGTTGGGATTAGAGCTCACATGTGACGCTGAGTTCCTGCCCCTGTACACCACACAATTACTCTTTTGGCTCTGCTTTAGCGGTGTGATATGATTTGGATGCCTGTGGGGGGGATCACAACTCTTAAAGCTCCCATTCATCGCTTATTTTAGAGCAAGTCGCTGCTATAAACAAGCCAAGTCTGACTCCTAGGAGATACCGTAATTTAAGCTTACTAATGAGAGTAATGGCTGGAGCCTAGCGCCCAGGCCAGGATCAGAAAATGCCAGAAGGAGATATAAGTTTAACCTAAAGTGACATCTGTCTTTTAGGCAACTTTTGGAGTCCTAAAACATGTGTTGGCTTAGGAATAAAGATAAAAAAGGAATCAGAAAAAGCAAACTATGGAACTTACTGACGGACCTACTCACTATACATAGACATATAGGTCTACTGGTAAATAAGATAGCTGCAGTGTGTTTGGCACTTGCTCTATTTTATGTGCTATATATGCTTTGTATACATGTTTAATCTCGTTTCCCAAACTTATCCTAACCATCACTCAAGGCCCATATGAAAAGTACAAATGCACGGCACTCTCTTCAGTCCTACTGCATCACAGAATCTCCAGGTAAAAGGGTGGGGACTAATATTAGCAAGCAACAAGTTGGTCCTAAGATCAGTCAAGTCTGGAGGACTGCTACCTTAATTTTTTTTTTTTTTTTTAATTAGAAGGCACCTGGAACCAAACCTGGGACCTGCCATGTGGGAAGCAGGCATTCAACCGCTTGAGACACATCGGCTTCTGTACCTTAATCTTTACAGTCTTGAGGATAGGCACTGTTAGCTCCATGCAGAGAGAGGGAAATGAAGGCTCAGGAAAATGACTTCCCAAAGACCAAACCTATTAAGGGGTGGGGCAGGATTTGGATCCAGAGTTGTTAGGCTCCAGCGCAAGGGCAGTGTCACTCAGCCTATGCTTAAATCATGCCATTTCGTCAGAGAACATACCTTATATTTCGTTTCATGATCCCACCGATTTCTTGTGCAACAAATCAAAAACTCTTTGAGGGGAGGGTGAATGTCAGAATTGAAAATACCAGGGAACTGAGTAACAACCGCGATAGCAGCACACAGCTTTCACAGTGGACTCAGAAAGAGCAACAGTCCCAATCTGGTCTTGGCATTTTATTTGCATATTTTCCATGAGATAGGCAGGCAGGACAAGTCTTTTATTTTATTACTGAGAAATGGAAGCTCAGAGATGAGTAATTTGCCCAAAGGCTCACAGCTTCCTCGGGGCAGGGCTGGGATTTGAGCTCTAGTGCTGGTCACAGTATTTTTCTCACTAAGCAGACTACAGCTGCAAACCTTAAGTTCTCTATTGCACAAAAGCATGCAGTCCCTCATCAGACTCCTATAAAGGGCCGACAAGAGTGAGCGAACACCAAACGGCGGAAAGTGACTGACCTCGGCTGTGGTTAGGCCTGTGTTTAAATCCCAGGGCTATCTCTTATTCCCTTGGATTTGGACAATTAGTCTAGTCATTTAGCAGTCAAAATGAGGAACACCCCTGATTCAATCATCAATAATTAATAAACTTTGTTGGGTCAGATAAGCCCTATATTACTTGACTGGAGAGCCAATAAAGGTTCAGTTTGCATTTTCATCAATAGATTATTTTTTGAGGCAAGGAAGGATTTTAGATGCGGCTCTGCAGATAAATCTTGAAGAATGAGTAAAAAGTCAGACCTGGAGTCTAAAACTCAGATGCCCACAAGCGCCAGGAATGTAGCATAAATGAATGGAGTAAGCTGGAGAGGGGACAGCTAACCCCTTAGCTTCCCATGATTGATGCCAGGCAGGCACAGGGCCTTGTGCAGCCAGGTGAAGCACAAGACCTGATATCTCTGTGGCACCTCCCAAGTTTTAGTTTATTTATTTTATTTTTTATTTTTTTAAAGACTTATTTTTATTTCTTCCCTCCCCCCTCACCCCCCATTGTCTACTCTCTGTGTCCATTTGCTGTGTGTTCTTCTGCATCTGCTTGCATTTTCAGGTGGCACTGGGAATCTGCATCTCTTTGTTGTGTCATCTTGCTGCATGCTGCATCCCCTCTCCGTGTGTGGTGCCACTCCTGGGCGGGCTGCGCTTTTTTCACACAGGGCAGGTCTCCTTCAGGGTCGCACTCCTTGTGCGTGGGGCTCCCCTACACGGGGTTGCCCCTGCATGACATGGCACTCCTTGCATGCGACAGAACTGCCTGTGGGCCAGCTCATCACACAGGTCAGGAGGCCCTGGGGATCAAACACGGGACCCTCCTATGGTAGGTGACACTCTGTCTGTTGAGCCATGTCTGCTTCCCAGTTTTGTTGTTGTTGTTGCATCATCTTGCTGCATCAGCTGTGTGTGTGCGGTGCCACTCCTGGGCGGGCTGTCTTGCTTTTTTTTTCGCGTGGGGCGGCTCTCCTTGCAGGGAGCACTCCTTGCACATGGGGCACCCCTACAGGGGGGACACCCCTGCATGGCACAGCACTCCTTGTGCATGGCAGCTCTGCACGTGGGCCAGCTCATCACATGGATCAGGAGGCTCTGGATACCAAACCCTGGACCTCCTATATGGTAGGCAGACACTCTATCAGTTGAGCCACAACCACTTCCCATCCTCCCAAGTTTTAAAAGTTGAAAACTGATTTAAACAATCTGTGAGACAGATCCGGTCCACAGGCTGAGTTTTTGGGTTTTTTAAAGATTTATTACTTTTGCTGTGTGTTCTTCCGTTTCTGCTTGTATTCTCATCAGGCAGCTCTGGGAACCAATCCTGGGACCTTCTGGAGTGGGAGAGAGGTGGCCATTCTCTTGTGCCACCACAACTCCCTGATCTGCTGCGTCTCTTATTGTCTTTCCTCTATGTCTTGTGTCATCTTGCTGTGCCAGCTCTCTGCGTGGGCCAGCACTCCTGCGCCGGGCAGTACTCCGCGCGGCACTCCATGTGCGCCAGCTCGCCTTCACCAGGAGGCCCTGGGCATTGAACCCTGGACCTCCTATATGGTAGACGGGAGCCCAATTGCTTGAGTCACATACACTACCCTTGAGTTTTGTTAGTCCCACAAGGGACGACAGGCAATGCCGGTCACATGGAAGTGATGCTTACAAAGTCAAAACCTTAAGAGCAGACTGGTCAGGGAGCTCCAGTCGATTAGGCTTGTGTTAGAGACTGAATCACGTCCCTTCAAAAAACCATGTTCACATCTTAAGCCCCGTTCCTGTGGATGTGAACCCATTTGTAAATGGGATCTTTTGAAGATATTATCATTAGTTAAGGTATGGCCAAATTGAACCAAACTGAATTGGGTCTTAATGCATATGACTGGAGGCCTTATAAAGAAAGGAAATTTGGATGCTATCAGAGAAAGTCGCAGGAAAAGGCCAGACACTGGAACAGACATGAGAGATGTAATGGGAGGCAGAGATGCAAGTCAAGGAGCCCCAGTGATTTCAGCACACCAGCACCAGGATACTAGACTTTGGGGAGGAAGCATGGCTTCATCAGTGCCTTTATTTTGGACTTCTAACCTCTGAAACACAAAGCAACAAATTCCAACCCATTGCATGGTATTTATGATAGCTGCCCTGGCGAACAAAGACACTTAGGCGGAGTATGAGGCAATGAAGCCAGGGAAATACAAGGAGGCAGTCTGTCGGGCCCGAGACACACGAGTGTAGAGCAGCACCAGACACTCAGTGAGGCTTGAGCCCTTGAGTGTGCCACTTCACCTGTACTGCTTCTGAGTGACAAACCCCTACATTGGGGACCACAGCCCTGTTCTTTCAACCCTGTCAGCATTAGGGTCCGGGCAGGAGCAGGGCCGAAATGATCCCACCTTTGGCTGCTCAACATAATATGAAAGACCAGAAAGCGGAACTGATAATCAGATGGATATTACCTATAAAATGATACAAATACAACTTGAAACTTTCAATTTTTACTCATAAAATTATTAATGAAAATTGCAAAAGTAGATTTACACAGCCACACATCAATAACAAAACAAGATGGAAATGAAACATTCCACAGACATCTTGAAAAAGTCCAAAGGAACACAACACTGGGCTAAAATATACAGTTAAACTGGTTGAACAACAGGATGTATTCATTCCTGCATTTTTTCAATAAGTTCTTCCTTATATTTGCCTTTTTCCTTTCCAACTTGTCGAGATTTGGCTTTGCGTTCAAGAATTTTTTTCCGATCTTTGTCCAGTTTTAGCCTGGTGATAACCACCTGTTAGGATTGAGAAAATAAACACATCTTCACCTTTGTAAGTGGGAAGGTTTATAACCACACCATTCCACACACTTTTCCTTTAACAGCACTTTGAGTTCTTTCTTCTTACCCAAACCTCTCACTTCCTAACTACTAAGATTCTCAGAGTATTTAGATTAAGTTTAGGGATATGAAATATCATTTGGGTTTGGATAAATTATACTACCAATATGTATGGTCTGCTCACCATCCCTTGGCTAAGCAAAATGCATTACTTTAAAAAAATGTCTAGGGAAACTGGTTGTAGCTCAGTGGTTGAGTGCCTGCTTCCCATATACAAGGTCTGGGGTTCAATCCCTGGTTCCTCCTTAAAAAAAAAAAAGTCTAGGTTCCTACTAGCTATTAGGCAATACAGAGGCCATACTATCCCAACCATTCTGCCCGTAAGGATCTGAAACTTTGGAAGGAGAGAAAGATTTTTAAAGAATATTTATTTTATTTATTTACACCCTCCCCCCACTCCCCTACATTGTTTGGGGTCACTGTTTGCTCTCTGTGTCTGCTCTGAAGGAGGCACCTGGGACCTCCCACGTGGAAGAGAGGCACGCGATCACCTGAGCCACCTCAGCTCCCTGGTTTGTTGTGTCTCTGATTGTCTTTCCTCTTTGTTTCTCTTTTGTTGTGTCATCTTGTTGGGTCAGCTCACCTTCTCCAGGAGGCACCAGGAACCGAACCCAGGACCTCCCCTGTGGTAGGCAGAAGCCCAGTTGCTTGAGCCAAATCTGCTTCCCAGGAAAGATCTTATCAGATAGTGGATAAAATGGGAGTACAAAGGAGGGACAGCATATTCCACTAGGTGGAGGTGAGGGACACAAAAATAGGTGTACTCTCTTCTCCCTCTGGACATTTTCTAGGCAGGAAGTGAGGCCTTTTTACTGCCAGCCAGAAGACAGAGACAACACCAAAGATGACAAAAAGGACAAGAAAAGAATCCATGGCCATCATGATTCCTCTGTAGATGGCACCAGCACCTTAACAGTTGTGTCTTTCAGATTGCAGCATGGCACTGCTGCTCCCGTTACTCAGTGCTGGAGTCATACCTTGCTTGGGTGAATGCCCACATGGACAGTGGTGCCATTAGCCTTCTCACGCTGCACCCTCTCAATGTAGATGACGTATTTCTTTCTGTACACCTGGACTACCTTGCCAATCTGCTGACCTTTGTAGTGTCCTCGAACCACCTGAGAGAGAATAAAAAAGTGAATCAGTCCCTCCATTTCTTTCTTCTTTCAATAAAAAAAAAATCAGTGTTACACAAGTTACTTAATTAACAATGACAATATCAATATACCCCCCCATTTTTGTTCATCCTCAGCCTTTTTTTTAAAAAAAAAGATTTAGTTCCCCCATCTCCTTCTCCCCTTCCCCCACTGTTTTTGCTGTCTGTGTCCATTCACTGTGTGATCTTCTGTATCTATTTCTCTTTTGTCTTATTTTTCCTCCTCTAGGATACACCTGGATTCAATCCTGGGGACCTCTGATGTGGAGAGAGGTTCCCTTTCAGCTGCACCACCTCAGTTCCTGGTTTTTGCTGCACGTCACCTTGGCTCTCCCCTTCCCCTTCATTTCTCTTTTTTGTTGCATCATCATCTTGCTGCGTGACTCACTTGCACAGGTGCAGGCACTGGCTTGCTGCGCGGTCACTGGCTTGCCACGTAGGCCCTCGCCTCACCGTATGGGCACTTGTCTTGCCATGTGGGCACTCACACAGGATTCAGCTCACCACGCGGGCACTTGGTTCGCCACGTGGGTACTCAACTAGCCACATGGGCACTTGGCCCAGCACACGCGCACCAGCTTGCCACACAGGGATGCTTTCTCTTCTTTTTCACTAGGAGGCCCCAGGGATCGAACCTGGGTCCTCCCATATGGTAGTAAGCCCGATCTCTTGAGCTACATCTGCTTTCCTCATCCTCAGCCTTAAGGCATTTAGACAATGTCTACTCTGACTGCTTCAGGCTGAGAAAGGACATAGATATTATAGCATTCCCCCTCCCCCATTTCTAATGCATGACCATCATAATGAGGAAGCTAATTAACAGGAACACAGACTAAAAATGGCAATCAAAAGTTAGCTTTTTTTTTTTTTTGGTATAAATCTGCTTTGTGTTATTCTAAGTCAGATGAAAATTCACCTGAATTTTTTCCTTTCTCATTGGAAGAACAAAAAAAAATTCCTCCAACTAGAATGGCCACCATAGAACTAGTCTCAAGAGTAAAGAAATATAATCACTCTTGAGATCAAAATAGAAAATAAAAGAAGTCAGAAAAAAAAAGAATATTTAAAGAAATTATACAGAAAGAGTCTGCCATGCAACCATTTAAAATCCTTGTTTTTGAAAGATATTTTATGATCTAGGAAAATGCTCAAGATATGAGTTTTATAGAAAGAGGGAGGATATAAAGCTATATATAGAATATAACATGAAATTTGTTAAATATGGCTTAGAAAACAATAGGATGGAAATATTTCCAAATGTTAGAAATGGTTGTCTCTGTCTAGCAGGATTGGAGATGATAATTATTTTAACTTTTTTTTTTTTTTTTTTTTTAGGTACCAGGGACTGGGGATTGAACCCAGGACCTCCCATGTAGGAGGCGGATGCTTAACCACTTGAGTCACATCCACTCTTTTTATTATAATCTTTATAATGTATTTCCATGCAACAAAATCTTCTCAAGCTGCAACTATATTGGTGAGAGAAGAACTAGATTATAATTTCACCAAAGGCAAGAGCCTTCTAAATATCGGCACCATACAAATGATGTTGACTAGTAAACATGAAAGAAATACCACAGTAAAAAACGAGAGAGTCTCAATGTATTAAAGGGAAAAATGTCCACCTAGATTATTCAACTAACTTGCCAAGGCAATTTTTTAGGTTGAAAAGAGGCCAGATATGCCTCATTCAAAATCCATCCAGTTTATATGACCAGAGACTCTCAGGTCACAGTTGGAAGATGTCAGTGAAAAAACTACTGCTAACTATTGTCAAGAAAGATGTTAGTAAAACAAGTCCAAAGGAATAGGAGGGATAATGAAAAGTAGACAAAGGCTAAAGCTGGTGAGGAAGGAAATAAGGTAAGACTAAATGGACTGGATAGGAAGGGTGAGGCAGAACATGTAAGGGCAGTATTTTGAGTCTGGCTTTGGCAGCTGGATATGTGAATATGCCTTAGAGATACAGAACATAGCGGAAGAAACAGAATTTAAGAGAAAATAGTTTAGTTTGGAACAGGCTGAATTTGAGGCATCTGCAGGACATTCCAGTGGAGAATTCCATACACAGCTGGAAGGTCACCTGGGCTAGTAACAGAGACATGGCAGTCATTTACAGAGATAGCAATTTAAAGTCTGATCTTACCTAGGGAGGTGGAATGAAAAGAAGGTATCTGAGAAAAGCTAAGTTATAGAAGAGCTTGCAATGGAAATTGAAGTGGCCAAAGAGAATGGGAAACCACATGAATGTGGTGTTAAGAGTAGCCAACAGAGGGAAGTGGCTGTGGCTCAATCAGTTGGGCTCCTATCTACCATATGTGAGGCTTTGGGTTCGCATCCCAGGGCCTCCTTGTGAAGGCAAAAGCTGGACCGTGTGCCGTGGAGAGCTGGTGCAGCAAGATGATCCAACAAAAGGGAGACAAGCAGACACAGAAAAAATGCGCAGTGAATGGACACAAAGAGGAGAAAGCAAAAAAAAAAAAAAAAAAAGAACAAGCCACAAGGGGGGGAATAAATAAATAAATCTTTAAAGAAAAAAAAAAAAAAAAGAGTAGCCAAGAGAAGTATGTCAAGTGCTGTGCATGGTCTAGTACAGGAAGTATAAGGATATGACAGATCTGACAACCTGGTGGTCACAGGAGACCGTGGCTAAAGAGCTTTAAAGGGAGTGATGGGATGGAAACCACTTGCAGTAAAACAGTTTGAGTGCCCCAGAGGTGAGAAGGTGAAGGTGAGGAAAAACATTACCAAGGGTTTTGGCTGTGAAGAGGATGAGAAATGGGATGGATGCTGAAAGGGTATGTTAAGAGAAAAACTTTCATTTTATGGAGAGGGGAAACAGAATTGTGTTTAAAATGCTAATGAGAAGAAACAAGTATGAAGGAAGTGGTAATAGAAACTATAAAGAGATGGGTTAGCTTTAGATGAAAATAAGAATATTTCATTTATTGTAATATGAGAGAAGGACAAGATGAGTGGAACTGTAGGAAAGCCAGTAGGTACAGAACCAGGAGTTCAGTGAGTACCTGACTGATAGCTTCAACTGACTGTAAAGTTGAACAGGCACCTACTAAGAAAAAAAAGGAAATGAGATTCAGAAGGGCTCAATAAATATTCCTTATGAAAAGGGCCCCCTGCCTACTTAACTCACCCCAACTCTTCCTTACCTCCCACACATCCTAAACTTCAATCACAAAGAACACAGAACTTACACTTTCCCACAAAGGCCTGACTCTTTCATAATTTCACACCTTGACTTGTTGCTGCTTCTATATTTTCCCTGTCAAATCCAGTACCAACACTTGTCTCCACAAATCCCTGTCCATCAATTCTACTAAACTCTAGTAAAACACCATTCTCATTTTAGCACTTTCCCTTGAAAAGTCTGGTTTAAGGAGCGACCCCGAGCAAAACCCAGCAAACTAACTGCCATGGGGCCATATCAAATGGCAAATTTTTGCTGGGCTGGCATACTATTCTTTTTAATTAAAGAATTGAATTTGAATGCTCTTAGGTCGGGTTCAGCACTCTCTGGTGGCCCTAGGTCCCACCTCCAATCTAAGAGATCTTCAAGGTCACATTTTTTGTTACTTAGAAGGCACGAGAAAATTGAACTCCCGACTGTATAGGCAACTTGCCCACGACCGAGCACCGCGGCACGCTCAGGCAAAGGCGGCGCCCAAGCGCCAGGCAGCTGGGCAACAAGAGGCCGGGTGAGACGTACCTGGACCTCGTCGTCCTTGCGGATGGGCATGGAGCGAACGTTGTATTTCTGCCGCAGCTCCTTGGAGAGTGGGGACGACATGATCTTCCTTCGTACGTGCGAAGGGGCATTGAAGTGGCGTTTGCGGTTCTTGCTGCGGTCCGAGGTCACAAAGGGGTTGAACTTCATGGTGACCGACTGCAAAGAGGGGCGAGAGGGAACAAAGGGGCGCTCAGAGGAGTATAAAGGCCTGTTATCCATCCGAGACAGCCCTCTCCGTCCCCCCGAGCAAGGGCTCCACGGAGGGAAGTGGCCTCGGAAGACGGCGCCCGAGGGAGGATGAGGATGTGAGCGGTACGGGTGTTACACGAGATGAAGCAGGAGTGGGCGGCGGGTAGGGAGGGCTGCACTGGGGGGCACTGAGGCTGACGGAAGGAAGGATGCTCGGGCTGGGGGTCACAGAGCGGGATCTGTAGTGATGGACGTGGTAGGCTGCACGCAAGGGAAGGGGTTTACAGGGCAGAGATCTTCCGAGTCCGAGAAAACACCACCTCCACTCACCTACCAAGTGCCGGGCGAGAGCAGAGCGTGCGCGCGCAGGACCGGAAGTGAACCTGCCGTGTCGCACAAGCGCAAAAAAATACCATCGCCCCATTTCCGCCGGAGCGAAGCAGGATGGCGCCCCCTGCGGCTCGGGGTGGGACCACAGTAACAAGATTCGCTGTGCTGGAAGAGTGCGATCCCAAGTTCGCAACCGCAACCCCAAAGCATTGCTGCTGGGAGAAGGAGCGGACGTTTTAACAGAGGCTTATTGATGCTCTCTCTCTCTCTTTTTTTTTTTTTTTTTTTTTTTTTTGAGGTATCGGGTCAGAGATTGAACCTAGGATCTCATATACAGGAAGCCAGCGTTCAACCTCGGAGCCACATTGGATCCCCTGAGTTGGTTTTTCTCGTTTGTCTGCTCGTTGTTGTTGTTTTTTAAAAGCGCTTCCCTGCTTCCCACATGTGCCTGAGCCACATCCGCTCCCTATTGATGTTCTTTTATTTTTATTTTTTTGATACTATTTTAATAGGTACACCGTCAGTAGTCTCTATCCTATCCCAGATTCTTTCTTTATCCCTGTTGCCTTCCGCAGAGGTCATCTAGGCAGTGTTGGGGTGCTTTAAACATCTTGTTGCTCCAAGTGTCATCTGCTGACCGATTTCTTCAAAATAACCAAGAAGTCTGTTCAAAATGCAGATTTCCGAGCCCTAACACCGTCCTACAGAACCAGACAGTGGTACATGGGGGCCAGAGAATCTGAATTTTAAGCAAGCACTTCCTCTCCCACCCTACATCCCCGCAAACAATTTTGAGAAGCACCAATGTTAGAGGATGGTTGTGAACCAACCACCTAATTTTGCAAAACTTCCCCCAGGTGTGATTAGTCCTGCTCGGAGGCCCTTGGGTTGTAGAGTCGGGCATGGGTCCAAGTGCCTCTTCATACGGTTAGACCTCGGAAGACCCACTCCACGTTTCTGAGTCTCGGTTCCTTCATCTATAAAATAAGGATGATCTCAGTACCTGCCTCATAGTGTCGTTATGAGGAAATGAGGTAATCCGTTTAGAGGATACGTGCTCTGGCACGTAGTGCTCCGAGCGACCAAAGCAGAGGCCTAAGGGTGGGCTTTGTTCCCAGCGAGCCCTAAGGCCTGACCTCACATTGAGTCCTCACCTTCAGACTTTGCCATTAACTCCTGATGACGCCAACTGTATGCTTTATGCGTTTGATGTAAACACGTGCAAGGCGCCACACAGGCTAGAACACGGGTTGTGCTACCGCATTTTTTTTTTTTTCCCAATCTACGAGTCTTGGGAAAGGAAGGGCTAGAGTCCCTAGAGCTCAGTGGCACAGGAGCGCTAGCCATAGGGTGGCCGCCGCCCCGCCCCTTGGCCACACCCACCCTGGCCCCGCCCACGACGCCTCTTCACGTCCCTCCCACTAAGTTGCCCCCGGCCCCACCCCACTCATGCCCTAGCTCTGCCTCCCTTGCGGGAGCCCAGGTACTGAAGGGTGTCCTGTCCCTCCTCCTCGGTGTGGGGGACACCCGCCACGCGGGAGGCCTTTCACGGGGCACTGTAACGGCGGAGAAGGGATGGAAAGCTCAGTCTTAAACTTAGGGAACCAAGGGCCTGGATGCATAACATGATTCTAAAACTCTTACTCTGTACGAGGTACTTTATATTCATTATCTCTAGCCCTCCCATTCATTCATGCGCTCATTCATTTTTTCAAAAAGATTTATTTTTTATTTATTTCTCTCCCCGCCCCCCAGCTGTCTGCTCTCTGTGTCCATTTGCTGTGTGTTCTTCTGTGACCTCTTCTATCCTTATCAGGGGCCCAGGGAATTTGTGTTTCTTTTTGTTGCGTCATCTTGCTGCGTCATCTCTCCATGTGTGCAGTGCCATTCTTGGGCAGGCTGCACTTTCTTTCGCGCTGGGCGGCTCTCCTTACGGGGTGCACTCCTTGTGCGTGGGGTTCCCCTACGCGGGGGACACCCCTGCGTGGCACGGCACTCCTTGCGCGCATCAGCACTGCACATGGGCCAGCTCCACACGGGTCAAGGAGGCCAGGGGTTTGAACCGCGGACCTCCCATGTGGTAGGCGGACGCCCTATCCACTGGGCCAAGTCCGCTTCCCACTCATTCATTCTTTCCATATTTATTGAGCGCCTACCTCCTATGTGCTAAATGCTGGAGAGAAAATTTCGTGTTACTCAGTTAAGGGATGAGAACCCTGAAAATCAGAGAGAGGGCTGTTCATCTCTGTGGCCAATCTCCAGACTCAAGTCCCGTGCTCTTCCCAGCTTGTTCGTGTTCCCGGGCACGTGGGGGTGAAATTATTAGACACTGGTATTTACTGATACTCCTGATCAACAGCCAGGCTGTCTTGGCCCCCTCCCCCTGGTCCTAATTTAGGATTCATTCCAGACCCTCTCCAGATAGGGTTGGAGCTCTCTCTGGTCTTCAGACTCAGGCAAGAAGGCCACAGTGGGGGCTGTTTGTGGAAGCAGGGAAGTGAGCAAGTTAAAGTTGCTGAAGCAGTAGCAACTGAAAGGCCACCTGACGCATGTGTCCCCAGGCTCTATGGAGGTCAGAGGGAAAAAGAAAGTTAGGAAGTCACTTCCCATACAAGCCTTCATGATCCTAGAGTCAGGCAGATCTAGGTTTGAATTCCAACTATCCCCTCCTGGCTGTGTGACCTTGGGCAAGTTACCGAGTCCCTCTGAGTCTGTTTCCTCCTTCCTAAAAAGGAGATAACACCCACCTCGTAGGATTCTTGTGAGGATTAAGAGATATTAGGCTTGAAGAGCTTTCACTCTGCCTGGCATGTGGAGAATGCACAACCACTGGTAGCTATCACTACAAAAGTTAAAATAAAAATAATTGACTTTGTTTAGAATGAAGTGCATGACTTCATCACTACGACACTGGCAGGAGACAACTGCTAGGGAGGGAAAAGTGTCTTCGGTGAGTGTTCTTCTCCATAACATGTTCCCACTCTCACATTCCTGGACCATAGCATCTCTCTGCTGGAGCAGCTCATGAACCTTTGGTATTGTTTTCTCAGGGAACCCTAAAGTTAAACCATGGAATATAATATAGATAATAGCACAATTATTTTTAAAATGTGCATTCATCCATTGTAACAAATGTACCCCACCAATGCAACGTGTTCATAGGGTAGTATATGGGAACTCTGTATTTTATGCATGATTTTTCTGTAAACCCACAATTTATCTAAAAAAAACAAACAAAACGAACCAGTTTTCTAACTAAGGCTTAGGACTACCAGTGGTCTGCCACAGTGAGAACAAGTAGGTCTGTGTTCCTGGTAAGAATCAAAAACTAATTTGTGACATATACTAAGACAAACTAATCATAGCTACCATTTATGAGCCCCACTGTCACACCCACTTTCCCCGTGTCGCTCATTCTGTGATATCCGGTCATCCCAGGCAGCCACTGGCTGTGGCACCTCCACAACTTCATCCCTTCCACAGCATCTCCTCAGGAGGAGCCATTGCTGCCCAAAGAATCACAGCTGCCAACCCATTCTCCACCCCTCTATGACCCAGTAATTCCTGGCTCGGAAGTCATCTTGCACAAAACCACACTAACCCGCCCTTGGTTAGATAATTTTAAAAAGCTGGTGTAAAGGAAAAATCATAAAAATGACATATATATGCTGTAACTGTTTTATGTCCATTGAAAACACATCCGACAATCTTTTGACCTGAGCCACGGCTTCTTCACTGAGAAACCTCGAATGGAGTTCTGCTTCATTTTCCTTCCATAAACCGACCTAAGAGTCCCAGATTTTGGTTTCTTTCAAATGGAGTGAGAATTTAGGCACTTCCAGTATGCACACAGAATCCTCAAGGATTATCCCCCCCACGTCTCATTCACATCTAATTCGGTGGCATTTGGAGGAGGGAATGGCAGCTCACCTTTATTAGGTCTTCAAAAACAATTGACTTAGTTGTCATAGATTCTTTCACTTTTCAGTTGTATTTCATTGGTTTCAGTCATTACACCATTACAATGTAAAGCACAACTGGCATAAACAGGTTTGGGAACACACAGACTCGACTGTGGGTAGGCATACCACTCTTGCCTTTGGGTGTCAGGTAGCATCAGCATGGAACAGGATGCTAAAGAGGAGAATGGGGAGGGTCCATTCAAAGTTTCTTGCAGACTGATTCCCTCCCACATTCTCTCCTGATGTGTTTCCCAAGTGGGTGCTGTCCTGATGAAGCCTTGAAGGAATGGGCAGCAGGATGAGAAATATCCATGCAAGTCCATTTCTCATAGCTGATGATGATCACCTCCCTTTGCTGAGCTTAAGGTTCAAAAAGGAACACCAGGTCCTTTAAAATCAAGAATTCATGAAACACTTGTGATAGATCGTGCTTGTGGCTCAAAGCTGTGGAAGAATGTTAGCCCTGTCTTCAAGGGAATGACATTCTATTTGGGCATATCTATAAGTAATGACTACCGTTTTTGAAAATCTACCATGTATAAGAAATAAACAACTATACTACATACAATATCTCAGGCTGATCCAATATAACTTACACCTATCATAGTGTTTAATTTCCACAACAGCCCTGTGAGGTAGTTTTATTACTACCCCGTTTTCAGCTGAGGAAACTGAGGCACTGAGAGTTTAGGGATCTGGGTAGAGGATGCACAGCCAGAAAGTGGCAGAACCAGAACATTCCGTAGAGATTCAATAAAGGAAGGGCTTACGCCAAGGGATCTTGACTCTCTGATCATCCTTACTTCTCAATATTTCCCAACTTCTTACCTCTGGAATTAAATTCCATTTTGACTGTGACTCCAGCCTTCAAACTACTTAGCCACAAATCAAATTAGAAAGAAACACATGGCAATATTTCTGAAAATCAACCTTTTAATCTATTTGGACCCAATGAGTGGGGAAAGAACTAAGGCATTTTTAAACTTGAGATTCTGTTTATAAGAATAACAGGTCAGAGTGTCTCATGGGAAACTGACATTTCCTATGTCCTCAGAGTTGTTTTTTTTTTAATGCACAAAGGGGGAATTTTAACACATGTGCATGCCACTCATTTCCCCTCTCCCAGCCCACCCTGCCCTACCCTTGACAGGCTCACAGACACACAAAAGGGACTCCTTCCTGGAACTGGGGAACAGAATGTAAAAAAATCCATCCAAGTGGCACAGATACCAGAAATCACCAACTGCAGTTTACACTCACAACATCAATCAACTCATATGCAAAAGGAGAAGCTTTTCTAATTGGAATCCAGGGCCAAAAATTACAAATGGCAGAGACTTGAGCTATCCATAGAGATAATTTTAAAAATCCTTCCACTGGGCACTCCCCTTAACTACAAAAGTATGCAAACAATCTTGATATAAATGGAAACCGGGTGGGTGGCTCTCTCCCTGGGACCTGAGGGCATAGCTAACATTCTCTGGGTGGAATTAATGCCTGGACCACTGCCCTCTCCTTTCAGGAGGAAAAGGGAAGAAATGCAGGAGGGGGGCAGCAGGGTAGGGAGCCCCCCTCACAAGCAAGTGGGAGTGGCCCCAGGACCTGGAAACATTAGTAGAGCCAGCTGATGGCAGACACTCAGTGGCAAGGGGCCACAACTGAGCTGCTGAGAAGTCAGGGTGCTTTGCGCCCCTGGGGACCCCTGGGGATCAAAGATGGGAGAACGGCTGGTCTGCTTTGCTCTCCCCCACTAAGGCCTTGGGACCATCGGTGGCTGTCTGGGAGAGGCTGAGATGCGATTACTGTAGGGTTTGAGAGAAAGAGGCTTCCTGTCTGGATGGAAAAGCACACATTGTGATCAGGTCTCAAAGAAAACCTCCAGTCACAGGCCAACCCCCACCCGCTGCCACTGCCGATTACAAGAGAGGGGTGGGGGGGCTTGGCAGGGGGAACCAGCCCCTCCAGTAAGAGATGCTGTTGCCGCACAGCACACGAGCTGAGGCACATTGGTGGGGGCTTCAGAGGAACAAGGAGAAGAGAGGAAGGGAACTTTGTGTTCCACCTAGTGACTGGTGGGCAGAGTGGAGTCTCCCCCACTGCTGCTGCACGACTGGACACCGCTTCTTGGAAGAAAAGGAAGCGGCTGGGGGCGAGGGACTTGAGGCCTGGGCTCTGGGTTGGGCAGGAAGGGATGGTGCGGAAGTGAGGATTCTATCTACAGTGCCAAATATCAGGGGGTTACCTGGGAAGTACCATCCTTCGTTGAAGGCTCCAGGTGGGAGGTACCTACGGGCGGCCTGTCCAAAGCCAAGAGCCTGCCCAGGGGAGAAACCAAATGATCCGTGTGTCCAAACGGTGGGGGCTGCAAGATTGTCAAAGCCTGGTTGGGCGCTGGTCGGCGCAGATTCTGAGCTGCTCGCCCAAGAGGGAAGGGACTGCAGTCCCCCCAGGAGTGGTCCCCAACAACCCTGGGCCCCCCTTGCCTGATTCCGGTCTTAGGGCTCCCCAGGGAAAAGGGTACCACAACCTTGGCAGTGGAATTTGTCTAAAAATCAAACATGGGGAAAAGAGGTAGCTGCAAAACCTTGAATCCTTGAACTACCCCCGACCCCCCAACCTTGGGACGCAGCCAGATCCCGGGCCAGACAGAGGGCAGGAGGAGACAGGACACTGGAGTCAGGGCAGGCGGCCGCCCTGGGGTCCCCGATCACAGGGCCGGGCGGAGATCAGTGCATCTTGCCCAGCTGGATCTTCTTCCAGGCCTCCGAGGCTGTGAAGATGCACGAGTCGAGGATGCCTGCGACAGTGAACGTTCCACCGATGATGGCACAGATCTGAAAGAGGGGAGGGGTCAGAGGTCAGTGCCGGAGGGGCACCGGGTCACACCTCTCCCAAATCACAAGACCCATTGTGGGTCTGGAACCTACTCAGGGCTGAAAAAAAAAAAAAAAAAAAGGAAAAAATACTTGTTAGATGAATATAATAATAATACAAGTCGTCAGCATCAATATCTGCTCATTTAATTCCCCAAGGAACCCTCTGAATGAGGAAGGGGATCATTAGACCCATTTCTCAGGTGAGGAAACTGAGGCTTAGTGAGGCAACTTGCCTGAGGTCACACAGTAAGTAGCAGCTCTGTGACTTGAACTCAGGGAGGTCATGACCCTGGAGCCCACAGATGTAGCCATGATTCTAAATTTATCAGATATTTACAGCCCCATTTTCAGATGAAGGAAGGGGGGCCCTGAAAGGTGGGTGGGGCTCTGGGTCCAAGGTCTTACAGTCGGGAAGTGGAGAGCCCGGGACTTGAACCCGGGTCTGACAGGTCCAGGCCCAGGGCTGCCTGAGCCTGAGGTCTGGGGTGGGCTTTACAGACAGCATTGGTCTAGGCGGGCTGGAGCTAGAAACAACCCTTCTCTCACCCTGAAGCTTGGATTACATCAGTGGGATAGGAGCAGAGAAGGGTTGTTCAGGAAGGGCCAAGAGAAAGCCGAAGGGAAATCCACCAGTGTGAGCGAGGGGAAGAGGGAAGGCAGGAGCAATCTCAGAACACAGTACCAGGAGCTAGGTCCAGAGTCTTCATGGTGATCTCACACACACACACACACACACACACAACACAGGCCAACCCCATGCAACTCAAAAGTCGGGTTGGGCAGACAAAGAGTCACCAGATAATCATGCCAATAAATGCAAAATTACAACCAGGGAAAGCACTAGGAAGGAGAAAAAGGCCCATGGTGCTACGCGGGTGTTTATCTCAGGAAAAGAATTCTCCCGGCACCATTGACATTTGTGGCCGGACAATTCTTTGTTGCGGGGACTGTCCTGTGCATTGTATTAATAGGATGGTTAGCCTCATCCCTGGCCTCTACCTGCTAGAAGCCAGTAGTACCCTCCTTCTCCATGGGACACCCAAAATTGTCTTCAGACATTGCCAATTGTCCCCTGGAGGTCAAAATTGCCCTCTGTTGGGAAGTGGATGTGGCTCAAGCTCTTGGGCTTCTGCCCACTACATGGGAGGTCCTGGGTTCGGGTTCCAGTGTCTCCTGGAGAAGGCGAGCTAGCACAACGGGCAGGCAGAGCAAGCTGACACAACAAAAGAGACACAAAGAGGAAAGATAATGAGAGACACAACAAACCAGGGAGCTGAGGTGGCTCAGGTGACTGAGCACCTCTCTCCCACATGGGAGGTCCCAGGTTCAGTTCCCAGTGCCTCCTAAAGAGAAGACGAGCAGACACAGAGAGCACACAGCAAACGGACACCAAGAACAGATAGCTACCGCAAACAATGTTGGAGGGGGGGAAATCCATCAATAAATCTTGAAAAAAATTTCTCTCTGTTGAGAACCACTGCATTAGGAGGAATGATAATATCCCTACACGCCAGTACTTCTTAGCTTTCTGCCATGACTCTTATATAGCACCTTCTTTAGGCCAGGCAGGATTTGAAGTGCTTTATTGCATACTCGTTCACTGAATCCTCAGGACAGCCCTGGGAGGTAGGTACTAGTCGATCTATTCTGCAACCAAGGAAACTGAGACACAGAGACACGGAATCACAGCTTTTCTCCAAAGTTACAGCAAGAGGCCAAGCTGGGGTACAACACTTCGGAATCTATGCTCTTAACACAACACCCTACCACTGCTTCTCAGGCATGAAACACCTGCTTAATTGAATCACTAACTATGCTTTGAAGTTTTCAAGAACTCCATTTGGGACTTGGCAAGCTAATTTTATGCCGGGCTCAACATTTCCTGGCCCAGGAATTGCCTTCTGGTGACATAAAAGAATCGAAGAATGGACAAAGGAAAACAAGGGACGTTCGTAAAAGGCTTGCAAGGAAACTGTGAACATATGGCACCCACTTTATGCCATTCCTAAAAACCCACCCACCCACCCTGTATGTCCAGGACCCGCAGGAGCGGCACAGCCCAGGATGGGGGCCCAAAGCAAATGTGGGGCAGAACCAAGGCCCACCACCAAGTCCGTCTGCCTCTTTCCCCCATACCACGTTTCAGGGACACTTACTGACTGACCACAGGACCTAGAAGTACACAGCTGGACAGAGGGCCCTGGAGACTGAGCAGCCCTGGAGGCAGGAGGCCTGTCCCGGGGGGACTGGGGTGGGGGGGGAGAGAGTGGAGACAGACAGGCAACAACCGCGGACTCTGGGAGATGCAGCCTTAATGGACGCATTGGTGCCAAATGGTGGGAGGCCAGGAGACACGGCGAGGGCGAGAAGGAAATGGACATCGAGCCGGCGTTTATTTTTAAAATGATTATTTCCATGAGATGAGCTAAGCGGAGGCCTGCGAGGCCTAAGACAGACAGAGCAGGTCTGTCCGAAGGGGTTTTAAGTGGAGCAGCTGGCATTCCAGTAATAACTGCCCAAGAAACTGGAGCAGCCCCCCAGGGACTAAAGAGGATGGAGGGCGCTGGGGGGATTACTGTGAAGTGTTTTAAGTGGGCAAGGCCTCTCCCTGCCAGCCTGAGAGCATGACGCAGGGGCACTTTTCAAGGAAGGTGACGGCAGGGGAGCGAGGTTTATTTCGGTAGAAGTGGATCAGATGATGGGAGATTTTATACCACAAAATGCTTTTAGGGCTTGCATCACAGGCTAGGGAAATGTGACTTAAGTGCAGTGGAGCAAAAAATAAAAGTCACACACACACATCTGTATCCATCTACACGCAATTTGGAACCCAACTGCCTATGACTCACATACACCTGGCACCCGGTTTGAAGCCTCCTTTCATTGGGCTGGCCTGGAGCAGGACGGAGACAACAAATGCATTGAGGTACAGAGGAAAACACATAGGCTGTGGGGAAACTGAGGCCCCGAGGGCATGGAAACTGCTAACATCTGGCCCAAAGTATGTGTATCTTCCCATGCCACCCAAAGCAGCGACCATTATCCAGAATCTGTTGAAGGGGCTGGATGTTGGACAACTGAAGAGGGGTGGTGAGTGGAAATTCTCGCACAACCCTGGAAACGGAGAGAAATCTATGCTCGACATTCACATCCTAAGGTGGTGACGGATGTGTGGTAAAGCAAGGTCGTGTGGAGAGAGTTATGGGTCCTCTCAGGCTGTGGAGCTCCCTGGAGCCTGACATACATACATATACATATATTTTAGGAGGTACCGGAGATTGAACCCAGGACCTTGTACATGGGAAGCAGGTGTTCGATCACCAAGCCATATCCGCTCCCCAATGAGAGTTCGTTTTTCTCGTTTGTGATTTTTGTTTGTTTTTAGGAGGTAGCAGGGATGGAACCCGGGCCCTCGTACGTGGGAAGCAGGCGCTCAACCACTTGAGCTACATCCGCTCCCTGACAGGACCCTGATACCACCAGCCCCAGAGTTTCCCACACAAGACTCACCCAGGGAAGCAGTAAGTCATGGGCCCCCTCATCTTAAGAAGGCCACAGTTCCCACATCTGAAACACGGGGAAATAGAGCCACAGTGATGCACCAGGTAGATCTCAAGAATGGACTAAGAAAGGGCTGGCAGAAAGGGGGGTTCTCACTGAACCATGGGGGCGGGGCGCAAGATGAATACAAAGACAAATAAAAACAAAACAGGTCACGCGTGGGACACTTAATCCCTACAGCCTGATACTCTGCACCGAAGAGGTAGGCGGACTAAGCCTCTAGGGGATGGGAGGGCAAGGAAGGGCTGCAGGTCCCTCCTCACTGGGCATGGCAGAGGTGGACTAAGCACAGGGTGGGGGCGAGGGGAGGACCGGGGGGATGTCCCCTGGAGCCACCCCTGCTCTGGCAGTGGAGAGAGCTGGGCGTTTGGAGGCTGCAAGAAGGCCCAAGTCTGAGCTGTGGCTGTCAGGGACCAAGCCCGTGGCCTTGAGAGAGCTCTATTACCTTTCCTGGTCTCAGTTTCTTCCATCTGTAAAACTAACTTGCTGGACTGCAGTACTGCGGAAAACGCCCCGGGAGCACCTAGCACTTAAGAGATGCTCAGGAAATGATGCCTACCTAGTCTCACTTCTTTTGACCTGAAGGTTCCTCTGTAACCTGAGACCCACCCAAGACAGAATAATGAGTAAAATACCACTTATTCCCCAGATCAGGCCTTTTGGTCACAATTTGAAATTTCTACTTGTCACATTAAGCAGAGGACAAGACAATTCAGGGAAGAATGTAGACTCTCGATAGCAAGGGTGTCCCAGGCAACATCAAACCGGCAGGCAGGCAGATTCTTCACATCTGCACAAAGCCCAGGCACTCCCTCGGAAGTCATGTGGCAAGCCGTTCTACAGATGGGGTAACTGAGGCCGAGGAAGGGCATTCGTAAGGAAGAACATCCTTCTGGGGCAAAGCACTTCGGGCCACAGGTTACTTCCATTTTTCGGTCAGTTGGGGAGCTCCTGGTATGTCCCCAGGGCCCTACATCCACACTTAAATTCTTAAATTCTCTTTTTTCCCTGACTGTCCAAGGTAGAGATGGCAGGATACACACCAGGTGCTCCATAGATGTTGGGTGAATAAGAAAAGGAGCAAAAGAGCAAGGAGCAGGTGCGGGAGTGAGTGAATGGAGTGGAAGTCTATGCCCAAGGCAGGTTGCAAAGGCGACTCCCAAGGGTGTGGGCCAGGAGCTGAGAAGGCTGGCTGAGGAGGAGGGAGGGGAGGGGGAGGCGACTCAGGCTGGCGGGACCCTGGACCTGGCAGGTCCGGTGCAGGAGGGGGAGCTGGCTTTAGGGTCGGGCGGAACTTGCCTTTGGGCCTGCCTTTCTGTGTACTCTGGCCACCCTGCCTCGGTTTCCTGATTTTAAAAAACGGGAAGAAGAATCCCCACCCCTCACGGCTGCTGTGAGATTAGAGGAGTGTCCACATTACTCACGCACCCTCAAGTGCCTGTTTTTCTCGGTCCCTTGGCACGGCCAGGCTTCTGGGTCTCCTGACCAGGCCCCAGAGCAGGGGACGACCTGTGTGTGGAGGGCGGGGGGCTGGGCCTCTGAGCCAGGGAGGGCCACCGCGGCTGGCGCGCGTCCCAGCTCCGGAGAGAAAAACAAGGAGAAATCGATAGGCCGGCCCCGGCGGGTCTGAGAGAAGCACATTAATTTGCTTTCATCAGAAGTTATCAATAATGCCTCTTTGTTCTGAGACAGCCACTTCCTCCCCGAGGTCTCACAGCTTCCCAGCCTTGTACCGTGACTGCAATTGGCTTGTTCATTTATTTATTTTTTAAAAAGGTGTGTGTCTATGTAATTCCCTTTACATTTTAATTACTTCTGCCAGTATTTAATTAGGAAAGGATGTGTTTCAGTCACGCAGGTGGGGAGCTGGATCTGTGACCCAACTGCTTTTTCACCAGCACGTGACACCTTCCCGATTCAAGCCCCCACCCCCGCCATTCCCGTGACCCTGGCCAGGGAAGCCAGTCGGCCCCTGAGCCTCAGTTTCTCTCATCTGTAAAATGAGGCCCCCCTGTGAGGGCTGAGGGGACTGCCCGCTGTGCCGTAAGTGCCCAGGAAACTGTTAATTCCTCCCCAGCCAGCACTGCTTTAAAAGCTCATGGAAAAGGCACAGTATGAGGAAATAAATAACGGGCAGGAGGCCCCCCGGATGGCCCGGGCAGCCGGGCTGGAGCCTGGAGCCGGGGATGAGAGCACCACGGCAGGCTGGGGAGGACTGCGACTGGGCCTGAGGGGCGGTTTGGTGGTCTCCATCCAGCGCTGTCATGCCCAGGCACACACCCAGCAGCGTCCGGGCCCTGAGGCTGGGGAGGAAGTGGAGTCCTCTCCCTGTCATTAAGAATTCTTCCTGATTATTATTTTTTCAAAAGTATCGTTTGTATTTTTTATTCATTCAGAATTTAATTTTTAAAATTTTATTTTATGCAAAAAACAAAACTGTAAGCCCCTACTCCCTGCCACTTTTACAGTGGCTGTAGCAACAAAATACCCACCTCCATTCTGGGGGGGGAAAATCCACCTTGGCGAAACACTTACGACATAGTGGGCCCGACACGGCACATTCTTGCGCCTTGTCGATCCTTCTGACTGCTAGGGGAGGAGCACATGGTGACTCCCCTTTCACAGATGGGGAAACAGAGGCTTAGAGAAGGAACAGCTCGTTTAAGGTCACGTGGCTATGGAGTGGGCGAGGGACTAGAGCCGAGGTTTTTTTTGGGGGGGTAGGCTCCAAAGGCCACCCTGCCTCACTCCAGCCCTGAGGATGCCCCGTGGTTCCTGTCTTCAGGTGTGGATGGCTTCTTCACATCCTGTCTCCTTTATTCTGCTTAGTTTTACATCTTCACTATCCTGAAGAAAGTTAGGGAGGAAGAAGCTGTACAGCTCTAAAAATAATCCTGGAAGTATTATTCCCAGAAGTTGCCCTAGAAAAGCAAATACCAGGAGTTTTTATTCCAACCAACATATCTCTGATCAGGCCCAATTGGAAAAATCTGCCCCTGGACCACAATCTGCAAACAGCCTGGAAGGATCTGGAGGGAGTTTGTTTTTTCCCCCCACATTTCCAGATCTGAATAACTGCACCCCTGATTTGAGTTCGTTTCTCTTCCTCGTATAACAGAAATTGTTCATAGTTCCACATCTATTTATTATACACCTATTCTGAGGCTCTGGAGACCAGAGACAACTAATACCCATCTTGCCTTCCTGGGGCACATGGTTCAGACGGAGAGAGACACGCAGAGGGACGACTGAGTGGGGGCAAAGAGGAGAGAATCGAGCCCACCCACAGCACGCTCTGAAAATCCTGTTCAGCCACTGCAGCTGAACAATGCTGATCTTTTCCCAAGTCACGTATGCTTAGTAGGTAAAACCATTTCAGTTTTAAGTTAGCTTTCTTGCCAATTTTTCTTAACCACCACCTCCCTGAACCCTGGCATTTGTTAACTTTTGTCTGTGGCAAATGTTTGTGGATCCCTAAAGAGATGAGGGAAAGGTAATCAGATACTGGCAGGAAAACTTGCAAACCTTCAGCCAACCAGCCTTCGATGGGCAGGTTTGTTTTTGTTTTAAATGGTACGTGTTTGGTTGTGATTTTATAATGCATGCTTATTTCCGGCTATACTATTTCTACCCTCTTCCCAGGATGAAAATCTATATAGCAAATGATCCTTGGGGCTCTGTTGTTGGAACATTCTTGAGAGCCTTTGCTTTTGGGGATGGAGGCACCCCAGCCAGAGGTCAAGTCCCAACTTTGCTGTTTACAGGCTGTGTGGTCTTGGCTGGGTTTTTTCATCTCTTTGAATCTCAACTAATTCGTATATAAAACAGGAATGATTTTATCTACCTTATTAGGTTGCTGGGAGGGTTAAAGGAGATAAGTGCAAAATTACCTGGCACAAAAGAAAAATCGAAAAGAAATAAAAACAACAGCAACAACAACAAAACAACAAATTACCTGGCACATAGTAGGCACTCAGTGAAGGTAGCTTTATGACATTATGACACTACTCGAGCAGCTGTCCCTTGTGGATTTCTAGGTACCTATGTCTTTTCACGGCCCTATGCTGGTTGCACAGGACTCAGAGATGGATCAGATCCAGGAGCTCATATACCAGCAACTGTGAAGTGCAACGTAAAATTGGGTGGATTATCTCACTGCAAAGGAAAGTGTGTGGGCTGAATCCTGACCCAGGGCCCTGAATGCCACGTGAGTTAACGTGACCTGCACAACGCTTCAAGAACGACAGGTTTTGAGTAGAGTACGATGGGACCCTGTCATTGCCATCCCGTCATTTTCAGTGACTAAAATGGTCACAGCCACCCTGGCCCAATTTGGCACTTTGTGACTTCTGGCTATTTCCCCCAGTGAAATAAATCACAAAAGGAAAGAGATTTGACACTTGCAAAGTCATCCCATCTGTCACCACAGTCCACTTGAAGGCAATCTCAAAAAAGGAGCTTTACCAAGAGGCAGGGGACAAATGGGCACGTGTGGGAGGGCAGCACTTCGAAGGGGATTACTTGCCTGGTGTTAAATACGGCCTGTTTATTCTCTTGGAGATGGAATTTTCTGGTAGAGCACATAGGAAAGATCTGAGCAAGATGTCCCAGGTTCCCAGAGAAACCCTGAAGCCCAGGAGAAGATTTCCTGTAGGCTGAGGATAAATGAGCCCTTTCCAGGCAAATAAGACCCCAGAGGGGCAACCCAAAGTAAAGCTAGGCACTGGGCACTTCGAGGCACAGCTGGGAGGCCCCACCCGGCCACTTCCTCCAGCTACACCCACTCTTCATTCCAGCCCACCCACAGCCCCGCAGTTGGCCCATGACGACACCCTGGCCTAAGCCCCCTCTCCAGCAGCCCCTCTGAGGAGCTATTTGCAGAGGCCCCCCACTTGGGAGGGAGGACAGGAGCTTTGCACACAAGTGTTTAATTTTTAAAACAAAGAAGGAGATGACACAGCAGGTGCCTGCACGTCCACTCATCCCCACTCCGCCCCTGGAGGGCTCCCGGGGTATTTGTGCCGTGTATTTGTGTGTGTGTGTCTGAGGGACAGCGTCACCCCACATCTGCCGTCCTGTGATGGGGCCCCCACTATGACGCCATCTGCCAGGCCCGCTGGCTCCTTTGGGGCGGACCCCTCGGTTGCCATGGCTACCAAGATGGCGGCATGGGGCCAGCAATGCCAGGAAGAGTTCCTGCCGCCTGGCCCCCAACCTCCGGGTTCCACGGCCACGCTCTGGGGGGGTAGGCTGGGCAGACACGGTGGAGAGGCTGGTGGCCAGGAGGACGAGGAGGAAAAGAAGTCATGAAGGTGTTCGGCCGCTGGGGGGCGAAGGACAGGCTCTTCCCCCATGACTTATGGGAAGCTGCAGTTCTCAGCAGGTGAAAGGCTCACCTCCCCCTAATCGGGAGTCAGTCACCCCTGGAAAGAGGCTGCGTGGCCTTGACCAAACATGCTATGCGGGGCACCTCTACAACAGGCTATTTCCTTTGGAGTCTCCTTCCTTCACTCATCAGTCTAGAAAACCTCTACTCATCCTTCAAGACCCAGCTCAGGGTTTCCTTCTCGGGACTTTCGGAACAGCGGGGACTTGCTCTCCTCTTTGTCACTGCCGTGCACCCGTGGTACAGGACTGCCATTCTCTGCCTACCCAGCCTTGCCCCCGCCTCTGGATGCAAACTCCTTGAGAGCAGGGATCGTGTCTTATTCAGCTGCCCCTGGTGCCCAGCACATGGCAGATTCTAGCAAATTTATTAAATGAACACATGGACTTGCTTCATTTCTCAGCTACCTGGCAAGTGATTTCCATACCCAGAGCCTCGGCTGCCTACTGTACAGGAGCAAATGGGAATGGGGCATGCAAGATCCTTCTCGTGCCTCCAGTGTGATGTGGGTGCAGGTCAATGCCACGATGCCAGGGTGTCTGAAGGGCAGACCACCCTTTCATGGAGGCACAGAGGCACTGACCTGTATCAGAGTTTCTGTCTTATCCTGGGTATGCGATCAGAGGAGCACTAGAGAAGAATCAGAACTGATACCCTCTTGGGGTGCTACCCTTGTGGGATCGTGGATAAAACCACTCGCTCAAAAATTCCCTGATTTTTGGGTCAGAAGGTTTGTGCCTCTCCCTCCAAACTGGCTATACCAATTTACCCGTGCACCAGTATTAGAGGCGAGTCCCAGCTGCATCGCATCCTCCCACTCTTTACGTTGTAAGGCTTACTTTCTGCCAGCCTCATAGCACTGAATTGGTGTCTTGCTGCTTTGAATCTCATTCCCCAACTTTTCATGAACGTGAGCATCTTTTCACTGCCGCTGCGCTCTCCCCCTCTGCAAGTGGTCAGTGCTTAGCATTTCCCCGTTTTCCTCAACTCCTTTTTTTGATTTGTAGGAATTCTTTATACATAAATTCGGAAGCTTACTCCTTGCCTGAATGTGTGGAAAAATATCTGTTCTTTACCTGTGTCGATTGTTTTAACATTATTTTAGGTACCCTTTGTTGAATAGTCAAATTTTCGTGTAGTCAAACAGAAGAGCAAAAGGCTGTGCTGAGCCCCCTAGAAAAGCACCAGGCTTGGGACACGTGGCTTTATGTATCTGTACACAGCTTCCCCTTCCACCATCTCCTTTGAATCCCACAAGGCCCTGTGAGGTAGGAAGGGTTGGGGTTATTATTCCTTTTTCATAGATCAAGATTAGAAAACAGAGGCCGTGTCACAGACATCTAACCTTTTTACCTGCCGGCACCCGCTCCTCCCTCTTCTGGTAACTGGCTCCTGGTTTTTCCCTCGAGAAACCCCACTCTGCACCATCTTCCTCCTTGAGGGGCTGGTCCAGAGGGTGCTCAGCCTGGCCTCCTGGAGCACTCCCTCCCCCAGGCCACCAGGGGGGGCCCGTGAGAGCACACTTGGGATTTAGGCTGGGATGACCGAGAAAGAGGTGCTTTCAACATTTCTGTTTGAGAATGAAGCCAGTGCGGAGGAAAACAGATGCAAAGACGGAGAGAGACCTATTCCTGACAACTTCATGCCTGGATCCAGCCATGCCTGAAGCCTGCCTACCCCTGAAGTCAGCTCAAGGTGGGTTCTGTCCCTTCCCTAACAGATTCTAACTAATACAGACACAGACACAAGCCAGAAATGGATGTGCAGGTCCATACCCCTGATCTTGAATCGTTACTAACAGCATGAAGAGGTATATAAGCATGAGGGCCTTTACACACTATATTCATTCATCTGTAGGGAAAGTCACCCCACGGCTCCCCGCTCAGCTGACGCTGCCTTGGTGGACATCTCCTGGACCTACTGGCTGAAGCAGGATACCCTGACCCAGATGTTCTGACCCCAAGGAATGACAATAGACTTGATAGAAATCACCAGCACAAAAGAAAATGGACATCAGCTGAGATGGCCCCAGAGAAAAACTGGACTTCGTAAAGACAGTGGCAAAAAAATAAAGAATAGGGTATTAAGGAAGGGAAAAGAAAAGAAAAAGGAAAAAAGAAAAGAAAGAGAGCTGCAGGCAGGTAGGAAGGAGAGAACCCCCCCCCCAACACTATCAGCAGCTGTGACTGTAAATCAAGTATGGGGAAAGAAAATAAGTGAAATCTTGACTGTAAAATCTACACAGAAAGGGATACACCCTGCTAAAAATAATTTGTTTAAAAAAACCCCAAAACACCCAGAGAAACACATACCCATCTAATTAGGCCATGGAAAGATGTGCTTAAGGAATTCACTCTGGAAAATGTTTTCTGGATGAAAAGGCATCGATATTGAGGCGAGTCTGATAACATTTCTAAACACGCTTGGGGTCAAGGCCCCTGTGCTTTGCCTGAGCCCCGGCCCCTGCAGGCTCCATCCTGTTCCAGTGGGGGGCGCCCGGGGAAAGGGCGACCCCAGCGGCCGCGCGGCGCCCGGCCCCGCCCACTCACCGTGGTGATGAACCTGTACAGGGGCTGCCGCCGCTCTGTGTACTTGACCGTGATGGGGCTGAGGTCGTAGCGGAACCAGATGGCGGGGATGATGCGGCCCGTGTGGCTGTAGGCGACGTACTCCTGGGATGGAAGGAGAGAGAGGGAGGAGGAGGCGGGAGGAGGGAGAAAGAGTGAGGATCAGAAGCAAAACCTGCATCCATGGTGAATGGGCTGGGGATTCCAGACGGTATCAACTGGCTTTCCTCCCTCTTCCCTGACGGAGCCAAACTCTGCCATCCTCGTTTCCCAACCCCTTCCCCGGAGGCTCTAAGTTCTGCGGTCCCGCCTCTGGACAGGCAATACCGTGGGTCCGTTTTTTGACCCTTTTGGAAAGTGACGGTGAGCACTGGAAGCGGCTGCAGAGTCAGAATGTGACTGGCAGCAGAGACGTGAAAGGAAAAAAAGTGTGATGTGGGCCCAGCCTGGGTAAAGACCTAGCTCCCTCTCCTTTTTATATCCTTCAATTTCAGAGCCATACAAGAATCTATCCATTCAATCAGCAACTGGTGGCTGAGAGCTTCCTCTGCCTCCCCCCACCCCCTGGGGGGGCTCAGGGCTGGCTGTTGGGGATCCTGAAGTGGATGAGCCCCGGTCCTTCCCCAGAGGGGGTCACAGCCGCGATAAGGATGACTGGGAGGGTCCCGCAGAACGACCATTCTGAGGTGCATATGACAGATAAGCAGGGGTCCTGGGGGGGTGCATGGAGTGTAAAGGCCGCCGTGAGGAGCGAGCCTCTTCAAACCAGGCACAAGCACAGAACTGGGCAGCCAGAGGCCACAGCCCTCCCCCAAGCCCTCCTGGGAAGGCACACCAGAGGCTCTGAAAGGTCGCTGAGCGTGCCCTTGAGCCAGTCCCTCCCTCCCCCAGGACCTTGTTTTCCCACCTAGACACTTAGGGATCTGGGATGATGACCTGTGCAATCTCCCCAGTTTGGACACTGTAGGGTGCTGAAAGCCTCTGGATGTCCAAAACAACCAGAGACCAAAGAACCACTGAGGTAGCCTCAGCCCCAAATGCTCAGAGGTCCCACCTCCCTGTTGCTCTCTGTGGACTGATGCACGCAGTGTCACTTCTAGGGCAGTTTGGGCCAAAGCCACAGCAGAAGCTGAGCAAGCCGTTCTGGTTGCCAGGCTCTTGTAGAAGCCTTGAGGGAAGGAGTCTTGGGCAAAGGAAGATAAATTTTCTTCAGGGAGATCTGATAGGGCAGGTGAAGGTCTGGGTCACAGCCCAGAACTAAGGGATAGAGAAAAATAATGAAAAATAGCGGCAGGAGGAACCACTGACCTAAAGCCTTCTTTGTAGCCTGTTATGAAAACATTGGGTCATTTGCTTTTCTCAACCATCTTATGAGGTGGTACTACCCCCATTTTACAAAGGAGTAAACTGAGGCACGTGGAGGGGCACACAGCTACTGAGAATTGAGCTGGGATCGGAAGCTGGCTCTTTCTGCTCACACTGCATTTGGGTCCTTCCACCTGATCGATGCTGTCAGCACTTAAGAGCTACAGTGAGATGCCCAAAGAGAGACAACGAATGAAAGAAACAGGACCCCCTAGCAGTATTACATGGGAACATCCCCAACAGGGTGGATCAGAACTCAGTGGTCCCTTTTTTGACCCGGCCTTCCACCTTTACCCAGCGGGAGCAGTGGCCCAAGAAGTGGCCGGGCAGCATCGCGCCCGGCACGCGTCACCTCCACTCTCCGCCAGCAGAGGGCGCGGCTGCACGCGGCGCGGCCGCTCACGCACCTTGTTGGCCACCGTGTACTGGTAAGAGTAGCGCCGCTTGCCGCTCTTGTCCTCGTAAACCGTGGGCACGATCTTCAGGATGTAGTCGTGGGAGGCGAGCGCTGCGGAGAGGACACAGCGAGATGAAGGCGCGGACGGCCCTGCGCCGCGGCTCTCTCTACGTCATTTCAATCCGCAACCCGCTTGGCAAGGCCCGGGGCTGGGGGCGCACACCCTCTGCTTCCACCACCAAAGCATCCCTCTTCACTTCCTCCCCTTGGATACCAGGGACTGAAGAGTGCACCTGTCAACGTCACCACTCCTGCACGGCTCATGGTGTTCATATCCTGCAACAGCCCAAATGTCCATCAGGGAGAGAGGACAAGTCCCAGGAGACATTATTGAGTGAAATGGACCGAGTCACAGAAATCGGTATATGTATAGCACGTTTCCATGTACTGGAGGCAGGGGAAGGCTATAAATAGGTGTGAATATATATAAGAAATTTTTTTTGCAAGGAAACCTATTAGTTTCAGCCTCTGGGAAGGATGGCAGGATTTGAGAAAGATCCCTTTTCACTGTGCACCTTCTGGGGGTATGGTTTGACTTCTTTTACTTTTAAAACAAATTGGATTTAAGTTTTAAAGGGAGTCCACCCACCACAACCACTGCATCAAGGAAGAATCGATTCATTTCTTTCCCCATTTCCAATTCATGGACGGTAAATTCTCCCTCCTCCACAGCCTGCCACATTCCACTGTAACTCTCTTAGCCCCCCCGCCCCCCAGCCCGCGTCTGGCCCGGATGGAGGAGGCCGCTGAGGCAGGGACTGTACCTTACTCATCTCTGCGTCCCCAGAGCCCTGCACAGAGCCTGGCACAGGACGGGTGGTGGCAAATGCTTATGGAATGAATGGGCGACAAGAGGGATGAGTGGACAGAGGCATGAATGGAAGAACGGATGAGTCAGCTTCTGATAAGCATGAGGTAAGCAGAGTCAAGCAGGAGGCTGGTAGAATGCTGGCCCCGAGCTGCCAGATAGCACCCAGGGAGGGTAGGAATTCTCTCGGCCTTCTGAGATGCTAAGGAAGTGCAAGGACTCCCCTCTCCCCTCACTGCCTCCTAGGATCTTGGGTCGTAGACCAGAGAGCTAAAAGCAATACAGAAATTTAGGCCTGAGGATGCCTCAGCCTCACAGCAAGCTCTGAGGCCTTGAATGCCGCTTCCTGCCACGGCTGCCTCTCGGGGAGGCAAGGACAGTGCTTTATAAACTGACTCCTCGGAAGACCGGGGAGAAGCCCTGCAGCCTCAGAGGTAGGGCCCTGAGACCCCCTGCCTCCCCCACCCTTCTGCTCCACCCTGCAGTGTCAGGGGACCAAATCACCCAGCATTTAAAAGACAGACTCAGGGACCACAGCCCCAGGGGTCCTTCTCAGCAGGTCTGGGTGTGACTGAGAATCTGCATTTTAAACGAGGAGCCCAAAAACCCCATTTGAGACCTAGTACCCCAGAGGCCCAGTGCCCCAGGCTCCAAATGTGAAGAAATGAGAGTGGCTGCCTTACGAAATCACCACTGTAACAGTTTTGTTAAAATACGTACAAAACATGATCACAAAGAAAAAAATCACCTATAAAACTAGCATTCATAGGAAACTGCGGTTAGTGTTCTCAGGCATAAAGTGCCAGATTTTGTACATGTTCATATATATATATACATTTATAGGAGGTATCAGAGAATGAATTCAGGACTTTGTACATGAGAAGCAGGCACTCAACCTCTGAGCTATACCCGCTCCTACACATATACATGCATTTTTTACTAAAACAGATCCACCTAGTTTTTTCTAAGAACTGCACATCACAATGTCTTTTCAGGTCAAAGACACAGAGCATACGCTCCACAGTGACAGTCTGTTTCACTCACCTCGACACCTCCAGAACCTAGCATAGTGCCTGGCACATAGGAGATGCTCAATAAACGCCAGCTGCCTGAAGGCCGGAGAGGGTCCGACCCATCTGGGCAGCGGTGGCACGTGTCCCCTGGCGTGGACACGCACGGCGGACCCAGCCAAGGCCCTGTGGCTGCACACTGGCAGGGCTTCTCATTTTTACCAGCCTAAACACTGGCCGGGTGAACACTGCTCTCCTAAATCTTTGCACCCGCTCCTAATTATTTTCTTACACGTAACTCCTAGCAGAAGAGATGCCTTGAAGGGAATGTCCATTTTTAGGGCCTTTGATACAACATCTAGAGCCCACCAGAAACTCTGCACCCATTTGCACCCACCTGGATTCCTCTCTTAGACAGAGGCTCCTGGCTCCAGCCTGAGGCAGGAGGGCCCACATGCTCCCCTCCCTTTAAACATTTTATGGTGGAAAATTTCAAACATATGAAAAAATAATGACTCATATCGTGAACCCCCAGGTACCCATCCCACAGCGTCAGCAGTGAGCAACGCACGGCCAGTCTTGCCTTGGCCCTCCCTGTTCCTCCACCACATCTGATTTTGACGCGAACCCCAGATGTCACGTCGATTCATCCATAAATATTTGGTGTATTCCCCCCCCTAAAAGATAAGGACTAAAAAAAAAAAATCCAAAAAGCAAAGCCACGATGCCACCATCATAGCTAAAAAACATGCCAAGGCCAGAGCAGGCCCAGCTCTACCCCTGGCCTTTTATGGCCCGGCCCCTCCACTGTTCCCTCCCGAGCTGGCCTGGCATGGCTTTTTCCCACCTGCCCCAGATCAGGCAAGGTCTTCTGCCCACACCCTCGCGCTGCCCTCATGCTCAGGCCTTCCTAGCCGGATCCTCTTCTAAAAGCAGGCACAGCCAAGGGTCCGTGCTAAATGCAAGCCTTGGGACCACACACGACCCTTAGGAGACAGAGGGAAAATGACTCCACACCCATTCCAAGACACATCTTCCTCTCCTGTAACCCAGGCATTTGCATGAAAACAAGATGGGTTTTTTTGTTTTGTTTTGTTTTGTTTTTTTTTTCAGTAAAAAATGCTGTGTTGATTTTTACTGGGATTGCATTAAATCTGTAGATTATTTTGGGTAGGATAGACATCTTTTTAAAAAAATTTTTCAATTTTTTTTTCTTTATTGTCTTTTTTTAAAAAAGATATATAGATCACAAAGATGGGGTTTTGTTTGTTTGCCTGTTTTTTGGTTTATTCATATTAGAATAATGAAAATGCTCTAATAACGATTAAGGTGATGAATGCACAACTGTGTGATTATATGCAATACCATTGATTGCTTTGGATCAATTTATGCTTTATTAATATGTATCAATAAAATCGATTTGTTTGAAAAATAAAAAAGACAGGTTCATCAATAAGGCAGTCCTGGGAAGCGGACGTGGCTTAGCTGATAGAGCGTCCATCTACCATCTGGAGGGGCCAGGGTTCGATCCCCAGGGCCTCCTGACCCGTGTGGTGAGCTGGCCCACGTGCAGTGCTGCTGCCGTGCACAAGGAGTGCCCTGCCACACAGGGGTGTCACTGCATACGGGTGCCCCATGCTTGAGGAGTTCACCCCGCAAAGGAGAGCTGCCCTGTGTGAAAAAAGCGCAGCCCTCCCAGGAGTGGCGCTGCACACACAAAGAGCTGATGCAGCAAGATGATGCAATAAAAAGAGACACAGATTCCCGGTGCTGCAGGATAATTCAAGTGGACACAGAAGAACACACAGCGAATGGACACAGAGCAGACATGGTGGGGGGGGGGCGGGAAGGGAGAGAAATAAATAAAATAAATCTTTAAAAACAAACAAAAAAAATAAGCTGTTTTATATTCATCCATTGCTGGTGGTAGCATAAATGGGCACAGGTCCCAGCTGGAAAGCAATGGGGTATTAAAAATCGAATTCATCAGTATCAGAGAGAGTGCTGTCAAAGTGAGAAGCTAGAAATAACAGGCATTTTTAATGAAAAGAAAATGCCTTAATAAAGCAAGGCAGAGCTGCTAGATGGACAACTTCCCTCCATTACGACGGGAAAGAATAAAAATGGTGGTTATGAAATAATGTCAAGTACAAAAATGAGGAATGCAAACTGCTAACCATGCTTTGCAAAAAGGATGTTTGCTTATGGGCAAGCATTCAAAGGGACCCTAAGAAATGAGAAGGGTGATTTGTTGGGGGGACAGATCATGGAGGAGTGTTCTCTTTTGCTTAGATTTCTACCTGTTGGAGAGCAAGTCTATTATTTTTTTATGCTTTATTTTTCGGAGGTAGATGAACTCAGGACCTCAAACATGGGAAGCCACCAAGTTCCCAAGACTACTATTGTAAGAAATTATGTGGGGGGGGAGAGGTGGCTCAAGCAACTGGGTGTCTCCCTCCCACATGGGAGGTCCTGGGTTCGATTCCTGGTGCCTCCTAAAAAGACGAGCCCACAACAAAGAGACACAGAGAGCAGACAGTGAGCACAAACTACGAGGCAGGGGAGAAATTAAATAAATAAAAAAAAAAATAATATATCTTAAACAAGAAAATTATAGGAGGAGGCAGGCATTGGGTCAGCTCAAGCAGAGAGGCCTCCCAGGCAGGGTCTGTGCACATGTCCAACACGCCACGTGTGCACAGCTGCGTGTGTGTTGATATGCACACCTGGCCCGTGTGTGGAGATGAGGCATTTTCTTTCATCTGGGCCAAGGTTCCAGGAAGCTGAGGAGGGAAGTGACTATGGGAGAAGCCACCGGTGGGAGGGAATGGCGGGAGGGGAGTGGGAGGCAGGGGCCTGTTCTCATGGCACCCGGAGCCCGAAGGAAACCAGGTGTGCCCTGACCGCCTGCGGGATGGCAAGTGACCATCTCAACAGAACCACCACGCGGAGACGGTAACACGAACCCAGGTAAGAGCTGGCACTCTCAGAGCACGCAGGACGTGCCCAAGGCTTTCACACCCGTGCCCCGGGGACAAGTCCCTCTCCTCCCGTCGCTGTGCGAGGGACGCGTCCGCCTTCCTCCTGGCTGTGGGCGCAGGCAGTGGGCTGCCCTGGCTGACAGCGGGGCCCCATAAACGTCCCTGCGCTCGGCCTTCCCCCCTCCCGCGGGCTCTCCTGGAAACCCGGGGTGCTCCCCGTCTGGATACGTACGGTTGGAGTTGAGTCTGTCTGCTCCCCCGAGGGCGTTGAAAGCTCCGTGGACATTCTGGACCTGGGGAGAAGCACAGCGAGGGGACTGTCACCAGGAAGCCACCACCTCCAGGCCCAGCCCTGGCCATGGTACAGCCTGGTCTGGGAGGCCTGGGACCTTCCCCAGGGGTGCAGCGGGGATCGAGCAAGGTCTTGCTCAGGGGAACGAGATCCGGCACAGGCCTGGCGCACAGTAGGCACCGAGCTTCCACCCAGCCTGAGCACCTACTGCGTGCCACTGTCCTGGTGACTTCCCATATCTTGTTTAAAGCCTGTAACGACGTGTCCTGACTAAGCGTAGGCCTCCTCCTTCTCGCTCTCCCCGGCCCCTCCCATTCTCCCTCCACCCTGCCTCAGTCTGAGCCCAGGTTGCCCCTGGCCCGGGACTGCAGCCCCTCCCTCACTTCCCTGCCTCAGGACTCGCCTCCCGGGTGCTCTTTCTAAGATGCAAACTTGATGCTGCCTGCCCCTCTCCACCTTCCTACATCCAACAGGGGTCTCCCAGGCCCCATAAAACCCAGCTCTCCCCACCCCCACTTCAGTCGGTCCCCACGAGGTCCCCCTTGGAGCCTCGGGCACCTCGCTGTAACAGAACATCCCTCTGCGGTCAAGGACGCTCGCTGAGCCATTTTTCTAAAAGCAACCTCGATGGGAAGCAGGTATGGCTCAATGGATAGAGCTTCCGCCTACCATATAGGAGGCCCAGGGTTCAATCCCAGGGCCTCCTGGCCCATGTGGCGAGCCGGCCCACGTGGAGTGCTGCCACATGCAAGAAGTGTCACCCCACACAAGGGTGCCCCCCGCGCAAGGAGTGCAGCCCCTGCGCAGGAGAGCAGACCTCCCAGGAGGGTGCCGCCCACACGGAGAGCTGACGCAGCAAGGTGACGCAACAAAAGACACAGAGGAAGGACAGTATGAGACACAGCGAACTAGGGAGCTGAGGTGGAGCCAAAGAATGACCGCCTCTCTCCCACTCCGGAAGGTCCCAGGATGGGTTCCCATAGCCACCTAATGAGAAGACAACAGACACAGTAGAACACACGGCAAATGGACAGAGAGCAGACAACAGAGGCGGGGGGAGGGGGCAGAAATAAGAAAAGAATAAAAATGAAATAAAAATTAAAGCAGCCTCGAGGGCCTTTCATTTGAAAACGACCAGCTTGCTGGGTGAGCCCACCAGGAGAGGGTGCTGGTAAGGTGCCCCTGGCCAGGACCCACCTCCCACCCCGTGCCTGGACGAATCTTTCTCATCCTTCAAGGCTTCGTTTAGATATCATTGCCCAGTCTGGGGGATCCCTCCCACCCGCCCACTGCCCCAACATCCTTGCACAGAATCCTGGGCTTCTGCTGCCGTTAGCACCCCGTTCTATACAGGTTATTTGCATTTGAGCTCTTGGTTTAAAGGCCAGGAGGACCCTGTGCTGTTTCTTCATCGCCATAACCCCAGGGCCGGGCAAAGCATAAATTTCAAAAGGGCCTGATGTACATGTGACTGAATAAGCACAGTAAAAGAAGACCCGGGGCCAGACACAACAGGATTTCTTTTTCCTTTTTTTTTTAAGTAAGTACTGGGGAATGAACTTGGGACCTCGTACATGGGAAGCAGGCGCTCAACCACTGAGCTATACCCGCTTCCCACTGTGTGACCTTGGGCAAGTTACTGAAACTCCCTGACCCAGTTTCCTTGTGGGAAAAAATAAACCTGGTCCAGCATCCTTGCATGCATTTGTGTGAGGATTAAACTAGGCCTTCTCTGCACCCCTGCTCTCTACGTGAGAAAGTGCCCCACAGGCAGAAGGTGTCGAAAGGTCCCTGGGCAAGAGTGTGGCGTGGTGAGAAGCCTGGCTTCAAATTCGAGCAGCGTCGCTCAGGAGCTGCATGGCCTTGGGCACGTGACGCCAGCACTCTGTGCCTCAGTTTCCCCAAGTGCCTACCTTCCAGGGTCGTTGCAAGGATTTGGAGAGCTGGCGGGAACAGAGACAGAGAGGCAAGACAACTTGCCCCGTTGCCTGCATGTTTGATCAGCCCCTGACCCCACTGGCGGGGACCACCCCACGTGACCGTGAGGCCCCTGCAGGCCAGCAGCAGGCCGTATCCTACAGGGCCCGTCCCGGGGCGAGCACACAGATGACAAGGGCAATCCCTTCCCTGACTCTTCCTCTGTGCCACTGTCCTAAGAGCTTTACACGCACTAACTCATGCCATCTTCACAACTTCCCTATGAGGCAGGAATGATTATCACCCGTTTCCTAGATGACATAACCGAGGCCCAGAGAGGACCAAAAATTTCCCAAGGCCACTCAACTAGGCGGTGGGGCCAGGATTTGAACCCAGAACCCACGCTCCTAACCTGCACGCCAACAGTCCTTTGGATGGAGAGAGGGCAGCTGGTGGGTGCTGGACCTGTGTGAACCGGCCTGCAGGGAGCGAGCGAGCCCAAGTTCAGGGTGGCTGGGGTGTGCTTCGCCAAGCGTGTGGACAGGAAGTCTCGACCAAGGGTGCTGTTATGGGTTCCCCAAAAGATGTGCTGAAGACCTAACCCCCGGGGACCTCCGAATGTGCCCTTATTTGAAAATAGGGTCTTTGCAGGTGTAAGACGGTAAGATGAGTCTGTACATTGCAGAGCTGGTGTAGCTTAGTGGTTGAGCACCTGTTTTGCATGTACAAGGTCCCAGGTTCAATCCCTGGTACTTCCTTAAAAAAAAAAAGAAGAAATGAGGCCGTATAGATTAAGGTGGACCTAAATCCAATACGACTAGTGGCCTCACAAGAAGGCTAGGGGACGACACAGAAACACCCGGGACAAGGCCATGTGATGACAATGGCTGAGAGGGGGATGCAGCTACAAGCGAAGGGACCCCGAGAACTGCCAGCAGCCACCGGACGCCGGAAGCCAGGCATGGAACAGTCTGCCCCTGACAGGCTGCGTGGCCACGAGAGCATACATTTCCCCAGTCTTAAGCCATCCGGTTTGTGGTGCTTTGTTACGGCAGCCCCAGGAAATGAAGCCAGGCCCCGAGGGAGGCCAGGTCTCCTCTGTCCCAAACCCTGTGTCCAAGGGGAAAGGCCCTGGGGCCTCCCGAGGCAGTGGGCAGGCGACGGCCACGCTTTTCAGGCTGGGTGCTGGCGCTCAAGGCGAAGAGAGCCCAAGCAGAGACTGTGTGCACGTATCTGTGGAGAGCGGGAGCACACGCACGTACTTGAGGGACAGCGTGCCCTCTGGTACGTGAGTGAGGGAGAGGAGACCGGAGAGCGGGCGCAGAAGCCAGGCTGTCTGGATTCAAACCCAGGCTGTGCAGCACACTAGCTGTGCCACAAACGGCGCCTCTCTGTGCCTCGCTTTCCTCATCTGCAGAATGGGACAATAACCCATTTTGAAGAACACACGGTCCTCGTCAGGTTACAGTCCTTGTCAGGTTACAGTTGTGGGCACACAGAAAGCACTCAATCCATACCAGGGATTACGACTGCAAACAGATGCATGTATGTGGCACGCGCGTGTGAATGGGGGTGAGTGGAACGTGTGGTCTGTATCTCAGATGTTCGAGCAAGTGTCTGTGCGTCTCGGGGTGGTGTGTGTAAGGATGACCGAGCTGGCGTGGGGAAGGACTGTGCCAAAGCCGTCTGCCCGGGTGTGCGGCACTGTGTGCGAGGCTCTGCGTGTGCCCACGTGTGGACTGTGCTCAGGCGTGAGTGAGGGTGTGCATGCGTGCCTTGAAGTGTCTGCGTGTGCGCGTCATCGGGTCACACCTATGTGTGCACACGTGTGTGTGAGAAAGGTGTGCGCATGCCTGGAGGGCACACCCCAAGCACCCACAACCAGGCAACGGGGAATCTATCTCCTCAAGGAACTGGAGCCTGGAGCAATTACTTCCCCTTTCTGAGCCCCCACGTCCCCTCTGTAAAACAGCCTGTCACAGAATTTACCTCTAGGGCTGCTGGGGGGAATGGAGAAGAGCAAGGAGGTCCGGCCCCTGCCGGCAGCTCGAGAAGGGGAGGTAAGTGTTTGGTTCCTGGACTGCAGGTTTAAAGCAGGCGAAGAGTCCCACTGGGGCTGAGGCCACAGGCACAAACTGCCAGAGGGGACCCACCCGCAGCGGTCCGAGGGTGTCCCCTCGATCGTGATCACGCACGGACTCTCAGAGTTCTTTCATTTACCGCATTGCCCCCGTTTAACGGATGAGGGAGTAGAGCAGGCTGGATTTCGGAGTTAGACCTGCAGTCCAGCCACGCCTGCGGGGGGACCCTGGACAAGTGGCTTCTCTGGGCCCAGCCCCAGTCTGTCCAACAGGGTACCTCCAGCCTGCAGTGGGCACTGACACACCAACGCAGAGAGAGCGCTGGCACTCAGCACTGCCCGATAAAAGCGAGTCCCCCAGCCCCGGGGAGGGAACTGCAGCCGCTGCCCTAGAAGTGATAGAGAGGAGCTGCACGGGGCAGAGCCTCAAAGGGGGGGTCCTCCCAGAACACTCCTCTGTGCCCAGAGAGGACAGCGGGCGCCGGGGACGCAGCCCTGTTTGCCCACCCCCCGCCCTCGGCTCACCTGCAGCGTGTCCCCGAAGGAGAGCTTGTGGATGACGTGTGTCATGTCGGGGTTCTGTGGCTGGGCTGTGGCACTGTGCGTGGACACGTGGAAGTTGCCCGGAACCTGAGGGAGAAATGCAAGTTTCAGGAGAGTGGCTGACTGCCCCAGAGGGCGGGGCACAGAGGCTTCCCACTGTGGGATCCGGGCACGGGTGGGCACTGGAGTCAGATGTGGGTTTGGTTCCCTGCTTGGCTATTTCTTAGCTGTGTGACTTTGGGGGAGTTACTGCGCCTCTCTGAGCCTCTGGTTCCTCATGTGTAGCTACCTGAGAGGGATGCTGGAGCAATCTACAGAGAGAATGCAGGTAAAGCACCTGGCTTGGAGACCGACCCAAAGCCAGGACTTGAAGCAGCAGCTGCTCACCGTGGCCTTACAGGTGCTGGGCTGTTGGCTCAATGGTGAGACAACTATTGTTCCCGCTGACTGACGGGGGCTTCCTGGAGCCCCAAACCACAGCATCACCCATTGCCCCACGCGGTGGGGTTCCTGAAGGCAGGGCTGCGGCCAGCTCCCTTCTGCCCTCAGCCTCACCCGTAAGAGGTGCTGAATGAAGATCTACAGAATGGGTCACGCTGCTGGCAGTCACGGGCCAAGAGCCTGCCCTCAGCAAAAGCCCCTCATCCTGGACACCCCTTTCTCTGACACCCCACATCCGTCCACCAGGAAGTCCCGTCAGCTCCACCTTCTGGAGGTGCCCAGCATCCAGCCCTTCCTTGAGCCTCCACTGCCCCCTGGCCCAAGGCCCGCGCCTGCCTGGACAACACGGCCGTCTTCTCGCTGGGCTCCCAGCGTCCGGCCTTCCCTCCAACCTCTGGCCATTCCCCACCACCACCAGAGCAACCCTTTCTTTAGTAGTATTTTAAAAGATAAACGTCACTAGACATAAAACGTCCCCTCTTCAAGTGTCCACTTAGTGGTTTTCAGTAATATTCACTCGAGTGTACAGCCATCACCACTATCTAATTCCAGAATATTCCCACCACCACCATGGAAACTGTGTACCTGCAGCAGCTACTTCCGATTTTTCCCCGCTCCCTATCCTCGGCAACCACTCACCTACTTTGCCTCTATGGATTTCCTATTCTGGACATACCTTATAGTTGGAATTATACAATATGTGGTCTTTGTGTGACTGACTTCATTCACTTAGCATAATTTTTTTTTTTAAAGATTTATTTATCTCCCCCCTCCTCCCCCCCCATTGTCTGCTCTCTCTGTCCATTCACTGCATGTTCTTCTGTGACTGCTTCTATCCATATCAGCGGCACGGGAGTCTGTGTCTCTTTTTGTTGCGTCATCTTGCTGTGTCAGCTCTCCATGTGTGCCGCGCCATTCCTGGGCAGGCTGCACTTTCTTTCGCGCTGGGCGGCTCTCCTTACGGGGAGCACTCCTTGCGCGTGGGGCTCCCCTATGTGGGGACACCCCTGTGTGGCAGGACACTCCTTGCGCACATCAGCACTGCGCATGGGCCAGCTCCACATGGGTCAAGGAGGCTCGGGGTTTGAACCACGGACCTCCCATGTGGTAGGCGGATGTCCTAACCACTGCGCCAAGTCCGCTTCCCAGCATAATGTTTTCCAGGTTCATCCTTATCATTGCCTGTATTGGAATTTCATTCCTTTTCATGGCTGAATACTATTCCATTGTATGTATATATCCCTTTTTATCTGTTCATTCATCGATGAATATTTGGGTTGTTTTTACCTCTTGGCTATTGTGAATGATGCCACTATGAACATTTGTGTGCAAGTGTCTGTTCGAGTACTTGCTCTCAATTCTTTTGGGTATAAACCTAGCAGTGGGATTGCCAGGTCATAGGCTAATTCTTTTTGAGGAACTGCCAAGCCGGTTTCCACAGTGGCTGCACAGTTCTAAATTCCCATCACAAAGGCAGAGGGAGCCCTTAAACCCTATGTTTGATCTTGTCACTCCTTTGCTGAGAAACCCTTTGAGGCTGCTGTTTCTCTTAGAGGAGAAGCCCAAATCCTCACGGTAACCACGAGGCTGCGTGTGCTCTGGCCAAGCACTGCTCTCGCTCTGCCCTCGTCTCCTCTGCTCTTCCTGGAGCCGTGCCCAGCGTGGCCCTGCCTTGGGGCCTTTGCACCTGCTGCTCTCCCTTTCTGGAACCTGTTTCCCATGGTCCTCCCTCACCTCCCGCAGGCCTCTGCCCAAGAGTCCCCTCCGCCAGGCCCTCCCGGACCAGTGCGTCTGAAGGAGCACCCTCGCCACACCCCACCCTCCCTCCCCTGCCTTATTTTCCCCCAGAGCACTGCACCTCACCCACCATCTTACACTTATCTTGCTCTCGTTTGCCTCCTGCCACTAGCTAGGATGTAAGCTCCATGCTAATAGGGGTTTTTGTCCACCTTGTTTCCTGCTGTATTCCCTGACCTCTGGTACACAGCAGGTGCTCAATAAATATTATCAGATAAGTGAATAAATGCCATTTCACCCTTAAAACAGCTTTTTTGAGTTAAGTGCTTGATAATTCCCATTTTACAGAAGAGGAAACAGGCACAGTCAAGAAACAAGCTGCGGTCACATGTCAAGTAAGCGGCAGAGCTACAATTTGAATTCAAGTCTGTCAACTCCAGACTACATGATGCGCCCCCTGTCCCCACCAATGCCAAGGACCCAGCAGCCCTGGGCCAGTGGCTGCACAGGACCAGTCCTTCAGGAGAGGCTGCTGTGGGGAGGGGACCTGGACGAGCCTGCCCTGGACGAGGCCCCAGGCTGCTGTGATGCAAACAGGCCGAACAGGCAACGAGAGGCCGGACGAGCCGCACTGGACCCCAGGGGACTTGGACTGGGGGCGGGGGGCACAAAGAGGCCCCGACTCAGCCGGGGGTGGCACAGGCTCGTGGAAGGCTTCCCAGGAGGTGAGCGTGCCCTGGACAGGAAGAGAAAGACAGGCCTTCTGGGCTGAGGAAACAGCAGGAGCAAGCGTGAAGCCCGGAGATGGCCCAGTTTGCGGGTACATTTAAGACGCCAGAAGAGTTCGGTTTTATTGACGCTCTGAATAAAGGCAGGATCTGCGGGGCGGTGGTGGCAGGAAACAAAGAGGCACAGAGGGAGGTGAGTTCATTTATCAAAGGCCCCAGATACCGCACAGGAAAACTCAGGCTTTACCTCACCCCAGCTCAACGAGCCGCCTTAGAGGCAGGCATAAGCCCCAGGGCCTGGCACGCAGCAGTCAATCAAAGTCTGCTTACTTCCCAAGTGCATCTGTTCCGAACACAAGGTTGGGGACCTCTGGCGGGAGTATCCTTGTCTTCACCCGGGCCTGAGCTTCGGACTGAGCGAGCTCACGGTCGAGTGTGTGTGGGGCTAGGACGCAGGGAGTATGGAGGAGAGCAGAGCCGACCGGGTCTGGAGCGAAGCAAGCATGACTCAGCAACATCCCTCCCGAGGGACACGTCGCTCCAGGAGGCCTCGTAACCCATTGCAGGCCAGGGGCTCTGAGTGCCACGGCAGGCTCAAGTCCAGCCCCATTGCTTTCTAGCTGCGGAGCCCAAGGCAAGTCAGTAGCCACTCTTTGCCTCAGTTTCCCCATCAGTAAAACGGGGATAATAACCACAAAGGATTAGCGGGAGGATGAAAGGGGATGAGGTATGCAGACTAGTTGGCTGCTGTGAGTGGGTTGGGTTTGAAGGATGAGCGCAAGTTTGTCATCAGAGCCAATAGCCAAGGGCATGTCAGAAAGAGGGAATAGCACATTGAAAGGCAGGGAGACGGGGAAAGGGTCATTGTATTAAAAAAAAATATTCATTCATTTTTACCTATATAAACACCACCTGGAAATATTTCCATTGCAACAATTTTACCTGCTTCAGTTGCCCTGTTCATACCACCCCTGGAAGCAAGAAACTGTCAGCTGTCTGGTGTGTGTTTTCCAGGCTTTTCTATGCAGCAAAATAGGTCCTCCCGTGGATGAGGCCACGGGCAGGGGTCCGAGGCGGGTTTGGGGCCTGGGCCTCGGGCCCCCAGAATTAAATGAGTCAAGAAGCCAGGCGCCCGCCAATGTCCCTGTGAGTCAGGAGCCCGCTCCCCGCTGCCCCAGAATCCATCACAGGTGGCTGAGTCATGCGAGCACACGCTGGGCCAAAGAAAGAAAAGACGACGTGTTCGGAGCCTGTGACTGAGGAACTACGTCAGCGTCTCTGATGGAGCTTAAAAACATATAGCCGGAGCCAGGCGCCCGGCCCCCAGCCCCATCCTGCCCTCCTGCCGGGGGCTGGGGGGGGAAGCAAGGTCTGCACGTGGTCTGTCCAGGCTGCCGGGGGCTGCCGGGGGCTGCCGGGGCAGGGGGAGGCGTGCGCACGCTGGCGTCTGGCTGCTAGCCGGCTTCCTGATGGACAGATAAGGAGGCCGGGGGGCCTGTCTCCATGATGCAGGGGCCCTGCCGCTGACTTGAGTCATCCCAGCCTGCTGTCACCGCGGGCTTCCTGATCTGCCCGCTCCTGGGCCGGGAGCTCCGGGAAGACCTGAACCCTTAACGAGGGAGAGGGGGAGAGCTCTGCTCCCTCCCAGAGTTGGGGGCAGCGGGGAGCCCTGACAGGGAGGACACAGACACACGCACAGGTCCCACCGCACAGAACTGAGATGTCTGCTAGAAGCAGGAGCAGCGAGGCTGACGCAGGGAGAACAGCAGTGGCCCCGTGCTAAGTCCCCAAGCTCAATTCCTGGTGGGTTTCTTTAATTAATTAGCTAAATTTTTTTTGGAGCACTTTGAATATTTATTACTGTTAAGGGAAAAAGAAACAGGGATTGGCTATAAGTGTCCACTGCAGTTAGGAAGAGAAAAAAAGCAGGGGGAGGCCACAAGCTACCTGGACGATACTGTGGGAATACACGTGAGGACCCCCCCCCCCATTTTGGAATTTTCAGTTAGATGGGAAGGGTCTGAAGGGGGCTGATGTTCCCACAATTCCTCGAGCAGTTTTCTCTATCTTTCTTTCATTAATTTTTTAATTTATTTTTTAACTGTGGTTAACAGTAAAGAAAAAGTTGAGCAGGTCTCCTCACCTCCTGTGCCTCAGTTCCCTGGGGATGTCGTGGGGGTTAAATGAGTACACACACATCAAAGGGCCGAGGTAAGCACCCTAAGGGAGCCAGAGCGAGGGCTGGCCTGATTCGTGGAATCCCCGACCCTCCCCTGGCAGAGGAGACTCGTTTCTTAGCCATCATCCCTGTGCATCTTACAAGCTCACTTGCACCCAGCTGCTGAGTTCACGGAACGCCCGCTGCAGGGAAATAAAGAAGGCCAAGGAAGGGGCACTTGGGCTTGCCCCGTCCCTACTGTGCCCACTGCTTTACTTCTTGTAATTTGCTCCTGTCCCACAACCTGTGAGGTCAGTATTTTTTTTTTAATTATTTATTTATTTTTAAAAATTACATTAAAAAAATACGAGGTCCCATTCAACCCCACCGCCCCCACCCCCCGCTCCCCCCACAGCAACACTCTCTCCCATCATCGTGACACATCCATTGCACATGGTAAGTACATCTCTGAGCATCACTGCACCCCGTAGTCAATGGTCCACATCATAGCCCACACTCTCCCACGTTCCATCCAGTGGGCCCTTGGGGGGGTCTACAATGTCCCGTAATTGTCCGAAAAATATGGAACGCTTCACGAATTTGGGTGTCATCCTTGCACAGGGGCCATGCTAATCTTCTCTGTATTGTTCCAATTTTAGTATATGTGCTGCCGAAGCGAGCACGAGGTCAGTATTGATATCCCAGCTTTACAGATGAGGAAACTGAGGCTCAGAGACGCTAAATTGCCCAGAGTGACCCAACCAGTGGGAGGTGTAGCCAGGATTTCCAAAGTGCAAGATCTTCCTACTGGGAAGATCTGAGGGGAGCGGGCAGCTGGCTCGCCTACTGGTCATCACCCCAGGCTTGGTGCTGGGCACCGAGAGCCGAATAAACACTCGCCGTGTAGGGCGGGCACGCGTATTTAACCAGGTGATGGCACCTTGCCCGGGAGGTCCTCCACGATCACGATGTGTGTGTCCCTCCATCTGTCTCCCTCCGACAGGCCTTCCCTGATGACCCCGACTTAGTGGGCCTCTCCTTTATTCTCTATCACAACACCCCATTCATTCTCTTCACGGCCGCTTTAGTCAACGGGGGCATTTACGTGTTTGGGTGTTGAGCTGTGTGCTGGAGCGTAAATCTGATTACGCTGTTCCCCGCTTAAACCTGCAAACAGCTTGCCATCATAACCGCCATAAAATCCAAATCACGGGGCCCAGCAAAGGCCCTGCACGGTCACCGACATCCAAAGAAAGTCCACAGTGAAGGGCGGCCTCCCGCGCCCTCAGGCAGTCCCCCCGTGAGCCTGGGCTGGCATGTGGTTCACTTTAACCCAGAGAACGCAGAAGAGGTGACATCCTTCAGTTCTAGCCTCAGCCTTAGGAAGGCTCGGCCGCTCCCACGCCTGCACTTCTGGAGCCTGAGCCGTCAGCCAGCTCCCCTGCTAGAAAGATCCACGGAGAGGCCACAAGGAGAGGGAGGTGGCTTTGAGGCTACCAGGAGAGAGAGAGGGGCCCAGCCACCTCAGTGTCCCGGCTGAGTCCAGCCTCCAGTGGGGACTGTGGGAAGGAGCACATGCTCTTCCGCTCCAGAGAACTGTCACTAATGGGAATAGAGGCGCGTGTGACTGGAGCTTCTGATTTTTCAAGAAAAGCTGGAATTCTGCACTCCTGATCTTTGAGAACGTACAGGACAAATGTAATTTGCCCTTGGGCTGGATGTGGACAGTGAGAATGCAACCTCCAAATCACATGTAGGGATCAGGGGACGGGGCGTCTGAGTCAGCGCTAGAGGGTGGGGAAACAGAAGCCAGGAGCAGCCAGTAGCTCAGTCTGGCTGGGACTGGGAAGGGGTCTGTGGGACCTGGGGACGGCTGTGACCCTGGGCAATACGCTTCATTTCTCTGGGTCTCGGTTTCCTCATCTGTAAAATGGTGCCAACCTCATTGGGTTGCTGAGACGATCAAAAAAAAAAAGAAAAGCTTAGAGCAGAGCTGGCATGTGCCGAGCACCTTTTTGTTAAGGAGGTGCCAGCGACTGAACCCAGGACCTCATACATGGGAAGCAGGTGCTCAGCCACCAGGCTACCTCTGCCCCCGCTCCCTTTTTTGCTGAGCATCTTTTGATGGCTCCCACCAGGATCCGCTAGCCCTCCCAGATATACTGCCCGCCCAGCCTTGTCTGAGGGCCTGAAGGGAAGATGGACCTCTGACAGTTGGTTCTTGTGGCAAAACAGCAGAGATATTTGAGCAGTCCTTTGGCGGCAACAAGGTACTGTCAAATGCACCCCGCTCTCATTGCCTCCCTGCTTTAGTCCTCGTCACAGCACCTGCCACCAGATGGAAGATTTTTGTGGTTCATCTCCCTCCTCTAGAATGTAAGCCCCAACAGTGGGAGCTGTGCCCATCTACCCAACACAGGAGCTCCAGAACCAAGAACAAGCCTGAGTCAAAGAAGGGGCTTAGTAAGACGATTTTGAATGAATGCAGGTGTAGTAGCTCATTCAATCCTCACACAAACCGAAAGCCATAAAACTGAAGCTAAGGCAGTTCAAGTGACTGTGGGGCGCACCTTGGCCATTAGGGGTTCAAAATCCCTGGGACCCTGGAAACCCAATTCAGATTCTTGATAAGAACTGCCAGGGGAAGTGGATGTGGCTCCCGCCTACAACACAGTTGGGCACCCGCCTACAACACAGGAGGTCCCGGGTCTGGTTCCCGGTGCCTCCTAAAGAAGACAAGCAAGACAGCGAGCCGATGTGACATGCTGATGTGGTGAGCTGACACAACGAGATGACACAATGAGGAAACACAATAGGAGACACAACAAGCAGGGAGCAGATGAGGCTCAAGCGATGGGGCACATCCCTCCCACCTGGGAGGTCCCAGGTTTGGTACCTGGTGCTCCTGAAAAAAGAACATTCACAGAGAGTACACAATAAACAGACACAGACAGTAGACAGCGAGTGCAAACGAGGGCGGGGGGAGAAATAAATAAATAAATCTAAAAAAAAAAAAAAAAGAACGGCCAGGTGGCTGGATCCTGACCCTCAGCTTGTGGGGGTTGCGGGGCTTTGTCAGGGGTGAGGCCCAGTGGGGTGTGGCTGCATCATCTAGTTTCCAGGGGAAGGGGACAAAGGGCCCAGGGAGGGGACAGAGGGGGAGGCGGGCGGCGTCTCGGTACCTTGTTGATGCTGAACTGCCCTTCGAAGCGGCAGCCTGCCCCGCTGCTCAGCGGCACCTTCATAGAGTTGTCGATGTGGCCCACCTCGTGCCTGCCCATCTCATCCTGGATGTCAAGCCCGACCACTGTGGGGGCAAGGGGAGGAGAGTCAGCACCCAGGGGAACGGGAGGTGGGCTCCGCCCTCCCCTCCTCTCCAGGACCCCTTCCTTCATCTGTTCCTTGGGCGCTGGTCGCCGGGCTAAGCCCCTAGAGTGCAGACAGGAAGGTGCTGCGGCCCCGGCCCCAGAGGAGCTCACCGCCTGGGAGCCCAAAGCCCCAGACAGAAAATCAGCAGGCCCGGGAGAAAGCGACCGCTGGACTGAAGGAGCATCCCCGCAACTTTCCCATTGTCATGGGTACACCGCGGCGCCCCTGCCACTGCCGACAGCTGGACAGGAAGAGAGGGGAAAGAGAGGTGGTGGAAACCAGCCGCTTGGGAGGCAGGGTGACAGCTCAGTCTAAATGCGAGCGGCAGGGAGGCCGCAGAGCGCAGAGTCAAGAGCGCAGATGGGCCATGGGGTCTGCCACGGGTGGGCCAAATCCTGGCTCTGTCTTTGACCAGCTGTGTGACCTTGGCTGGGTCACATAACCTCTCCGTGCCTCTGTTTCTTTCTCTGTAAAATGAGAGTGGTAACAGTCGAGCCCTCCTCGGAGGGTTGTTACGAGGCTCACATAGCTACTACATGTAAAAGCTGCTTAGGCGACGACTCCTCCGTACACGGTAGGTGGAAAGTGCTTAATAAGCGTTAGCTTAATAAATGGTATCTCAGACCAAGTCTGCTGGGTTCACTGGGTGAAAACGAGCATTCATTCACTTACTCACTCATTCCTTATTCATTCGTTCAATCACACCTTCCTTCACCCACGGCCTATTCCCACAAAGCCCGGGGATGCACCAAGAGAAGAGGCAGGCCCTGGTGTCCAGGAGGTTGGGTGCTTTTCTAGGTTCCCAGAACACACGAAAAGGGAGACCTGAGGCCCGGAGTTCCTGGCTCTGCCTCCAATGTGACTCTTCACCGCTGAGACTCAACTTCCCAATCTGTAAAACGGGCAGGCCAAAGCTAACTGCACTCCCTGAGGGGTTGCAAGGGGCAAAGGGGGTGATAGGAATTCCCAGAAACAATGGGAAATGCAGGAAATTTCCCAGCAGGAGCACTGGAAAGGAGGGTGCAAGACAGAGAAAGCGCAGCTGGAAGGAATTTCAAAACGAGGCAACCTTGGAAGGGAAGAAGTGGAACAATCTGTGTGCTCCTCGGCGGGGCTAGAGTAGAGCCCGTGCGCGGGAGGCAACGCTGAAAATGATGCCCACGGGTGTGCGGTACGTGGTGAACACTGGCGCTGTCACGCTAAGTTTAAAGTCACGTCACAGGTCCCCGTCTGACTCCGCAGCGCCATCTCCGGGAGCCCGTCCTCCACCCACACGTGTGTCCAGAGTTTTGCACAAGGGCTGCTCGGGGCAACCTCACTTGAATCATGACAAGGGGAAGCAATCCAGCTGTCTGCCAACAGGGGCCTGGTCAACGGAGCGGCCCCTCGCCGGAGTGCCAGGCAGTGGGCACGAAGAATGAGCGTGAGCACGGCTGGGAGCAGGGCAGGGCCGGGGGGGCCCGTGGAGCTGCTGCCGACTGTGTCTGCTGGGGATGGCTCTGCTCCTCACAGCCCCGGGACCTTGAGCAAGTCACCTGACCTCTTCGTGCCTCAGTCTCCTCCTCTATCAGCGGTTAATATATGTATTTTAAAAATACATATATTTTTAATATTACATTTAAAAATTAAAGCAACACTCACTATGTGCAAGATACTCTCCTAAGTGCCTTTTACCTACATATCTCTGTGGGCAAGATAATACTAGCAGTCCCATCCTACATATGGGGAAACTGAGGCATGGAGAGGCTAAGTAACTTGCCTGAGACCCCACAGCTAACGAACAGTGGAGCCTGGCTTGGAACCTGGCGACTTTTGCTCCAGAGCCCACATTCAGCTGCTAGACCAGCTCTCACCTTAATCTGTTAGCACGGCCAAAGGATTCAGGACAGGGCTCAGCCGGCAAAAAATGCTGAATAAATGGCAGCTATGGTTACCAGATTACTAATATCATGAGGCATGGAGGAACAGTTCCAAGATATTAGCTGCAAAGACATGAAACCCCAGCAGGGTCTCATAGAGTGGGGTTCCAATTATATAAAAAGAAAGAAAACCTGAAACAACATGTTTGCAGACACACACACACACAGACACTCAGGCACACATGTACAGGTGGGGGAGAGGACGCCAACTGCTAACAGAGACTTCCTCTGGGGAAGATGGCACACTGGGGGACAGGAGGGCTGTTGCTTCTTTCTGTATCTATTTCTGCATTTTGAATATGTTTCCTTTTAAAATAAAAAACAAAAGTATCCCTGTCATACTGTGTAATAAAAAAATATTAGGCTTTTTGAATGAATATCTTTAATAATTTATAGCAGAGGAAGGCTTTCCAAAGTTCCAAGAAGAGCTTTCAACATGACTGTGCTTACTGCTTTATTTGTTAAAGAAAAAAAATATTCATTTAAAAAGCAGGATATGCGCATACCCGTGCCAGCATGATCTCAGCCATGCTTAAAAATGCAGAGACAGAAAGTCCAGCAGGAGAGAATTACGTCAAAATGGCATGCGATCCTGACTCTGGGTGCTGGATCCTGGGCATTTTCTTCTCGCTCTGCTTTTCTGGGTTTTACAAAAGCACAGTCACAAGCAGGCATTTTTTTTTTCTTTCTTTCTACAATCAATTTTTTAAAGTCCTTTTAAAGAAATGCCCAAGTGCTGGGCTCGAGCAGGACCCCCCGGTCCAGATGGTGGTGGCCCCACAGAGCCAGCAGGGCCGGGTGGGGAGCAGGGCCAAGGGGCCAGCGCAGCCAGCAACCTGGGGCCTGCGTGCAGATCCGGGACACAGCTTGGGCCCACAGCCCTTCCCTCCCCTGCCCCGCTGTCCCCAGTCCTCCGTCCTGACTATGAATTTCCTTATTCCAGAATCAGGACCAACTCCTGAATGAGAAGCTGCCCGATGAATTGTTTTTCTACAAGAAAAAGAAGAAATAGAAACAAAAGCGACCTATTTCCCCGGGATTCAAAACCATGATGTCATTCCCACGCAGGGCTCAGAGGCAACAGCAGGGCTGAACTGCTCCCTTATCGCTGGCCGGAGGCTCACCCAGCCGAGCCTTTGAAGGGGAAGGGAGCAGGCGCAAACGCAGGGAGGGGCGAGGGCCTGCGCCAGGCTCTGTGCCTCGCCGGGGCGGCGGGAGGGCTGGGACACGGGTCTGGGTGAGGACACCCGGGCCACCCGCCACCCAGTCCAGGAAACCTCTCATCAGACCCTCCCAACAACCTCCGCCATGAGATGTCACTCGAGACGAGAAAACAGGCTCGGAGAGGCCACCTCAGCCGAGGTCACAGTAGGAGCGAGCACAGGCGACAGAATCTGACTCCAAACCAGACCTCGGAGGAGTTTTGCTTTCCGCACGTGGTAACCCCTTCTCCTGAACAGAGCAGTGTGATGTGAAGGAGGAGGTGTCCTGACCCTCCCTTGGAACACACTGGGGGAGCCCCGCCTGGACGCCTTGTACGGGGGCTGGGCCCCACGCAGCCTCTGCGGGTGCTGGCTGGGGTGCACCTTCCCCAGGTGCCTGCTCCTGGCTGCCTCAAGTCTCCTGTTTTTAGCTGCTCAGGGGGTTACGTGGGCCCACTCACCACCCCACCTCCTACAGCCATCAGCCAAAGACGCGGACAAACGCCCTAAGCCCCTTTGCTGTCGGGTGGGACAAACGCTAAGTGTCATTCACCCTCCAGAGCGCCCTGCCGGGTCACACTGAGCTGAGACTCCAGCCCGACACACATCTTCACCTCTTCCCTCCGGGCTCCTGCTCCCCCTTCACTTCCTCCCGAGGCCTCTCCACACCTCACCTGCAGCCTCTGCTCCTCGGGATCATGACCTTGGGTACCCCCATGCTCCCTGCACCAACACGGCACTCTCCAGAGGTTACCCCCTTAGCAGTTTCTTGTTTTGTTTTCTTTTAAATTATTATTCCAGAAAGCCTCCAAGGGCATGCCTAATTCCTTCTATCACTCCTGAACAGGTTGGGAGAGAATCACCTGCTGCGCGGCCCTTGGCTTGCCCTGCTCCCTCACCTCCTCCGGGACCCGGCTCGTTTCTGCACACGGCAGAGCCGTCGGAAGGAGGTGTCGGGCTGGGGAGGGGGCTGCTGGGATACTCACGTTCGCAGTGCAAATTGGGTAAGCTGATGTTGAGGGTGACGTCGATTTTGCCCCCGCTGTCCTTGTCCGGGTCATCGACGTAGAGCTCGTTTACGCTGAGGGAGAGACAAGCACAGGGGCTCCTGCTGAGTCGGGGGCATGGTCCCGGCTGCAGGGCATGGCCAGGGGCCGCTCTGCTCGGTGACCGCGGCTCAGGCAATCCAGACCCCCGTCTGGGCAAAGCCCGTGCACGGTCACACGACGGGGAGCAGGGCACCTTCTCGACCGTGCCCTTCAATGGGGGTCACTGGGAGGGAGGAAGGGCCAGAAAGAATTCAAGTTCAAAGCCTCCCCTGACGCTAACTATGTGAACTTGGGCAGGTACCTTTGCCCCTGGGAGCCCCATCTGTTCCATGGGCTAACACCACCTGCTGCTAATGGGGTGATTCGAACCCTCAAAGGAGGAATGTGGGACTTGCCAGGTATCAGACCTGACCCTCCGAATGTCAGCTCCTTCCTCGCCTGAGATGCTGTGTGCGGTCATCCTTATTACCCCAGCTCTCAGAGTCCTGGGGGAGCACGGCGGGTCTGAGACATGAGGGCATGCCTGCATTTGTTCCCTCGTGCCACTGTAACCAACTGCCGCACGGGTGATGGCTGAAAACAAAACTTTATGGTCTTCTAATGCCAGAGGTCGGAAGTCTAAAATGGGCCTGCAGGGCACTGCCCTTCATGGGGTCTCTCGGGGTCCCAGACTCTGTTTTCTTGCCTCCCCCGCTTCCAGAGGCCGCCTGCATTCCTTGGCCCGGGACCCCTTCTTCCATCTTTAAGGTCGGCAGTGTGGCAGCTCCTCTCCGCTCTGACCTCCTGCCTCTCTCTCACGAGGCTGTATCAGGCCCATCCGGATAATCCAGATAATTTCCCCATCTCAGTGTGCTCGATTTTCATCACACCTGTAGAGTCCCCTTTGCCTTGTAAGGTAACATAGTCAAAGGTTCTGGGGACAGGGACGTGGACATCTTGGGGAGCTACTCTTCTCGCTACCATAATAACCATAGTCTGGGGGCAGGTGACGCCACAGGCAGTCACATCACCTTGCTGTCAGGAACAGAGGACGGAGCAGGACAATGTCGGGCCCGGTTCACAATGAATGAATGAACACATGCACTCAGCAAATACCTTTTGAGCCCGTTATCTGCCAGGCCTGGAGACAGTGAGGAGCCAGCCAGATGCAATCCCTGTCAGGCTTCCTGGGACTCACAGACTCAGGAACCCGGCGGACATCACTCACCTCTTCCATAAATGTGTTACCGCCAATTACAATGAACAATTTGGCGGAGAGCTGCAGGGTGCCCCGAAAGGAACTAACGGCGGGCGGAGGACCTTTGGGGAAAGGGGGAGAGGGGAGAACTTCTCTGAGAGCTGAGCTCTGAAGGCTGAGCAGGCATCAGGCTGGCAAAGAGGGGTGAGGTGGGGGAACCCTCCGGCAGCACGTGCAAAGGCCCGGAGGAGGGCAGGGCGCAGGTGGACTGGGGAAGTGCATGAAGGTCAGCGTGGCTGTGGTGCAGGGCGAAGGGGCACACGGGGCGTGATGAGAAGGGGCAGGACCAGGCGAGGCCTTGCGAGCCAATGCTGAGGACAGGCTTGCATTTGGACGGGCCCCCTCCCGGCTGCCATGAAGGGGATGGCAGGAGGGGCCCCCGGGCTGCAGGGAGGCCCGGCGGGAGGCTGGCTCGGAGAAGACAGGCAGCCTGGCCTGGCTGTGGTGGGGCGGTGGGACGGACGGGAGGCTGGGACGTGTGTAGAACAGGCAGGACTTGAGGGTGGGGGGAGGGCGGTCTGCAGGAAGATAGTCCCACTTCTTTCTAGAACCATCTATTGAGCGAATAGGTGGAAAGGGAAAGGTGCTGGGCTTGAGGTGTCCGCAGGCATCCCTGAGCCCCTGAGCAGGCACTGGGTGGCCGTGTCTGAGGTCCACTTCCGGGTTCCAGGCCACCCTCAGGGAGAGGGAGCCTGATCCAAAGGCCTGAAGGGGGCAGGGCCTCAGAGCTCCAGGCGGTGGTTATTTTAAACATTTCTTAGGCCCCTGGGGCCTGCCCATAGGTTGTAAAATAAAGGACTTCTGCCCCTAACCAAGTGGACTCTAAGATAGCCTTGCAAATGGCCTCTTATCTTTGGGAAAGAACGAGTCCCACCAGGGCAAAGGAATTTCATTTTTACTAAGACCCTATCTTTGCGCCCCTAGCAGCTAGTGTGCAGCTGGTACAAGAAAGACACCAGAGGGGTTGTTTCATTATGGGGCTCAGGAAGATATTCTGAGTTGACAATGACGGACCCGACTTAAGTCTTCAGATTGATACACGCCCTGTCCATTAATATGTAGAGAAGGCCTCACTGGGAGGCCTGCTGTACACACTCCTGTAAATGTCCTGATCCCCATTTTAAAATAAGGAAGCCAAAGTTCAGAGAGGTTGAATTCCATCTCCAAGGTCACACAGCAGAGCTGGAATCCCAAGCCCATCTGCTTCTGCTTGAACCCCAGGCTTGCCATTGCCCCTTGCTGCTCCTCTCCCTTTCCTCCCCAGCATCCAGGGTCAAGAGAGGAAAAGAGGTGGGTCCTGACCCTCTGAGGCTCCAGCGGGTGAGAAGGGGAGACAGGGGCCTGGATCAGGGAGCAGGGAGAACAGACGAGCTGGCGGGAGGCGCGCAGACAGCCCTCGGGGCTTTACACTCGAGGGGGAGCGATTTCTCCTCAGCCAAATGCACAGCCTTCAGCACCCAATTCCTACCCCAGCCTGAATTCGACACTCCAGAGGGTGCCTGAGTAACGGAGCTGCTGGGTGACTAAGGAAACGTCACTGCGGGCGGGCCCCCAGCTTCTCCTCCCAGCTGAGACGCTTCCTCCAAGCTTCTCCACGTTCCCACCCGCGACACCTGGCCAGGCGGCTCAGGGGGATTATGGGATGATGTCACTCCCTGGCAAGCCTCTGGAGGTGACCTCGGCAGAGGGCCAGGTGAGCCCCAGGTGTGGTGCCAAGGTGAGCTCACCCTCTAGGCCCCAGGAGGCCTCTCCCCGCCCGTGAAGCCCCAAAGGGGCCGGGAGGTGCTGGGAGGCTGGGAAAGTGCCCCGGCCTGCAGGGGCCTGGGCTGCTCTGGTTATGTAAGGGCAGAACTGGCTGCTCCCGGGAGCCTTCCTGGAGGGCCCCTGGGCTGCGGGATAAACACGGCTCCATCACCTGAGCCGCCCGATGAGGTCAACACAGCCGCCGTCCTGTCCAAGGCAAATGTTCCAGCTGCTGGCTTCCTGCCCCGCCCCAGCAGCGCCCCGCAGGCCCGCAGCCGCCCCCCGCAGGGCGCGCCAAGGCTAACCGGCTCTGGTGGCTGGGCCTGGGTGGATTGGTGGCCGGGCTGCCAGCAGTCAGCCCACCTGGGAGCAAAATCATTTCTGCAGACTAACTGCTGTGTGGGGGGCTCTTGCTCTATGTTCCCCTCCTGCCTCTGCCACTTAGAAGCTCTGCTGCAGAACTGGGAAAGCTTTCTATGAAGTCTGAAAATTGGCAAGACCAATCCACGGTGACCGATGTCAGAAGAGCAGGGGGTGGGTGGTCCTGCCTGGGAGGGGGCACGGGGGAGCCTTCCGGGGTCGTGGAAATGCATGACGTCTTGACGTGGAGGATGGTTCCGTGGGTACAGGTAAACGTAAGGTAAGGCCTTCACCAAGCCTTACCCTTAAGACCTGGGCACTTTGCTCTAAGTAATTATAGATACACGTCCCTGAAAAAGAGAAAAAGTAGAAGCAAAGGAGGAAGGAAAAAGAAGGGATAAGGAGTCCAGCAGCTCCATGGAACTCTTTGAGGACTGGTGGGTAAAGCTGCGGGCTGCCGAGGCAGGGCTGTGCCTTACCTTTCTCTCCAGGGCTTCACATGGGCCCTTCTTGGTAAAGAAAACAAACAGGGCATCAGGGCAAAGCCCCAGCTGCCAGGGTTCGAATCCTGCCTCCACCACCTACTGGCTTGTTGACCTCGGGGAAGGAGCTTTGCCTCTGTAACCCTCAGCTTCCCCAGATGTAAAATGGGGACAATTGAAGCATCTATGTCAGGGGTTGCTGAGAAGATCGAATGAGTACGAGAAACACTCTGCACGGTCCTTAGGCAGCGCTCAGTCAACATCCACCACCCCTGTAGTTCCTCTCGGTGTTTACTCGGTGGGTAACAGACAAGGCTGTAGCCGTAGCCACCTCACAGCTCCAGGACGAGGGTTAAATGTGTTACTCCATAGCCCCTGGAATATTCAGAGGCCCCCCAAACTGCTGGCCTTGCTAATTCCTAGTCAAAGAAGACACCCCAGTTCTGAGCGCATGGACAGTGGCATGATCTCATTGAACACTCAGAGCAGGTGGAGGTTTAACGGGGGATGCCGTTCTCTTTCCACACAGGACGATGCTGGGCTCGGAGGAAGAGAAAGGGCTGGGCCGGGATGGGGCAGAGGCAGAATCTGAACCCACACCCGCCTGCACCCAAAGCCCACATTCTTCCCATTGCATTGAACTGTCTGGACGGGACAGAAGTCAATTAAAACCTGAGGGGCAAATGTCACCCCCTCGACATGGGATGCAGGGCTCACTGCCCCTTTCGGTCATCTTCCGAGGTACCCCCACCCACACGCCCACGGCCCAGGTGCCAGCAGGGAACGGGGCCCTCGGGTCCACTCCCCCTGTGCCCTGCAATGCCTCCCTCCAGCACTCCAGGGGGCCTCGGCTTCCGACCCCCGCACCGGGACGAGAGCTCCCTGGGCTGGCAGGGCGGGGTGACCGCCCCACACTGGTACAGAGGAGGGAGCCAACCTGAGCGGGCTGCAGTGCACCGCTGAGCGCACCCTGAGGTCTTCCAGGAAGCAGGAGGCGAGAGCCCCGGGGGGGCGGGGCGGGGGGCACATTCCAGCCAGGGACGCTGGGCGCGTCGCGCGTGGGGGTCCGCGGGCGGTGATCATGTAGGGAGAGAGGAGGAAAGGCGCTGGTGAGGTAGGGGCGGGGGGAGCGGACGTGGAATGCAACGGAGGGCCTTGACATTCTAGGCCCAGGCGTGAGGCCGATGACATCCACGGAAAACAATTTTATTTGCTTTTAGAAGAGCACTTGAATAGTTCAGATTCCTGCCCAAAGTCGCTGACCTCCATGCTTAATGATTTGACTCAGTGGAAACTTACACGGCAGCGAGGCCCACAGCCAGGGCTGGGAAGAGGACTGGTGCTCACAAGCTGTAGGGGGGGTGACCTTGAATTTTCAATCCTGATGATGCCAGGTCAAGGTAAGCGCATCTATTTCCTACCAGGTGGGTGCCCAACGAAATCCCTTCATAGCCACTCGGCCCTGCTCCCACCCCCCACTTCCGCAGACATTGCCCTCGTTGCTGCACCCCGCATCCGGGTTGACGAGATGTGACGGTCCTAGAGCATAAGCCTGACCCTGTCCCTCCAGGCTCGGACGCCCCCAAGGCCCCCCCACTGCTGATGGCCGCGTCCCCACTCCCGCCATCGCATCCGTGGCTCCACCCAGCCTGGACCACACTCCAGGGCTCGGGGAGGGGGAAGTCCCCGGCTTGGGCGGGATTTCCAGCTCCTTCTCTGCGCAAAGCCCCTGGCCTCCCTGCTCTGGACCTACTCCAGGAGCAAAGGTTTCCCTTTCAGGGGTAGGGACATGGTTTTCTCACTTCAAAGTGGGAACTCTCAAGTTCTCACTGGGTGGGCAGTGGCTCCCGTGCACCTTGACCGCCAAAACGCTCTGGGCAGGACAGGAGGGGCTGAGTCTGGGCTTCAGCATCAGACAGATCTGGGTTTGACGCTGGCTCCATCACTTACCAAACTCAGGTGGCTTTAGCCTTCCGGTGCCTCAGTTTCCCTACCTGTCAAGTGGGGCTAACAGTAGTATCGACCCCCGGGTACTACTGTGACGATTCGACGAGATGGTCACGATAAAGCACAAACCTTGGCGGCTGGCACGCGGTCACGTGTAAATCATAACTGGAACGTGTAAGCCGTATATTACTATAAGTTACTGGTGGGGAGTTCCAGGGACTACCTTTGACCATCATAAATCCTACTCAGCTTAATAATAATTAAGAGGATCCAGAGCCTGGGCACTCAAAGGCTGGAACGTTCTGCGGCCACGTTTTCCGAGGAGGGGGCTGCCTCCCTGGGAAACAGGGCGTCCAGCGCGCCCTGTGGGGCCCTTTCCCCAGGCATAATTACCGGCCTGTCCAAAGCCCGGTTGCAACCCAACCGCCCAAACAAACATGCCACCCTCCCCTACGGGGACCAGGACAGAATAAGCGTCTTATGTCACTGATAACCACAGGCTGGGGTCGAAATGATGTTGATTCAACCAGCGGTGACCTCATTTCCTTGGATTACAATCTCCTGGGGGGGCTGACCCGCTGTGGTCACAAAACCGCCAAGGAGGGCCGGCCGCCCAGAAAATGGGAGAGACTGTGACCTCGGGCTCTGCACAAAGCTGCAGTGCTTCCCGGGGGGCCAGAGAAGCTTCTGGAAAGGGAAGACCCCAAAGGGGCCATCCTTTCTCCTCTGGATTTTCCTGGGAAGCCCTCGGGGCTCTCGGGAGCCTCATCCCTGCAGGCTCCCTTGCAGCAGTCCCCGCGCCATGGCAAGCAGGTAGTGAGGCAGCAGGGGTTACAGCCTTCTTTACAGCTGGAGCCTCGGGCTGCAGGGGGCTCCACACAGGTTTCTCCTTCTCCTCACCATCCTCCCTCTCTCCAGCAACTCACACTGAAGAGGAGTGAGACGGGCTTAGCACAAGGCCAGACAGACACCAGACAAACGCACCTCTATGGCTTCTTTTTTTTTCAGGTACCGGGGACCAGGGATGGAACCCGGGACCTTGAATGTGGGAAGCTGGCGCTCAACCACTGAGCCACACCGTTTCATTCATTCGCTTGCAGTCTGTTTCTGTGTTTAGGAGGCACCGGACCTCCCATGCAGGAGGCGGGCACGCCATGGCTTGAGCCACATCTGCTCCCTCTGCGGTTTTTATCCCCGCCTCCCCATTCCCTGCTCTCCAGGGACTTTGCAGGATCAGGGTGTCCAGGACATGGCCAGGAGCACAGAAGAGTACATCCCGGAGAAAGACATGGTGTTCTTCGGAAAGAAGTCAGCCCTGCCCTTGGTAAACGGGACGAGCTGTCCAGGCTTGCTTGAAGGGCCCGTGGCCGGCACTCTCGGGCACCCGGCAGGTTGGGCCCCACCTGCTCAAGCCTCAAGCGCTGACGTCAAAGCTTACCTCTCCTGCGGCCCAGGACCTCAGCTCTCGACCGCACTACTGCCCGAGCTTAACAAGCTGCCCCTCACAGCGGGACCAGGAGGCAAGAGAGGCCCGTTCTTAGCTCCAAGGCAGGGGAAAGAGAGAGGGAAAGAACTTTCAGGGAACACCTCAATTCCAAGGGCTGGGTGGCCTTGAAACCTTTTTAGAGTTAGATGGGGAATAAATATCAAATGACTAAAGGCAGGAAGAGATGAATCAACTGGTGCACTCATACTGAAATCTATCAGGCACTTGGTTAAGTGCTGTTCAGGTAAATAACCTTGTTTAATCCTCTCTAAATATCACTTGCCTTCAGCCCCTTTATTCCTAATCTCCTACCCTGCTTTGTGTTTTTCTTCAAAGCACTTACCCCTAATTGATGGAGTCCAGCTTTGTTGGCCGGCTGTGTCCCCACCAGCATTTTCAGCAACTCTGAGATAGTAAGGAAGACCTGGCGCCCGCCTCCTGGGATCTCACACCGGAGCTGCTCACCACCCGGCAGTGTACAAGGCCTGCCCGCCGTGGTTCCCCTGCTCCACTTCTCTTCTCTCCCACATGCTCACTGTGCTCCAGCACAGGAGCCTGCTCTCGTTCCTCACACACACCAGTCGATTCCTGCCCCAGGGCCTTTGCACTCGCCAGTGCCCCTGACTAGACCATGTAACATCTCCCACGTCAAGCCTGGGAAGCGGTCAGGGTTCAGGCTATCACACATGGCTCAGATGTGACAGGCCTGCGCAGGGATGGGGTGTAGACTGGAGGAGCAGGGGTGTGCCTGGCACAGTGCGGGTGCTTCGTGATGCCAGCAGGCCTCCACCCCTTGCTGCTCTCCCTCTCTCCGTTTCCAGCTGTAATCCACGATGGGGTGATCCCTGAGACGTCAGTTGCTCAAATGTACCCAGCAGGGAAGACGCCTGATTCTGACAAGGTTAACCCTTATTAGGGCTAAGTGGGAACACAAAGCCCCTTCTTTGATCTCTGTGCAGTCAGGAAGGTTGTGTCTTGGGAAGAAATAAAGACACCCTAGCGAGCTGGAAGGAACCACTGACTCTGGTCTACCCTCCCTCACTTGGCCAGCAATACTGAGACCCAGAGAGGTTTGGCAACTTGTCCAGGGTCACACAGCAAAGCAGGAGTTAAGCAGAGACTTAACTCTGAGTCTTCTGATGCCTTGTCTAGGAGTCTCCCCACCACTCTATGCGGCCACCTGGGATCTGGTGCCATCAGTTCTGTTTCTTTTTTAAAAGTAGGATCAGAGGGACAGAGGGAAGGCCACACCTGCAGGGGGTTGGATGCTGCATCCAGAAATGTGGCTCAGGAGGGGGGTGGGCTGGGCACTACCTCCTCACTGGGTGACTGTGGGTGAGTCCCCTCGCCTGAGCCTCAGTTTCCCCATCTGCAGAGAGGGGGCAGCTGCCTCCCTGGGCTGTTTGAGGATTAAAAGGTAATGCTCGTAGAGCAGCAAGGGGCACTTTGGGTTAAGGAGCTATGTTTTCCACTTCCCATTGTCTTGTGGCTGAGAGGGAGGCAAAGGAAACTAAGAAATTCCATGAGTGCAAAAGAAGATTCCAGCACTGAACGGAGGAGCGGCCAGGGCCCATCCCCACGACGACTTTCGGAGTCGTAAACAGAGAAATGAAGAGGCTCTGAGGCCTCAAGCCGGGGCCACGGGCTGGAAGCTCGTAGCTCTGAGGCCCTCTCTGCAGGGGTGGCAGACAGGGCCGGACTGAATCATTCCAAAGGCATGCCCCGTTCTACACATCCCGTGAACATTTACTATGCTATCCGGACAACAAATAATTCTAGGAACCAGGGAAGGGATCGGTCTGCGTCAGGCGCTGCCAGGAAGCCCGCAGGGCTGCCGAACCGAGCGTGGGCCTGCGGAGCGTGCGCCGCCGAGCGAGGGGCCCGGCTCTGACGTCAGCCGCCTCGCCCCCGGCCGGAGCCCCCCGAACCCGTTTCTCTGAACTCTCCTAGCTTGAACATCAAATGACCCTGGCGGTGATTCAGAAGAGAGAGAAAAAAAAGCCCACTGGCCAAACAAAGGAATGGCAAAGTTGAGCAAATTCTTTCTGTTCATCTGGGAATCTAGGAGGCTCCTCTGGCTCCCACCAAGAACTGAACCCCGATTTTCTTTTCAGCGTTCGCCAAGCGACATTCACTTTTGCTCTGCTGTTAAAGCCCTTTTAAGATGGGGCAGACAGGAATCCCTTCTATTTCTTTGTATAACATTTTGTGTAATCTATATATCTTTTAAAAACATAAAAGATAAAATGAATGAGATACATGGCAGGGAGAAGCCCCTTTAAGAAACAGAAGAGCAACTGATGTTGCAGGCTTGGAAACAGAAGTTGGAGGGTTCGGAGGTGTCTCTCCCCTCCCCTCTCGTCGGGAGTCCCACAAAGTCCCTGTAAGTCCCATCGGGGGGCCTGACTTACACTTCTGTCGTTATGAATCCGGTGAGTTCCGAGAGGAAGAGGAAGAGGATGAAGAGGCAGCAGCAGATGGAGACTGGAAGGAAGAAGAGAGAGACACGCACAGTCAGGGGGAGGGGAGCCGACGGCAGTCCCCTGCCTCCCCTCTTTCCCACCTTGGAGAAAAGCTGCTTCGAGGGAGAAGGAAGAAGCCACCAGGTCGCTGGGCGCAGGGGTCCTCCAAAGCCCCTTCCTGCTCTTGGTCTCAATAGGAAGCACCCCTGCCCCCCAAAAGGCAGGCCGCCTTTGCTACTCCCTGACCTCCTGCTCCCCACGACTTCCTTGGGTCCCAGGGCCAGCCCAGCTTTCTTCCCCGAGAGCTCTTGAAAGCAGAGCCTCAGTGAAAACTAAAAAGTCACAAATCGGTGACCCACAAATGGGTTCCATCTGGCTTGAGTGATAAATTTTTTTAAAACGTGAAGTCAACTTTAAACCGTCTGGAGTTTTCACACGAGAGCCCCGACTTGGGGGCCTCTCTGAAACCTCGTGGGGCTCGGGCTCATCAGTTTGCCACAGGCCTCACCACTCCCTCCTGCCTCCCTAATTCCGAGGCTGAGGAAGAGTGTCCGTGGCTGTTGATCGTCTCCTTCTTGGTACCATCACACTATGCTCATGTCTCAATGGTAAAATGAGTTTCGAGGAAGTGCAAAATGGGCCTGCATGCTTGAAATACAGAAAACGTGAGAAGAGCGAAGTCGGTCCGCGTCCCTCCTGCCAATCTCACCCACGGGCCCCTGAAGACACCTGAGTGCGTGACCTCTGGCCCAAGATCCCTGCTCCCCCTGCCACAGAACCAAGTCCCAACTCCTCGGGCAGAACGCAACAAGCAGCCCCGAGGGCGGCCCCGGACTCGGCTCTCAGTCCATCTCTCGACATTCTGCCCTAATTCCCGACCCCCGGCACATCCTTCTTCCCAAGCACGCCTCGTTTCTGTTCCTTTGCTTCTGTGGTTTCCTGCCTGGAAGGCCGCCCTGGCCATCCTCTCTGCTTGGTGAACTCCTACTCTTCCTCCAGACTGAGGTCCAACTCGAGTGTCCCTTCTGGTGGAAAGCTGCCTCTCCCCGAAGTGGAGCTGGTCACTGCTGCCTGTTCCCACATTCTATTGGTTATCTGTGGTTCCCACTAGTCTGATAAGACTGAAAGGCTAAAATGCCATAGTTCCAGGACCTGGCCCAGGGCTGGACACACGGAGGCACTAATCTGTACCCTTGTAAGGCAAGGAGGTAGCCCCCAATGTACAAAATGAGGACTGGACATGCCTCCTGGGGGTCCATCACAGAGGCATGCAGCGGCCAAGGGCACAGGCTCTGGGGCCATACTGGGGCGCCACCACTCACCTGCTGTGTGACCTGGGTAAGTTACCTACCCTCTCTGTGCCTCACTGCCTTTATCTGTAAAATGGCAACAATTACCTGCCTCATAGGTTCGCTGTGATGATTTAAATAACACAGGTATTGGGCTTAAAGTAATGTCTGGTAGATAATAATCATTCATGCATTAGCATATTATTAGGACTTTCCTCAGGGGTTGTTGGAGAGTTTGGTGGTTTGGGGGATGGTGATTTGACGAAGTGATTGACCTGAGTTTCTAGCAAAGAAAAAAAAAAGAGTTCCCAGTCCCATTCGGTGACTAGACATTCGCAACAGCCTGTACCTGTAACTGTGGATGCTGAAGCCAATTTATTTATTTATCTGTTTGTCCGTGTGTCTCTCAGTCTATCAGTCTAGCTAACATATATCTACACATCTAGCATCAATCTGTTATCTATCTGTTCGCCTGTCCATCCATCTTGCAGCAAACAACCAAACTTGCATTTTGAGTGAAGGAAGGAGAGGCTAAGGGTCTGCTGGGCGTCTACCAGGCGCTCCGTCATGGGCTCGTTAGGGGACACCCTGTCGCCTTCCATGCCCATCAGCCCCGACGGGGGCATGAGGAAGAGGCTGCCCCGGGGCCAGCCGCGCTGGGTGGAGGAGGGCGGGACGGGAGCCCGTGTGTCCACAGCCCGTGCCCAAGCAGAGGAGCCCGCACGGCTCAGACTCCCGGTGGAGGGTCGGCACCCCCCGAGCCCTCGGCACCTCTCCACAAGCACAGACGCCTCTAGGCACGGCAAAGGCTGTAAGGGGCAGCGCTGATGGGTTTCATTTACTTCCTTATTTTGGGAATAGGAAAGACAGGCTTACGATTCTAAAAAGCAAAGGAAGGGGTGGCTGAGCACCTGCTTCCCATGTACGAGGTCCTGGGGTCAATCCCTGGTACCTCCTAAAAACAAACAGAAACAAAAACAAAAAACAGAAATCAAGCCGTGCCAGAAGGGCCACTGTGCAGGCCTCTGCCCCGCTCCTGACCCAGGCCCCTGCCCCGACGCCACGGGCAGAGACGCTCACAGGTGTGAATGCCGTAACCTTACACGGATGCAACACCGCGCACGCCCTGCTAAAAAACAGTTTTTAAAATTGATTTATTTTTTATCAATGTCACACGTCGCCCAGTTAACACAAAACAACAACTGCAATAACAATGCATGTCCTCTGGTCGGGAGTGACTCTCCTCCCTCATTTTCGTTCGTTCCTCAGTCCTGTGGGGCTGGGGACGCTGTCCACTCTGACTGCTTCGGGCTGAGAGGGGCTGGAGACAGCACGGGGCAGAGGAGCGGAATTGTGTTGCTTGCAAGTGCAGACACTCCTTCCTTGAGAGATGGGGCTGGTCGATCATCATCGAGAAAACGGTTTTTAAAAACTTGAAGTGAAATTCACATATATACTTTAAGACCTACAATCTACGGGCACTTCGTGTACTCACAGTGTTGTTCAACTACCAGCGCTCTCTAGTTGTAAAACATCTTCACCGCAACTACCAGCGCTCCCTAGTTGTAAAACGTCTTCACCACCTCGTAAAATCACACCACACCCATTAAACAATCACTCCCCACTCGGCTCTCGTAACCTCTAATCTGCTTTCTGTCTCTGGATTGCCTCTGTTCTGGACAGTTCTTTTTTCAATAAACTCGCGGTGGCTTGCACCTTTCAACCCTTGTCGATAAGGCTGTTGTGAAGATTCACGGACAAGCTGCCAGGTGGACAGATCGTGCCAGTTCTCCTGGGTACCCATGCAGCGGTGGGATGGTGGGGTCGCCTGGTGAATCCATGTTTGACTTGCTGAAGAGCTGCCAACCTGTTCTCCACAGCCGCTGTACCATTTTACATTCCCACCAGCAATACACGAGGGTTCCAATTCCTCTGCATCCTCACCGGCACTTACTTTCCTTTTTTTTCTTTTAAATTAAAGTCATGCTAGTGGGTGTCAGGTGGTATCTCGGGTGGTACACATCTTTTTCAACTATGCTTTTCTCACTCTGCAATCTTAGTCTGAGTGTGCTCCACCTGAGTTCCTATGCAGTGGCCACGATACTGGGGTTTTTTGTTTGTTTTTAATGACATGGTCCTTAATTCCAGCTGCTGAACAAATCCACTGGAGAACATGAGTCATGAATCCAAGCTTCCTGGCTCACGTCCTTCCCCTCTCTTTTCACCTACAAACTGCAGTTACCAGACCCCTGGCATCCCACCGAGCAGGGAAGGCCATCCCTCACCTGGAATCGTGCACCTTTTCTAAACAGGATCATATAAGCCCCAAAATGCAGAATCATTCTCACCAGCCCCACACCCAACACTCCCCTGGGGACCGTAACAATGAGCAGATACAAAATAAGGAGGCATTAGGGAGTTGGCCTAACTCGGCTGAGCGCTGCTTCCCATGTATGAGGTCCTGGGTTCAATACCTGGTGCCTCCTAAATAAAAAATTGAAAAGACAAAAATACGGAGGCACTTTGCAGGTGACCGCGGACGCAGACCAGGTCTCCACCTGCACCCCATGCCTGTGCTTACAGACACGCCCCAAAGCCCGAACGCCATCCAGGCTGAAGACGGAAGGATGGGGACAGGAAGCCTCTCCTGAGACCGGTGCGCTCTGTGCCAGGCGTGGACCAAGCTCTGCCCAAACCCAAGTGTCCAACAGCTCCCGTCACTCGCCACTGTGTCTGCTTCCTGCACCCTCAGCCCCAGCCTAGGAGGGCAGAGGCGATGCCTCAGCATGAGCCGCGCCTTCAGGGTCCAGCACAGGGCTCAGCTCAGGTACGGCAGAAAATAAACAGCTGTGGATCGAATGAATGAATGAACGCCGTGAAGGCAGGTGGGAAAGGATTCCCGCAGATCGGCCTCCTGACACTGCAGGCTCGGTGAAGGTTTTCTTTCTTTTTTTTTAATTAATTAATTTATTTTTATTTCTCTCCCCTACCCCGCCCCCACCCCGGTTCTCTGTGTCTATATTTGCTGCATCTTCTTTGTCCGCTTCTGTTGTCATCAGCGGCATGGGAATCTGTGTTTCTTTTTGCTGCGTCATCTTGTTGTGTCAGCTCTCCATGTGGGCGGCACCATTCCTGGGCAGGCTGCACTTTCCTTCGCGCTGGGCGGCTCTCCTTTCTGGGTGCACTCCTTGCGCGTGGGGCTCCCCTACACGGGAGACACCCCTGCGTGGCACGGCACTCCTTGCGTGCATCAGCACTGCGCATGGGCCAGCTCCACACGGGTCAAGGAGGCCTGGGGTTTGAACCGCGGACCTCCCATGTGGTAGACGGACGCCCTAAGCACTGGGCCAAGTTCACTTCCCGATGAAGGTTTTCAGTCCACGTTCGGGCGAGATGCTAAGGTTCTCCGGACCCTGACGTCTTCTGAAACTGACTCAGGTCCCACACGGCAGATCAGCCCAGGTCTTCCAGCTGCATTCCTTGCCCCAGGCTTAGAAACATGCCCGGAAGTCCTAACTCTCTCCAGACTGGGGGTGGGAGAAGGCCTGCTGGTAGGAAACCTAGAGCAGCAAGCACAAGGAGGACTGGACTCAGGACCTGAGGCTCAGAGAGGTCAAGGAGTTTGTCTAAGGTCACAGAGCCGCTTAAGGGGAGAAGCCAACCTTCAAACCCCTATCTGTGAGTCTCCAACGCCCTCGCCCTTTCCTTCAGTTATTAATAGCACTTATCATGACGCAATGAAACGGCGTGTTTGTGTGTCTGCCTGACCCGCGCGGCTCCTCAAGGACAAAGACCGAAGCCCATTCATCAATGTGCTCCCAGCGCTCGGCTCGGAGCCCGGTCCCAGTACCTGGCTCATAAATATTTGTTCACTAAATGGTAGCTAAGGGCTGGCTTCCTTCACCCCACGCCTTTCCTCTGGTAGAAGGAAGTACGCCATCTCGGCGCTGTGGTTGGGACTGCAAAGTGGACAGTGTCCCCAGAGGGCCATTTGGCAGTTCCTGTGCCATTTTAAAAAGCACACAGCCTCTGACCTGGCATTCCTCTCCTAGGAGATCGACCTCACAGAAATAGCGGGACAAGGACCCAAAAGCACACACACAAGGGAGGCGGTAATGGCCAAAGAACCAGAACGGGCGCTGTCCACCCTCGGGGGCTGGTTATTTGAACGTGGCTAAAAGGGGGAGATTTTAGGCTGTGTATATGTTACTAGAATAAAATCTTCAGCCACGACTCAGCCAGAAACTGGAATATGACAGAGCTGTGACGGAGCGTGTGGTGTGGCCTTTGCCAGTCTGGGACAGACGAACCGGAAAGTGGAGCCCACAAAGGGGTGCACGGTTCATCTCCCTTTTGTATTTAAAACATTGATATAGGCCTATCAAAGTTTGAATATTTGTTACAAGAGTCTAGAAGGAAACACACCTGAGAGTTAAACAACACTGCCAAGGGAGAGACGGCGAGACTGAGAAGAGAAAGAGGTTTGAGCTGTTAATTGGTGGCAGGAATGGGGCATGAAGCCTCATTTGGCTTACTTAGTAAAACGGGGTTCATCAGCTAGTTAATCAAATTGGCCCTATTCATCTCCATGCTCCCCTTAATCTCCTTTCCTCAAGGGAACGTCCATGGACTGAGGATGTGCCCCCACACTCGACAGGAATGGCCTCACTTGATCCCTGGATCAGGAAGCGGAGGTTCAGAGAGGTGATGTGACTTGCCCAAGGTCACACAGCTGCTAAGGGGGAGAAAGAACTCAGGTCTGCTCCACCCAAGAGCCTGTGTGAATGCTTCTTGCCCCGTGGAGCCCCCTGCCCCTGGCTCAAGTCACAGCCTCAGCCTCAACATCTTTCCCTTCGAGGGGGGAGCAGGCCTGGGGGTGGGCGGATCCCTGAGGTCACCTGCCTACCTGAGAATGGCCTGGCCTCCAGTGTGACTGCCAAGTCTCAGGGCCCTGCTCAGGCAGCAGGGCTGGGACAGTCACAGAGGAGGGTCCTTCTCCCATCCCAAGTGGTGGACAGAACAGGGACGAGGGGGTGGTGAGGGTCGCCCGAGTACGAGCCCTGGCTCCGCCTCTTGTGACCCGAGAAACTCGGGACAAGTCACTTCTCTCTGAAACCATTTTCTCATCTTTTCAAGACCTTGTCATTTTTTTAAAAAATTTCATTCTAGTAAGATATATACAACCTAAAATTCCCCTCTTCAACCATATTCAAATATAAAATTCAGAGCTGTTAATGACATTCACAGGGTGTTGTGCTACCCTTACCACCATCCATGACGAAAACTTTTCCATTACCAAACAGAAACTCGGTACGACTTAAGCTTGAGCGCCTCATTCCCTACCCCTGCCCCGGCCCCTGGTAACCTATATGCCAGTTTCTGACTCAGTGAGTTTGCTTATTCTAATTATTTCATAACAGTGAGATCATGAACATTTGTCCCTTGGTGTCTGGCTTATTTCACTCCACATGATGTCTTCGGGGCTTGTCCACGTCGTTGCGTAAGCCCTGGCCACTCTGGAAGAACACTGGCAGGTATTCTGTAGCATGTCCCGACTGTGGGTTGGTCTGATGTTTCGTCATGATTCGGCTGGGTTACGGGTTTGGGGCAGATACCCCACCAGTAACGAGGTGAGGTTCCCCTCCTGGCATCCCGTTAGGGGTAGGTGACGCCCACCTGATTTACGCCTGGGTTATGGTAGTGAGCGTCCCCACTCAGCTAAGGGGCTATCTCCAGGTTCCCCCACAGCCACATTACTCTCTTCTCTTTCCATCCTCTCTTTGAAAGTGGGTCCCTAAGACCAGCCCATACTGGAGGAGAAGGGGAATCACGTGCCACCTGCTGGCGGGGGGGGGGGTTGGGAACTGACTCGTATCATTTATTTGGAATTCTTCCGTAGGGAAGATTTGTCCCTTCTCCCCCCAATTATTTATATCAGTACGGAGTCGTGGACTTTTTTCTTAGTTCTTTGGGTTCCAAACCAATAACGTCATTATTTATTTTGCTATTCAGAACTGTTCCAGCTTCGGCCATCGGAACTATTGCAGGTTGGCCCCTGTGCCCTGCTGAAATGCCCTCATCCTTTATGATTATTTTTAGGCCACTTCTTTGCTTTCTGGCACAAGGTGTTCCAGGTCATCTTGTACTTTCATTGCCCCAGCCCTCAAATCAGTCATTTCTCCAAGGAGCTCTGGCTCCTTTTTGGAGCATGGTATTTAGAAAACAAAATCCAGGTGAGATTTTTATTGCTGTCATGGATAAACACATGCTCAGGTCAGAAACTCAAAGAGCTCCAAAGGTATGACGAGAAAAGTCAGTCTCCCTCTCCCGAGCCCCGGTCTCCTGTCCCTGTTGAAGATTTCCCGTGTATCCTTCTAGAAACAGACAAGGCACATACATTTGCAGGGTTACAGGGAGGAAAGAGTCAGATGGAAAAATCCACGAAGGGCGTGGCGAGATGCCCAGGACACCTGCCCATCGCGTCTTCCCTCACTCGGGTCGTCCCTCTTTTCCTCGCAGGGAGGCCCTGCGGCAGGGAGGGCGGGCAAGGGGCTGGGCGAAGGTGGCTACTCACTGATGGCCCCGGTGTACGTGGGCTGCGTCAGGTCCTTGGGCACCTTCCTGTAGATGTCAAACCTGCAGGAGAAGAGAGAACGGGGGTGAGACGGGCACGAGGAGCGGGTCTCAAGGTGGCGGGGCGGCACACCGCGGCTCGGCCACCACGCTGCCCCCCGAGCCAGCGCCTCCCACCCCTGCAAGCCGCCTCCTCCCAGAGGCCTTGCGGGGCGCCCCTTGGCGGCACACCCGGCCCCCCGCGCTGCCCTTCGGTCGCACCACCTGGCACCTCCTGCCTAACACTTACTGCCACCTGACACGGCCTTGGGGCCTCGCCTCTGTTTCTGCTGCTTGACGGGTCTCTCCCCATCAGCACACAACCTCCGCCAGGGCAGGGGCCTGGTTAGGGCGTGCCCCCAGCCCTGGACCCAGCCCCTTGCCGGCGCCCGCCACGTGCCGGCACCTGGTAAGTATCCGTGGAATGAAATGACCGCAGGCCTCGTGGGTGACCCTGACGCGAAAGGGAACAGGCAGACGCACAGCCCTCCTGGAGTTATATAACGGCGCCGCATTCCTGCCTGGCGTCACCCCCCCTCCCTTTCCCGTCCCCGCGCCTCCCCCCCTCCTCCTGGTCTCCCCCCCCCCACCTTCCTGGTGGCTGGCCCCTGCTGCCTGCTTCTCGGGGATTTTCTCAACGCTGGTGTCTCTAAGGCATGGGAGCGGCTCCCTTCGCGTGCCGTTTTTCTCTCCAGGAGCAGAGCCCACGCCTCTCTTCCATACGGATCCCCCAAAGCACAGGGAGGCCGCGGGGTGGGGCAGAAGACTCGGTGGAAGAATTCAGGATTAAATATAGGTTAGAGTTAAGGCTCGGGACTTGGATTGCCCCGGCTTCAACTCTGTGCTTATCCTCTTCCTGGCTGTGTGATCTGAGGCAAACGCCTTCGCCTCTCTGAGTCTCGTTTTTGAATGGGTCTACTCCTTTTACACCCTGTAAGACTTCTGTGGGGAGTAACAAGGGAAATAATTTTTTCTTCTCATTTCCTTAATTCGCAGCTGGGATCAGGGAACTTATTTTTATTCTATTTTTGATTGATTAGATTTAGATGTATTCCATAGCCACCAACCATACACCCCCCTATACAATTCTCTGCATGGAGAGTCTGACACAGAGAGCACGCACGAGAGCGTCGTCGCACACGCCGGCTTCCTTCCCTTGGCTGGAACCTGAGCAGCCGGTTCTTCCCAGCAGGGTTTGAGGAAGAGAGCACCAAGTCAGCCCGTGTTCCCAGGCTCGATGGGAGAACTACTGCAGGGACCCGCTGCTCCCACCCTCGGGGCTGCACCCTGCCCCGCGGTTCCTCTTTGGAGATGGGGAAATAATGAGGCCTGCTAAGGCCCATGCAATGAGTTGGAATCTTGTGCAACATCTGATATTTGGCTCTGAGGCGCTCACTCTAACCTCACATGAAATGAGCTGTTTTCTGAGGCCTTAGGGGACGAAAGAGTCCTGTGGACGGCCCAGCTAAGACACCACTTTCTCTCTGATTGCTGTCTACTCAGCCACCGCTCACCCGTGCAGGCTCTAAGGGTGGACCAGAAAGCGGGGTTAGGGGTGTGACTGGGTGGGGTTGGGGTCTACCCGCCTCACCTCTCCACACCTGCTCACCTCCCTTCTTCTGAAGATGCCGGATCCTTTAACCTTGAGAGCCTGATTAGAGGTTACGAGCATGGGCAGTCGAGGCAGACTGGGTTCAAACCTGATCTCAGGCATGTCCCTTAACCTCTCTGTGCCTCAGTTCCTTTGTGGGCAGCAAGAGTAAGTCTCCCTGTCAGCTGACCTGGGTAAGTCCAACAAACTGGAGAGTAGGCGTTGCAGCTCTGCAGAGGCTCAGGGCCCAGCTGGCACATGGCCAGTCCAGAGAGTCTAGTCTCCTGAGCATACACCAACCCCAGCACCAACCACAGGTTTAGCAAGTGACAGAAGAGGTACGTGTAGAGAGGTCAGCTAACAGGGAGGTGAGGACGGTCAACCACCACACCAGGGAACCGAGGGAATCCACAGCTGCAAGCAGGAGTCTCATCCATCAGCCATGTGGAATCTAAGCCCCTCGAGATACAGAGGAGGAGAGGACATCACCATCCCAGAGTCCACAGGGCAGAGGAATAATACATGGACTAGAGTGGACTCACTGGTATTCTACTGTAGAACTACTGTGACTCTAGCAATGGAAGCAACTGAATCACTGATGTGGAGACAGCGGCCACAGGAGTTGCTGAGGGCAGGGAGAGGGAAGAAGTGTGATGTGGGGCATTTTCGGGACTTGGAGTGATATTGCCGGGACAGATGCTGGACATCATATATCCTGCCACAACCCACTGAATGGACTGCGGGAGAGTGTAAACTACAATGTGAACTATAATCCATGCTGTGTGGCAGTGCTCCAAAATGTACTCATCAAATGCAATGAATGCACCACACTAATGAAAGAAGCTGATGTGGGAGGAATGGGGGGTGGTTGAGTGGGGTATATGGGAACCTCTTATATTTTTTAATGGAACATTTTGTGTGATTTACGTATCTTTAAAAAAAAAAAGATAGAAAACAAATAAAGATGATTATCGCCAAAAAAAGGTCTCCCCTAGCTAGTAGTTGTGAGGGTCAAATAACTGAACACACAAAGCCCTAAGAACCAGGCCTGGTGCCCGGGAAATGCTATACAACCATTCACCATTATGTGGTTTAATGCTTCTCTCACTAACATTGACGGAGCACTTTACTATGTGCCAGGCCCTCTGTACAGCACTAGGGGCCCAGAGGTAAAATCCAGCCCCTGAATGTGCATGGATGTACTATGTGTTCAAGGATGTACGTACAACCTATTCTCAAATGCCTAGAAAATAGGTAGATAAATGTGGCAACGTGTTAAAATCAGGTATCTGGGTGGGGGATAAGTTGGCGTTCTCTGTATGGGTTTTGTATTATTTTTGCAACTGTCCTATACGTTTGTCCAAATAGAATGTTAAATAAAAAATAAAATAAAATAAAAAACGAAAAAGACCCTGGCCCCAAGGAGCCTGTAATTTTAGTAGCAGAGACAAAGAAATAGGAAGGAGAACATTATATAGCAGTCCATCGTGGAGCTAGCCAGAGGCGCTGCAGGAACCCAGAAAGCAGCAGTTAACTTGGCCTGGGGTAAGTCGGGGAGCCTTCCTGGAGGAGGTGATGCCTAACAGGACAGGAGGACAGGTGGGTGAAGGAAAGGCACTCCGAGTGGAGGGGCAGCAGACGCAAAGGCCCAGAGTAGGCACGTGGGATGGGGAGGGGGGGATGGAAGGAGCGGAGGTTGAAGGGGTGGGGAGGGCCTCGAAGGCCAGGATCACAGCCTGAACTGATTCCCAGGCCACGTACCAAAGGATCCCAGGCGGGTTCCGCCACGGGAGGCAGTCGGAGGGCTGCATATTTGGGAGTGTGAGAAGAAAACAAAAAAAGGGGGCTACTGCCCCTGAGCCTCCCTGCATTACTACTGGGCGGAGGGAAGTGGGGGCCTGGGTGACCAGATCGTCTCAATTTTCAAAAGAAGTCACAAATCTGGCATTTTACCCGAAAGTGCTCAATTCTCAAATGCTGGGCCCACGCTCTACAGGGCAGATGGGATGCGCCTGCAGATGAGGCGCGGCCCGGGGGTTACCGGTGTGTGGCCTCCTGAGCTGAGCAGGGCCACGGTCAGCTTTGAGTCTTAGCCCATTTGGGCCGGGGTGGAGGACTCGTGGGGTCTCCTAGGCTAAGGAGACGAGAAAAACTAGCAAAGGTGGGCAGTGAGGGGCGGGGAAGAGCAGGTGAGGGCTCGCCCAGGCTCGGCCGTGCTGTGGCCCTGTACCTGGAGAAGATCCCTGTCCCCTGCCAGGCCTCAGTTTCCCCAAGTGCAAAATAAGGGGTTATACAGTGGAACCCACAGGCAGAAGATGTGTGCTATGCCCCCCCAAAAAGATGTGCACAAGTCCTAAAGGCTGGTCCTGCGGACGTGAACTCATTTAGAAATGGAATCCTCCAAGACCCGATCTGTTCAGGGGAGCCACCCTGAATCGGGGCGGACCTTCATCTGATATGCCTGGGGTCCTCACAAGCAGAGATCTGGAAGCAGAGTCGGGAGGAGACAGAGAGAGGGACTGAGTTACGGACGGCGGCGAGCAAGCGCGGACCAGCCGACGCCGTGCTGCGGGGCCTCTAGCCGCCCGAGCCGCGAGGCAAGAGACGCCCGTGGCTGCTGCCGGCCAGCCCGCGGTGCTTCCTTCCAGCAGCCCTGGCGAACTACAACACGGGGCACACAGCTTCAGAAATATGGGACCCTTGTGTAAAAGCTGGGAGTTTTGTGGGAAGTCAAAGGCTACCCAGGGTGAGAAGACGGGCCAGGGCCGAGGGGTGAGCGGGGGCAGAGGGGAGATTGTCACACACAGGTGGGCTGATCAAATACTCGAGCGTACTGAGGACAATGGGAGCCAGGGGCCTCAGTATCGAGGAAAGGAGGTAAAACTAGGGAGAGGGAAAAAAAACCCTGTGGTGTAAAGAATGGAATTGGAGGGATCGGCCTGAGCTCACAGTTTTCAATATACACAATAAGGAAATATACACATATATGAATACAAATCATGTGCATGCATATTTCCTAGCTCCTTCCACAGAGAGAGCCCAACAGTGACGAGTGCTCTAGCACCCAACTCTTGGCTTCTTCACAGTTTCATCTACTAAAGAGAATGAGCGCTCCTTGGAGAAATGGCTCAGTCCCCAGGCCAAGGCAGGGTGAGCAGCCTCTCTTTTTGGGTCAAAAAGCAAGAAAGTGTTCAAAGAATGAGGACATCTCTTAAAAAGTCAGCTTAAAGGGCCTCCCTCTGGCCAAAGAAGAAACTATGTGAGCATCGAAATAATGATAGTAATAGATTCTAACCCGATGATAAAGGAGGAAGCCACGAGTCCGTACAGACAGAAATAAATGAATAAACTGAAAGTTTGATGAGGAGCAGGATACTTACACACCCTCCAAGCACTCCCCACAGAATACCTCTTAACGATAAAGGGGAAAATAACTCTGCAGTGGAGAACGCTGGCAGACACCACTGAACCAAGAAACGAAAGCGACCTTCGCCAGTGATGAGACACAGCATGTGCCTCCTGACGTGAGGCACTGAGGAGGGCAGTCACTTCTGTGGTGATATCCCCAAAAACACACAACTTAAATTTAACTGCGAGAAAATATTAGACAAATCCAAACTAAGGGTCAATCTACAAAATAACTCTGAAACACACCCATGAGGCCCACCCCGACTAAGATTGGGGAGTGAGACGCTTCAGCGCTCCAGAAAACAGTTAAGGAATGCAGTTACAGGGCCAGCAACAAATCAAGAGACAGGCCACTTAGCAGTAGCTCTCCTGGTAACTGGCTGGCCTCTCCCCTCCCCTCCCAGCTCTGCGGGGCTGGGGTGTGCTCCCAGGGTGGATCCACTCAGGCTGGGAGCATCGATGCCTGCCTCTCTGTCTGGTGAGGGCCTGAGGGATTTGCTGTTACAGAACTGCCCTGAGGTGTAGAAGGCAGTGCGACAAGTCCTCCCACAGAGGGCGGTGGGAGAGCAATCAGTTGGCTGCCTGGGGCAAGGGAGCGCTGGCTGCAGGACATGCAGGGATGTGTCCAGGACTCTGAAGAAACTGTTTCCTACAGAAGAAGGGACATTCGTATCCCTGCAAGCTGGGGAATTCCTAGGGCTACACATCTATGCCCAAGACAAAAGGCATGGCAGAAAAGATCAGGGAGGCCCTATGCTCCAGCCTGGAGCGATTCTCCAAACTCATTGTAGGGATAAGCCCTGCAGGAAAGCACAGTGACACTCACACACTCATACACTCACTCAAGCCGATCTGCAAAGACTTTTTTTTTCCCTTTGGTTAGGTCCTGGCATTCCAGGAAAGCCTTGTCATAACACAAGCTGGATACAAACTTAAGAAATAACTGCCACAGAATCTAAATTCCTGAAATAACCCATCAAGATATCAAAGTTTCCATGCAAAGGCCAAGAAGGAGATTAAAGTATTAAAAGCCATGTGAGGAGGATCTCACCTGGGGCATTACAGAAAAAGACTTCTAAAAAATGGTCCTAAATATTCTCAAAGCTAAAGGAAAACAGGGACAAAGAACAAAAGTAAATCAGGGAAATGACATGTACACAAAGAAAATATCAACAGAGCTGGAATTATGGACAGGAATAGACAGAGCTGGAGACCACAGTCACAGAAGTTCAGCATTTCCTGGAGAGGCTCAACCACATTTTGGAGCTGACAGAGCAAAGAATCAGTTACCCTGCAGATAAGACAATGGAACTCATCCAGTCTGAGGAGCAGAAAGAGGGAAGCATGAAGAAAAGTGAACCGAGCCTGGGGAATCTGTGGGACACCATCAAGTGTGCCAATATAGGCCTTCTCCAGAAGGAGGAAAAAAGAGAGAAAGGGGCAGAGAGAATACACACACAAATAATGACTGAAAACGTCCCAAATTTAACGCAAGACATGAATATACACATCCAAGGTGCTCGACGAACTCCAAAGAGAATAAAACCAAATAGAGCTAAACCATGTCATGGTATAATCAAACTGTCAAAAGTCAAAGATAAAGAGAGAACTTTCAAAACTGAGGGCAAGATTAAGACAGTCCCAGAAAAACAAAAGCTGAGGGAGCTCATCATCACTAGACCAGCCCTACAAGAAATGTCAAAGGGAGCTCTGAGGGTTGGAAGGAAAGGACACAGAGACAAATGACTGAAGCCACAAGAAGAAACAAAGATCTCAGGTAAAGAAAATGACCTGGGTGAACATAAATACCAGTACTATTGTATTTTTAACTTGTCATTCTACTTTCTACTTCTTATAAGCTCTAAAAGGCAAATGCATAAAATGTAATGATAAATAGTTTTGGAATCATAATGTGACAAGAACTAGATAAAGGTGGGGGGACAGAGGGGTAAATGAGCATAATTTATGTATCCTTTTGAAATTGTTATGCTGGTATCAAAGCAAACAAGATTGTTATAGATGTAGGATGTTAAAGTTAAGCCCTATGGTAACCACAAAAAAATATATACAAGAGAATCTGCAAATTTATAGAGACAGAAAGTAGAGTACAGGTTACCAGGGCTGGGGAGCAAGGCAATGGGGAGTTAATGCAAACTGAGTGTTGGGGTTCTTTGGGGTTGAAGGGCAAGTTCTAGTAACCCATGGTGGGGAGGGCATTGCAACATTCTGAATGTGATTAATCCCACTGAATGGTACGGCATGGTTGGGAAAAGTTAGGGTGGAAAGATTTATGCTGTGTATATGTTTTCACAATCAAAAAAAAAAAGAGAAACTAAAGAGATAAGGACAAATGTAGATCTCTGGATGAGATCTAAGAATGGAGAAAAAAGACTCCAAAGGACATTATTAGCATCCTAAGAAAAAATTGGAATATAGCATTTAAGCTTTATATCAATGTTGAATCTCTTGAGCTTGAAGGCTATGCTTGGAGTGAATGCATGAATGGGTGCCCTTGATCGTGGGAAGTGTACACGAAGGAATTATGTGTTCGAGAGTACAATGAGTGCAGCCTGCTCTCAGATGTTCAGAGGGTGAATGGATGGAGGGATGACAGACATCTAGCTAGACTGATAGGTAGGTGGATGGATGGATGGATGACGGATGACTGGAATGATAACGGCAGTGGTGACAGGGTATTGGGGTTGGTGGGTCTGGGTATTTGGATGTGTGTATGAGGGGGGTGTTGGAGTTCACTGCATGGGATTTCTATTGTTTTCATGGCTGTCCTGTGGGTCTGAGGTTGTTTCAAAATGCAAAGTTTTCAAATTTTTAAAAATGAATGAAACCCACAGAATGGAAGAAAAATTTTGCAAATCATATCTGATAAGGGACTTGTATCTAGAACATAGAACGTATTCTATAGAATACATGAATAGTTCTTACAGTACAATCATAAAAAAAGACAACACAATAAAAATGGGCAGAGGACTTGACTATACATTTCTTTAAATAAGATATGCAAATAGTCAATATGCACATGAGAAGATGCACAAAATCACTGGCCATCAGGAAAGTGAAAATCATCATATGACGCAGCAATTATATACCCGCAAGAATTGAAAACAGGGATTCAAACAGATATTTGTACACAAATGTTCATAGCAGTGTTACTCACAATGGCCGAAAGATGGGAACAACCCAAGTGTCCATCAACAGATGAGTGGATAAACAAAATATAGTATATTCATACAACAGAATATTATTTGGTAGTAAAAAGGACATACTCATACATGCTATGACATGAATGACCCTTGAAAACATCATGCTAAATGACAGAAATCAGACACCAAGGGCCACATATTGTATGATTCCATTTATATGCAATGTCCAGAGCAGGCAATCCTTAGAGACAGAAAGTAAATTAGTGGTTGTAGGGTCTGGAAGTAAGGGGAATTGGGAAGTGAATGCTAATGCATAAAGGGTTTCTTTTGGGGGGAATAAAAATGTTCTAAAATTGATTGCTGTGATGGTTACACAACTCTGACTATACCAAAAAATTGTGCATTTTAAATGGGGTGAATTGCATGGTATGTGATTATGTAAATAAAGCTGATCAAATAATGCAAAATAAAAAAGCACTCTTCAAAAGTGTTAACCTCATCAAAGGTAAGGAAGGACCAGTAACTGTCACATATTGGAGGACATTAAAGACAATGACAATGAAATCAATGTGGGATCCTGGATTGGGCCCTGGACCAGAAAAGGACTTAGATGAGACAACTGGTGAAATCTGAATAAGTCTGTGGATTGGTTAATAATATTGGGTCACTGTTTGTTTCCTGCTGTGAGAGTTACATTATGGTTGTGTCAAATGTTGACATTTGGGAAAGCTCAGGTAAAAGACATAAGGAAACTGTCTTGTTTTTGCAACTCTTTTTGCAAGTCTGAGGTTATTTCAAAATGAAAACTTTAAAATTTTTGTAATTTAATGGAAATTAAAAGAAAAAAATTTAAGGGGGGAGATTTCACTGAAAAACCCCACTCAACCCATTTTTTACATACATGCGTGGTCCTGGGGGAGGCATCTGAATTTGAGGTGCCAGTTTAACAAACTATAGCCAAATGTGTCGCGTGTCAGAGAGAGCATGCCTTTTTTGAGGGTGGGGCGCTGATTGAACTAAGGTCTAAGGAAGGGAGGTGAGACGTGCGCCAAACTACAGAAGGCAATCAATGAGGCAGATGCTCTGAAAAGAGTGAACGACGCTAAACCAAGATCACTTCCAGCCCCTGCTGAGCACATTCACATGTATCTTTACATTGAGTTCTCACAATAATCCTAACCGTTACTGACATCCATTTTCCATGGAGGAAACTGAAGTTCAGACAGAGGTCATTCACAGCCCAGTGAATGGCAGAACTGAACAGGTCCCAGGCTGTGGGCCTTCCACTGCCCCACAATCCACGGGAATCAGTTTAGAACTCACTTACTGGGAATGTGAATTAAGGGCTCAAGGTTTTGGTCATCTGCTTTTCCAAAGATGCTACCCCAGGGCAGGCAGGAATCTTCTGGAAAACAGGGACCAGTTCAAAATTCATTAATTCATTCAACAGGGGTTTACTGAACACACACTGTCAAGGTGTATTGTAGATGGTGGGGAAACTGAGATGGTCAAGGTAGTTACGGCCCCTGTCCTCATGAAGCTGCCGGTCGGTCCAACAACGCTTTTGTTTCCTTGGGAAAGAGCCACCCAAACAGTAATGACCCTATCCCCCCAGCACAAACCCAGATGACGAAGGGCAAATAGAGATAGAAGAGACCCTGGGTCCAGAGCTGACCACAAGCCATGTGAGTCAGCATTGAAATTTTGTCACTGAGAAAATGGACCACCAGGAGACTGATGAGAACCCAGGCATGTGACAGATCAGGAAGTGAGCCGCCGTCTCTGACTCGCATTAGTCAGCCCCTTGCTGCCGTGATGCGACAGGCTTGTGGTCACCCTGCAGTCAAGAGACTAGGGAGGAAAGGATAAGGAAAAGTGGGGGGGGGGAGGTGACAGGGATGCTCACTGAGACCCTTCCGTGTGCCAGGATCACACTAGGTCCTTGGCTCGCATGTTCTCGTCCATTCTCTTGGCCAGCCTACAAATTAGGGATTGTTATCCCATTTTACAGATGAGTCACAGAGAGGCTGGTGACTTGGCTCAGCTCAGGTCCCTATTAAGTGCCACAGCAGGGATGTGACTCCAAGCCTAAGTGATGTTCTTGCTACTTTTCCCCAAAGCATGGGGACAAACTGGGCCTGTTTGGGTGGGAAATACTTCTAATGGAGAAAGGTTAACTTACTGGAATTGCTTAGCCACCAACAGAGAAAGCTAAAGGCTGGATTCTTTACGGTTGTCAAATTTAAAAAATACTCCTTTTCCTGCCCTCGCACTTGGCTGTGAGTTTCTCAAGGGCAGGGACTGGGCCCTTTCTGTCGGGCCTTTCCTGCTGCCCAGCCCTGCCCAGCCCAGGCCCTTGGGGGGAGTTTAGTTGAACGAATGAGCCAACAAATGAGGCTGCCCAAGGTAAAGGGCCACTGGCTGCCCCTAAAAGTGAGATTACAGATGAACTGGAAGGTGGCGAGGCTGATGATGGGGCACGTGAGAGTTCCCTGGACTGTTCTACTTTTGTGGATGTTTAGACACTTTCACTTTTAAAAAGGGAAAACTGGTTTAAATTAAAGCAGGAGAACAATAACCTGGATTTAAGAAAGACTGACAGGTATGCCAGACACCAGAGGAGTAAGGGCAGGGACGGGAGCTGGACGGGCGGGAGGCTGAGTGCCTGCTAGGATGGGATCCAGAGGCCGAACAAGGAAACCCCAAGAGTGACTTGCCGGGTTCAAGGTATAACTAAACTCAGAGTACTGAGAGACAAAAACAGGGCAATAAAAAGCTGCGGACTTCTTGGTGTCTCGCATGCTTTTGAAAAACTGTACATCAGGGGTTCTCATCCGGGGCTGATTTTGGCCCCAAGGGCCATTTGACAAGCTCTGAAGGCATTTCTGGTGGTGACAGCTGGGTGGGGGCGCGGGGGCTACTGGCATCGAGTGGGGAGAGACCAGGCATGCGGCTGAACACCCTACAACACACAGGACAGCCCAACGACAACCAAGAATGATCGGCCCAAAATGCCACAGTGTCAGAGCTGAGAAACCCTGTAACACCCGGCAAAACTTCACACGGGAAGCTCGTTTCCCCCTTGACCCTTGTCACTTCCCAGGCCGCCGGCGGCTCTGCACTGGATGTGTGAAGCCATGGCCCCCGCCTCGACGCCCCCACCGAGCCCTGGAATCTGGAGTTAGGGAGTCCTTCCCTCCCCCTTTGCCTGAGAAGGCAGCGCTCGCGGGAGAACGCTTAGCAAAGGGGCCCACGGGGAAAAGGTTAAGGCCACTTGAATTGACTTTGAAACTTACTGTAACAGCGCGGTAAGGACGAGGGTCACTAATTTAATGAAAAGGTGTTGAAGGCCTCATCATTGGCCCCCACCATTGGTGGAGTCCCCAGTAACAGTGGGGCCCCTCCCCTTAGCATTAGCAAGGGGGAGGAATAATTAGCAGTTTAAAAGGTGACCACACAAGGCAGAGCTCTCTCTCTCTGCCTCCAGGAGCCCGTATCAAATCTTGGTGGGCATTTCCATTTCTCCCATTTCTCAGCAAGCTCTGTTCTTTCCCTCCCTTTCCCAAATAAATTCTTTTTATTGGCCTAATTGAAAAGAAAAGGAAAAAAAAGGGTGTTGAACTCATGCCTCTACCTTCGTAACACGTTGGTATAAAACAAGTTCCACAAGAACACAGGTCAGCATTGGGACTAGAGGGCAAGGAGAATATGGGACTCACTTAACAGAAATTCTCACGTTAAGGCCACTTCTAGCCTAGGACGCGAGGAACGGTGGTATAACCCAACCCAAAATAAACATGCATAAGTCTTCCCCTGCTCCCGAGCAAGGAAAATGCCACTGGAAATATCTGACTAATGGAGTTCATCTGTAATTTCTTTTCATAGCAAAATGTCTCAGCTCTGCTATTTTAACTTCTGCTGCTTGGGACCTTGCTGCGCCCCTGCCTCTGCAGATGAATCTCAGATCACCCTGCGGTTCTCCATATGTGGGCGGCTACCAGGCGGCTGCTTGTGATGTCACTGTTTCCAAGGCTTAATGAAATTAGACGCCATTTAGGCGCAAGTCATTGGAAGTGGTGGGTCATTCGTCCCAAAAATAGCCATTGAGGCTTTTGGTTGGAGCTTTGGCCTGGCCAAACTAGCCCCACCAGCCTGTTGGAAGCCTTGGCGCAGGGTGCCGGGGATTTAGGTAAAAAGCTTACTTGTTTGTTCACTTACTCATTCCCTCCACCTTGCTGAGAACCAGTCATTGTGCTAGTGCACGTGTGTGCACACGCGTGTGTATATGTGTGCGTGTGTGGGCACACAGAGATAAATGAGCAGACCAGAGCTGAGCACGGACAGAGACAGAACTCTGCTCAGCACCAGTTCGCAGGAGCCCTAGAATCCTGTCCTTGACCTTCAAACTCCTAACAGGAGCTCACAGCAGTTGACTGTCAAAAGGAAGGAAAAAAGTCCCTTCCTGTCTCCAGCCCAAATGGAGGCACATGGAGGGAGGAAACATAATAATAATAATAATAAACGGCGATCATACAAATTGCCCTAGCTCCCCGCATTTGTGTAGACTTCCTGTGCACGGGGCCCCAGACCAGGACACCGTACTCATTATTTCATGTCGCTCTTACAGCCCTGTGCGGTAGATACTCCTGTTCTTCCATGTGACTTGTCCAAGATGCAGAACCAGGGCTTGAACTCGTGCCGTCTCTGAACTCCAGTCAGGACTTGGCCTCTAACCACTCTGCCTGGAACAGGGGACAGGCTGGGAGCTGGGAGGGGGGCGGTCCTGGATCCAGAGGAGGTTCAGGTGAGGTCTGCCTGCTCACACGGCCATGTTCTGCTGAAGCCGCCAGAACACACACTGTTTTCTCTCCCCAGTCCATCGCCGGCGGACCTCTCCCCACATCCCGGGCGCAGGTGGAGGTGTCTTTACGTACAGCAGGGCTCTGCCGCTCCACTTCTCAGCCAGGGGTGTCCACATGGCCCTCTCCAGTCCCCAAAAACCCACTCTGACCCAAAGTCCTGGCCTGCCCCCACTTCTCCCCACAGACACCCGAGACCAAGTCTAGCCAAAGAGGAAGAAGAAAGAATAAGGGCTGCTGGGCTTCCCGAAGCCCTGATGAAGGCTCCTAACCCCCACGCCCGTCCTGAGGCTGCCCGCCATTCCTCGGGCTCCGTGGACTTATTCCTGGCACAGGCCCCAGCTGCCTGCATGGGTCTTCTGCTCCCGATGGGCTGGGAGGGGTCTGGTCTGTCCCTAAATATCCTGTGGGTCCTACAGGGCCCGGCTCAATGATGGCACTCAGCAAATTCCAGGTGAAAATATAAAACGACGTACGCGCAAGGCTTTTCACCGCAGCGCCAGCTGTAATAGCAAAAGACTGGACAGCATCCAAATGGGGACTGGTTGAATTAATTCAGAACATCCACAAAATAGAGGATGATGCAGTTAGAAAGGGGAATGAGGACAGGGAGGATCTCCTGGATACAAAGAAAAGAAAGCAAAGTACAGAACACTGCATTCTGTTGAATTTTATGTGTATGTTTGTAGGGGGTGGCATAGAAATAGAAATGTATTTACATCACTGCTAACATCTTCAATAAGAAACAATGGAAGGTGAAACCAAAACCGTATACAAACAGTTACTTCTATTATTCTTAGAAAATGCATAAAAATATGAACTAGGTAGGGATATGTTTGACAAAAGAAATGCAAGACCCATGTATTTGAAACTATAAAACACTGCTGAACAAAATGAAAGAGGTTCATGGGTATTATTGAGTGTTATTGCAATGTTGTGAAGATGGCAATTCTCCCCAAACTGATCTATAGATTCAGCCCAATTCCAATCAAAATCACAGCAGAAAAAGAGAAGAAAATAATAAAAGAAAGTAAGAAAGAAAAAAATCACAGCAGGTGGTTTTGTGGAAAACAAGCTGATTCTAAAATTCATACAGAAATGTGAAGGTTATTTAAACAGGCAAAACCACTTTGAAAATAAAAGAGAAAGTTAGACCTGACTTCAAGACATGCTGTAAACCTTCTAGAAAAAAACATAAAAGAAAATCTTTCTGACTTTGGGTTAAACAAATATTTTTTTTAGATAGGATACCAAAAGCACAATCCCATAAAAGAAAAAAAGTGAATAAATTAGGCTTAATCAAAACTTAAAGCTTCTGCTCTTTGAAAGGCACTGTTAAAAGACAGAAAAGATAAGCCACAGACTAGGAGAAACACATGCAAATTACATGTCTAATAACAGACATATTCAGTATAAAGAGCTCTCAAAACCCAACAATAAGAAAACAAATAACCCCCTAAAAATGGGCAAAAGATCTAAACAGACATTTCACTGAAGGCAAATAACCACAAGAGAAGATGCTAACGTCAAAGGCATTAGAGCAATGCAAATCAAAGTCACAATGAGGGGAATGGATGTAGCTCAGTGGTTGAGTGCCTGCTTCTCACACATGAGGTCCCGAGTTCAATCCCTAGTACCTTCTAAGAAATAAAATAAAGTAAATAAAATAAAACAAAAAGGATTACTGCAGAAACATCCTTTAAAAAAGTCACAATGAGATACTACGATACAGCTATTAAAATGGCAAAATGATGTGGACTGATCCTGGCTGGCACTGTTATGAATATGGAGCAACGGGAACTCATGCATTGCTGATGAGCGTGAAAAGTGCTATAACCATTTTGGAAAAGAGTTTGGCAGGTTCTTAAAAAGTTAAACATACACCTGGCATATGATCCAGGTATTCCACTCCTAGGTAATGAAATGAAATGAAAACCCTAGGGGAAGTGAAAAGCATGTGCTCACACAAGGACATGGATATGAATATTCATAGAAACTTTATTTGTAACAGCCACAAACGGGAAACAACACAAATGACCATTAACAGGCACAAAGTGGAATACTCGAAAGCAATAAAAAGCAATGAACTACTGACATACACAACAACACGGATGATTCTCAAAATAATTATGCTGAATGAAAGAAACCAGACAAACTTACAGTCCGTACTGTATGAGTCGATTTAAATAAAGCTCTAGAAAATGCAAACTAATATAGAGGGAGGGAAAACAGATCATTTGCTGCCTGGGGAGAGGAGGTGGCCCACAAGGAAATTTTGGAGGAAAGGATAGATTCACTATCTTGACTGATCCTAGTTTTATGAGTGTACATATACATCGAAATTTCTCAAACTGTACATTTTAAGTATGTGAGGTTTATTGTATGTCAGCTATACCTCAAAGGGGTTTAAATAAAAAAACTTTTAATGACAGCCAAGGATTGAAACACATCAGGTATTAAATAATCTGATGGTTTGTAATGCTACTGAAAAAAAAAACACAACAGAAAATCTCGTTGGTCACCTTCTGAGTTGCTAAGCCATTCATTCATTATCTGGAAACTGGAAAATAAAGGAAAAGCACTTATTCTGCCTCTTCTTGTACAAAATGTATTTCTAGGTAAGCAAATAGTTGATGAGGGCAAAAGTTCTTTTTTATAGAGAAATCTCAAAGAATACATGCTGAAGGAGTGACAGAACTAGAAAAACCATCAGTGTGCATCCCTGGTGGGAAACTTTGTCATGCTCGAGCCTGGGCGCTGCCACCTGAACCCAATGGCCACTCTTAGCACCTCAGAGAGAGGACAACCAGCTATTATGTGCCTCTTCATACGAGGCAATGAGCAAGGACACAGAACCATCTGTGAAGGAGTCTTGCCAAAAGGATCGACCTTGAATCTACTCGAGGCTCCAGATCTTACTACCCATTGCAGAGAATACCAGGAACAGAAGAACAGGTTTCATTATTCAATAAGCCAAATCCAAATTGTAGGGAATTCTACAGGACAAATGACCTAGTTTCTTCAATAAATAAAGGACTGAAGAGGAAAGAAGGAAGGGAAGCTGTTACAAATGAAAAGAGTCTTAAGAAACATGCTCAACCTGACTACTCACGTTCCCAGCCTTCCTTGCAGCTTGGGGTGATCACGTGACTGTTCTGACCAATGATGTTCAAGCAGATGTCTGCTGGAGGGGCGAAGCTTTCGTTTTTATGATCAAAGGATCAGGTATCACCAGCACTAACACTATCCCTCCTCCTACCTTCTTCTCTTGAATGCAGATATAATGTCTGGAGCTGGGACAGATGCATTGGGTCCACGAGGAAAAGCTTAGCTAATGGCAGAGATTAAAAAACAAAGACAAAACAAAAACCCGCTTATTAGTTTAAGCCACTTTTAGGGCTACTGGTGGCAGACAGATGGGAAGGTCTCGACTTCGTGCTACTCATCAGCTGGGGAACTCAAATTCCCCTTTTGAACTTCAGTATCCTCTTCCGTAAGTTGGAGACGCTACCATCCGCCTCACAGAGCTGGTGCAGTGAACAAAATACATAGAGGTTTTGTCCATGCTTAAGAAGTTTGTCCTCTGAGCTGGTCCTGAACTTTACCCACCTCTGTCCCCACCTGAACCCAAGAGCCACTCATCGCCCTGCACTTTCCTGGCACCCCAGCCCCTGAATCCAGGCTCATCTCTAACACCAGTGAGCGGGATTGATCTTGAACAAGTGGGAGAACGTCCTATCGCCAGGACAGCAGCCTCTACTGCAGATGCCTTCTCTTGGACCTCAGCCTAAGTGTCCTGCCCCATCTTACTGTCTCCCTTCCCTGCCAAAATTCTCAAAGAATCCCTTCAACAGCCTTACCTGTCACCTTCCATTTGATCCCTATCCCGCAGTGTGCTGGCCTCTGCTATTGCCTCTCCCTCCTCTCCACCCTCTTCCTGCTCTGGGTAAGATCACCCCAGAGTCACCAGGGGCCAGGGGCCGTTGGCTCCCCTCAGTCCTGCCTCTGCGCTGAATCTGTTGGCGGTCTCGTCCTTCTCTCTTCTCTCAGCTGCCCAGAGCACCACAGTATCCTTGTGCTCTAGCACCCTCTCTAACTGTTCCTTACAAGCACTCAAACCCGCCTTCCGCAGCCAACTCATCTCTGCATGAATTTACTGTGCCAAAACAACGACGACAACAACGAGCAAAGAATTTACTGTGCCAAGTACAGAGTTTACATGGCAACACCCAAGGTGCTACTTCATTCCCGGGGGTGTCTCACCTGTCCCTCAAACTTGACATGCTCAGAACCATGCTTTTCACACAAAACCTGCCTTCAAATCACAAAGCAATGGAGGTGGGAGGAACCTCAGGGATCGTGGAAACCAAACCCATGTATTTGCAGACAGGCAAACAAACACAGAAAGATCACCAGTAGTCTGGTGGTAAAGCTGAGACAAGAACCCCCTATTCTTTCCAAATCACCACGTGTGTCTTCCTGGGGTTTCCAGATGCCCGAGAAGTAGAGGGATGCATTGTGCTGGCTGCTGGGACCATGTGATGAATGAGAAAGGAAAATCAGTTGACCAAGAAGATGACCCCCCAAGGAATTCTCAGAGTGTTTGGGGTGGTCTATGGCATAAAGACAAAGGCCACCACTGGGCCAGATGATGCCTTTTATCAAACTGTTAGAGAATTTAGGACTCTCACAAAAATGACAAATACTAGCATTAAGCTCTCTAGTGACAGGAAGCAGAAATCAATAACAAATGGCCTTTGCTTTGCAGAACACTCTTACCCTGTTCAAAGGACAGTGAGATGGAAACCTCAAGCCCTCAGCAATGGAACAACTCAGCTCCCCCAGGCTTCCCCGCCAGCCTAGCCCCAGCACCTGGCAGGAGATCGAAGCCCGTGCCCAGCAGGAATGGGGGATCCGTTTTGGAGCTCTAAGTCCTAATGTAATCTGTTGCTTGAACAACCAAGCCTGTTCCCCTCCTGTTCCCTCTATCTGGAAAGTTCTTCTCTCAGATATCTGGATGGCTTGTTCTCTCACTTCATTTAGATTTATATTCAAATGTCACCTCCTCAGAGAAGTCTTCTTGACTGCAAACTAAAAAGACATCACTCTCTAGCCCCTTAGCCTGCTACTTCTTCATCAGCCTTAACATCAGCTCCTGCTGTTGTGATGTTTGCTCACTGCCTGACTCCACCATCAGAATACAAGCCTGCCTTTGGGTATCACTACATGCCCAGCCCCTATAAAAGTGCCTGGCACACAGTAGGTTCATGATAAATAAATACATACATACATTCATACACACACACAGAGACATATATACATACTTTAAAGATTTCTATTTTATTAATTTATTCCCTCCCCCTTGTTGTTTACGCTCACTGTCTGCTCTGTGTCCATTTGCTGTCTGTTCTCTGTGTCTGCTCATCTTCTCTTTAGGAGGCACTGGGAACCGAACCTGGGAACTCCCATGTGGGAGAGAGGTGCTCAATCTCTTGAGCCACCTCTGCTCCCTGCTTTGTTGTGTCTCTAATAGTGTTTCCTCTTTGTGCTTCCTCTTTGTGTCTCCTTGTTGCGTCATCTTGTTGCATCAGCTCACCTCACTAGCCTGTTGCGCCAGCCCGTTGCTCCAACTCGCTGTCTTGCTCATCTTCTCCAGGAGGCACCGGGACCCAAACCTGGGACCTCCCGTGTGGTAGGCGGAAGCCCAATCACTTGAGCCACATCTGCTTGCCCATGATAAATAGCTGATGAATGACTAAAGGAGGCAGTGTTTCTCAAAGTGTGGTCCCTGGAGCTCTGCTTCAGAATCCACTGAGAAGCTGGTAACGCTGCCAGATCCAGGCGCACGCTGCTGAATGGATCAGTCAGGAAGGGGTCTGGAAGGTAGGCATCTGCACTGCCAAAAAATGAAGTCCAGGGGACGAGGATCCACGCTGAGGTCTGAGAATCACTAAGGTATAAGCTGCCTGTTTATTTCTAACTTCCCATTTATTCCTCAAGACTTCCTTCCTGCACCTACCTGATTACCACGGGTCAACACAGGGATGGAAAAGGGGACTGCATTTCCTGGGGCCCTACCCTATGAGCCAAGCATGACTTAGACACTTGATATACTCGGGCCTGCTGGAATCTTCCCCACCATCTGTGAGGTACCTTCAGCAGATGCAGAAATGTTGACTCAGAGAGGCTCAGCCATTTTCCTAAACTTACACAGCCAGCAAAAGGCAGAGACAGGATTGGAACCTCGGTCAGCCTGACCCTGGAGGCCGCACACTGACCCTCTGTGGCCTCCCCAAAGCTCCCCGCTGGCCTCGGAGGCCTTGGCTGCGCTCACTACTGCCCCCACCCTGTGCCTCCTTGCAGAGCCAGCCCCCTGGGTGAAGGACAGGGGGTCCCAGGGAACTTTGGAACGTGGCGTTGTGCAACCCCTAAGGCCCTGGCAGGGCACAGCTACAGAGGCCCCCGAGCCCCCCTTTGCCCTCCCCCACCCCGCAAGAGCCAGACGATGAGCTCATGGTCAGAGGAAGAGGAGAGGCCTGGCCTGAGCCCGAGGCCAGGAGCCAGGCTTCCTGAGCAGCTCTCTTCTCAAGGCCACTGGGGGCTGGGGTGGGCGGGGGAAGCACAGCCCCCGACGGGTTTCCAAATCACTGGAAACAGGACGCAGCCGCCGGCCCCGCACCAGGACACAGCAACATCCCCTGGGCTATAAATGGAAATGTATTCTTAGAGGGGCAGAACATTAGTGGGTTTTTTCAAAAGTGACCCATCACCGGATAAAAATACAGACAGCATTTAAATGCTGAGCGGCAGAAGCTATTCCGGGGATTGGATTCTCATCCCCGGGGCTCCCAGCCAGGGCACGGCCTTTATTTAACAGAGATTTATAAGGAATCATTCTGTCGCTGTCGGTGTTTTTAAGTTTAGGAGGAGAGAATCTGGGGGAAAGAGAGCCAGGCCAAACCCTTTGGGGGGAGCCCCCATGTCCCTTGACCTCCACCCACGTCTGCCCATGGGTTTTGGCGTTTACTCTGTGGCACGAGACCCCCTTTTAGACAACGCTCTCAGCCATCTTGAGAGTCAAGATGGAGCTCTGAGGAAGCAGATGTGGCTCAAGTGATTGGGCGCCTGTCTACCATATGGGAGGTCCCGGGTTCGATTTCCGGGGCCTCCTGGTGAAGGCAAGCTGGCCTGTGCCATAGAGAGCTGGCCTGTACTGTGGGGAGCTGGCACAGCAAGATGACGCGACAAAGGGAGACACAGAAGAGAGACAGTGAGAGACACAGCAGAGCAGGGAGCTGAGGTGGCTCAAGCAACTGAATGCCCCTCTCCCACACTGGAGGTCTGGGATAGATTCCCAGTGCCTCCCAAAGAGAAAGATGAGAAGAAAAGATAAGTAGACATGGAAAGAACACACAGCAAGTGGACACACAGAGCAGACAGCAAGCACAAACAAACGAGGGGTGGATAAAATCTTAAAAAAAAAAAAAAAAAGATGGCTCTCTGGCTGGGCCTAGGGGTAGAAACATAGGACACGATTAAGATCTGAAGAGGGGAACCAGACGTGCTCAACTGATAGAGCATCCACCTGCCATACGGAGGGCCCAGGGTTCAAACCCAGGGCCTCCTGACCCATGTGGTGAGCTGGCCCACGCGCAGTGCTGTCACGCACAAGGAGTGCTGTGCCATGCAGGGGCATCCCCACGCAGGAGTGCTCCACGTGCAAGGTATGCGCCCCGCAAGGAGAGCCACTCCACACAAAAGCAGCGCAGCCTGCCCAGGAGTGGTGCCGCACACACGGAGAGCTGACGCAGCAAGATGACACAACAAAGAAGTTCCCCAGGGCCACCAGCTAATGCAAGTGGACGCAGAGGAACACACAGCGAGTGAACAGAGAGCAGACAATGGGGGAGAAGGGGAGAGAAATAAATAAAATTTGAAAATTAAAACAAACAAACCAAAAGATCTGAAGAGGTTCACAGGGCAAGGAAAGTATAACCGAGAAAAAGCTGGAGGTAGGCTTGGAGTTCCGGGGAGGGGAAGAAGCATCCTATTTACTGAGTACTGCCCATGAGCAGCCTCTTAAAATAGGTCGTGCTGTCTTATTTTAATTCTCAAAACCACCCAGATATACAAGAACTAGGTTCATCCCCATTTTAACAGAAAAGGAAACTGAGGCTCAGAAAAGACCGTGGAGGTAGTAACTCTGGGGCTGAGACACTGAGCCTGAAAAGACAAGCAGGAACGTGGGCAGAGGGGGTCCCAGGCACAGGGCCGGCTCCTGCCAGGCTCAGGTCCCCTGAGCAAAGCTGGGATTCCCGGCCCATCTGCCTGCAGACAAAGTGGCAGCACGGAACTGGGGGGCCCGGCCCAGGGACCCGAATGAGCAGCTGTGCATTTCAGAAAGCAAGTTCTGGCTCACAGTTTAAAAGTGAGATTTTTTTTTCAGACAATTCCAGGCAAAAGGGCATAAGGAAGGGCATCAGAACATTCTCCTCCACGGTCTGGATAAGAGCTCGGCCAATTGTGTCCATTTGGGCAGGTCTCGGTATTTTCAATCTTTCTATAAGAAGCAGGTATTTCTTTCATAAGTGAAAACAAAGGGTAGGGTCTCTCTTAGGCCAGCCCATCCCTGAGTGGGCATTATCCGTCCCTCCTCCCCACTCCACTGCCCCACCAACACCCTTTGTTCCAAAAAAGCCATTCAGTCCCAGCTCTGTGCTTGGCCGACGCTGTGCCCTCTACCTGGGTTACCCTACCTCTCTCCTCTTCACAGGCTCCCTCATTTATTCCATCATTACTGAATGCCTACTACGGACCAGATACTGGTCTAGGTGCTGGCAGTACAGCCGAGGTCAAAACACAAAATTCCCTGCCTTCACCTACTTTATACACTTTGTGGAAGGAGCAAATGATAACAAATTGATAAGCATCAGAAGGCACTGCATGCTGATGTGCGCAAGGAGTGCCGTGCCATGCAGGGGTGTCCCCCGCGTAGGGGAGCCCCACGCACAAGGAGTGTGCCCTGTAAGGAGAGCCACCCAGCGCGAAAGAAAGTGCAGCCTGCCCAGGAATGGCGCCGCCCACACTTCCCGTGCCGCTGACGACCACAGAAGCGGACAAAGAAACAAGACGCAGCAAATAGACACAGAGAACAGACAATGGGGGGGGGGGGGAGTTAAATAAATAAATTTTTTTTAAAAAAAGGAAGGCACTGCAAGTGTAAAGGCCCTGAGGCAGGTCTCTGGAACAGCAAGGAAGCCAATTCGCCTGGGTAGGAAGTGAGGTCAGAGGTCCCAGGTAATTCTTTAAAACTCAGCTCATACATCCCATTCTCTGAGAAGCCATGTCCAATCAGGATGGCTGAGGACCCCCTGTACTTCTCACTATTGTCACCCAAAAATGATGTACTGTCATTAAACATGTGTGCATGGGATTCATGAATGAGCAGCACAGCCTACCCAGTCTCGCTGATACTATGGCACCCTTCCCCCGAAGCTGTGAATTTCTCAAGGGCAGGGACTGGTCTTATACCTCTTGGGCCTGTGGGCACTACAATCCCAAGTATGGAGCACTATCTTTAACAAGAGGCCCACTGAGTCACGGAAGACTGTGGGTCTTTCCTGGGCCAAGAGCTCACCCGAGATGTGCAGGGGGGTCCCCTTGGGGAGCCACTTGGCTTCTTAACCCTCACCAGCAGTGACACTCAGGTGACACCTAAGGGGACACAGGCAGAGACAAACGATTGAGAGAGGGAGAGCATTGCCCCCCCCCCCATATTTCCAACACCTGCCTTGATCCAAGCCTTCTTTAACAATTGACTGCATATCTGAGCCCTGGCTTTAAGGAAAACCCACATGGGAAAATTAAAATACAAAACCAATATACCAGGAAGGGATTATTCATAGTCAGAAAACACCCTTCCCTCTGAAAGAGATCCCAGGAAACATCAAGGGTCCCTAATGAATTAGCAGACCCAGGCATCGATCGATCATGCAGCTGCTCAAGCCACCAGATGAAAGCCAGCCAGACATGATGTGTCTCTGGGAGAAGCACACTTGTCCAAAGTAGGAAAATGCCCACTGAGCCTACGCAGGTAAACTGCAAATGATAGGAGTGGGCTGGGTGGGGCTTGCAACAGAGTGTGTGGGGGATGGTCCACAACCCATCTAAAGAGAGTAGAAAGCCCCCTGGCCTGGCCCATGGCTGGAACAAGGGACCCCAGGGTGGCTAGAAATGAGGGCAGCTAGTGATGTTAAGAAAATTAAAACTAATATGCAAAGCAGATATGGCTCAAGTGATTGAGCTCCCGCCTGCCACACGGGAGGTACCAGGTTCGGCTCCCCGTGCCTTCTGGAAAAGACAAGCAAGACAGCAAGTTGGTGCAATGAGCAAGCACGGTGAGCTGACGCAACAAGAAGACACAAAGGGGAAAGACAATGAGAGACACAACAAAGCAGGGAACGGAGGTGGCTCAAGCGATTAAGGACCTCTCTCCCACATAGGAGGTCCCAGGTTCAATTTCTGGTGCTCCCTAAAGAGAAGATGAGCAAACACAGAGAGCACACAGCAAATGAACACAGAGAGCAGACAGCAAGTGCAAACAACTGGGGGAAGGGTATAAATAAATAAAATCAATCTTAAAAAAAACTAATATGCAAATCAAAGAAGACACTTCTATAGGTCAAATTTGGCTTGGGAGGGGTGAGCTATCAATTTGTAAACTTGGCCTTAAATCTTGACTATAAAGAATATCTGTATTGGAATGTGCACCAGAAACGAAGTGAGGAGAAGGCAAAGAGACCTCAGAGTTGTAGAGCTAGAGGGAACCTTTGAGATCATGAAGCCTCTGTGCAGCCAAGAGCTTCATCTCAGGGATCAACTCTGCTTGGTGGGAAGTACCTACCCAGAGGGTAAGGCTGAGACTGGACTCTGAGCATGAGTGCGGAGATGGATTAGCAATGCCTGCCATGGACACAGGAATGGGGACACTAGCAGTGTGCGTTCTGTGTATTGGTCAAAGCTGGTATAGTCCAACCGCACTTTAAAGTTGGAAAAACCAAGGTTTAGAAAACTTTTACCAAATTGCCTAATGTCACAAGTGAGAACCAGAATCCCACCTGGGTTCCTTCCCACAAAACCCAGAAGCCCTTAAATCTTTAAGCTTTTGGAGCTGTCATCAACCAAAGACTCATCTTAGAAAGAAGCCATCTCCAAACAAAGTACGCAAGAAAATTCGGTTTTATGGTGATTCACTTTATCCATGGTTTGCTGGGGACAGAGCCTCTTCTACACGGCGAGGGGCACCTGAGCCCTGACGAGGCCTTGAGCCGGCCATCGGAGGATGCTGCCCGCTGCACACTGACTGTCCCAGCAGAGGGCTTCAGTGGGCCGGGGACCTGGCACTGGAAGGAGCCTGAGCCCACCGGGGGCCAAGGCCGGCCTCCCAGCACGGCCCCCACCCCTCCCACTTGGTGTGAGTCAAGGCTCTCGACTTCAGTGTCCTGGCTGCAGAGTCTTCCGTTTTATTTGGCTCCTGGGCAAAATGTACTTTTCCAAAGGACACTGATTCAACTGAGCCTGCATTTTGCAATGCCCTGGCAGGGGCTAGGCCGGCCTCCCCTGAGCGCAGGCTGTCCCAGCAAGTGGGGACCAAAGAATGCAGTTATCACCTTCCTCACCCTGACCCTCCTCCTCCTCCCAGAGAGTGTGGGGGGTCAGAGACCCCAGCACGCCTGCCACCTGCTCGGCCTCCCAGGTTGCCTGCACTGAGACCGCCGTCTCTCTGCAGCTTCCCGCACGGTGCCCGCTCCTGGACTGGATTTTAAACCACACCTGCCGGCAGGCCTGGAAGAACAACTGGAGAAGATAAGCCCTGCAGCCAGTCGGGCCAGGGAAGGCCCTGCACTCTGCGAAGCCACAGCCCACCCCTCCCACATCACCGCCAGGCAGCTGTGCAAAGAGCTCAGACCAAGAAGTGGCTAGTGTACCTGGCTTTGCAATCCTCAAGGTGTGGGTTCCTAGAGCATCGGGTTCTACTGTCTCTCCCACAAGCTGCATGATGTGCACGAGTCTCTTAACCTTTCTGAATCTCTTGTGTTTTCTTGTTTGTTTTTGATTAAAACAATTTCTTGGAAACAATGTGGCTCAACTGATGGAGCGTCCACCTACCATATAGGAGGTCCAGGGATCAATATCCAGGGCCTCCTGACCCGTGTGGAGCTGGCCCATGCGCAGTGCTAATGTGTGCAGGGAGTGCCGTGCCACGCAGGGGTGTCCCCCGCATAGGGGAGCCCCATGCGCAAGGAGTGCGCCCCGTAAGGAGAGCCGCCCAGCGTGAAAGAAAGTGCAGCCTGCCCAGGAGTGGAGCCGCACACACGGAGAGCTGACACAGCAAGATGACGCAACAAAGAGAGACACAGATTTCCGGTGCCACCTGACAAGAATGCAAGTGGACACACAATACACAGTGAATGGACACAGAGAGCAGACAACAGGGGGGTGGAGGGGGGAAGGGAGGAGAAATAAATAAAAAACAAATCTTAAAAAAAAACACACATTTATTTTCTCCCATCTGTAAAATGGGAATAAAAAATACTGCTACTTGACGGACATGAGAACTGGATGTGGAATCGTAAGTAAAGCTTGATCATGGTTCCCAGCACAGCGCAGATACATGACAAACGCTGCGAGTGCCATCGTCACTAGCCCCGTTGCTCTTCCTGTCCACGTGCTCACTTAAGCTTCCCTCCTCTGTAGAGCAGCCCTGGGGTGGGGGGAGCAGAGACCATGCGGGCTTTGGGCTCACACAGGCTGGGTTCAAATCCTGACTCTGCCGAAGCAAGGTCTAGACCTCTCTGAGCCTCAGTTTACTCCTCTCAAAGTGGAGGGGAGGGGGGCTGGGTCCTGCCTGGGGGAGTTCCGAGAAACAAACGAGAGCGCTGACTGGAAAGCAGAAAGTGTCCTGGCACAAGGAGGCACTCTGCTAGCTCTCCCGACTAGTGCAGAATGCAGGGAAGGAAAAGAGTAGGGCCTGGCGGTATTTGAGGACGGGCCCAAAAGCCCTGCCGGGGGACCCGGGGGGCGAGAAGCCCCTCTGTTGGTTAGGCCCGGGGGCAAGAGGGGCGTCTTCAAAGCAGGAGTGTGGGGACAGCCAAGTGCTGTCTGCCCGGCCAGGACCCAGTGGACGTCTGGCCAGAAACCAGGGACGGGTGGGCACGCTGCTGCAGCTGCCCAGGTCCTGACGGGCGGTCTCCCTGATGTCAGACGATAGCAGAGTGAGGTGGCCCAGGCCGGTCAGGGGCATCCCTGCAGCCTGCAAGGAGCAGAATGACCAAACAGCTCACGTGTGCCACCGGCCAGTCCTGTGGAACTGCTGGGCCTGAACAACTGGACTCCTGTGCTCGCCCCGGAAGCGTCCTTGGCGTGCCCACCCCACAGGGCCAGGTTGGAAGGCCCCCCACCCCACCTGTACCCAGAGTGGTTTGTGATGTGTCACCCCGACTGGGCAGTACTGTGACCCTGGGACAGGGGGCTGTCACGATCCATGCATTCCTGAGAAGGACAACGCATGTCACCATGGGTGGCCCAGCCAGGAAGCACTGGAGCTGGGACTTGAACCCTCGGCTCTGCGAGCCCCACCGCTTAGCATGGCGCCAACTGGTTCTCACAGCCCAGCAGCGGCAGCTCTTTTGGCATGAATGCTGCAGGGCCTGTCAGCACCTGCTCTGTCCTAGGTGCTGGCCTAGACCCCAGAGGTACGACGTGAGCCAAACAGATGCAGCCCCTGCCGGCCTGGAAGCAGAGGCTGGGAAACCTCCCTTATTGCCGCATCCTTGTACAGTGAGACCAGGCCAGGAAGGGAAGGCTCGTGGGCCTTCTGTTCCTCTAGTCAAGAGAGGCTGGAGAGTGTAGGGGACCCGGCTGACACGGGGCTCTCTGGGTTCAAATCCCAGTCCTGCCACTTGCTAGATGTGTCCTTGGGGAACTTTCTTCAGCACCCTGTGCCTCAGTTTCCCAACCTGCCTGGCTCTCTTGAGTAAGCACTCACAGCTTTAGCCAGTATCATGTGATTACAAAAGAACCCTGTTCTCCTCGCAAATCCCTCCTAGGGCTGACTCAGCAAAGAGGTGGCACCAGGAGACCCAGGAAGTCAGGTCGGAAAGAGGGGCCATGGTATATGCCCCCGGGCCCAAGAAGGGACAGACACCAGGGCAGCTCCAGGGGCCCTGGGGACCCACCGGTCACAGTTGCTCTCACGAGGCGGCGGGCACTCCCCCCCCCCCCCCACAAAGCCACATCACGCCTGGGCCTCTGGCCCCACTCTGTCCTCTTCCTGCTTCTCCATGACTAGCATTTCCTTCTGGACTTGCTCCTACTCCTTTGATCTCGAGAGCAGAGAGCTGAGGCTCTGAACTCCAGAAAGATCTAGAGAATTAAAAAAAACGGGCCCAGCAACATGGAAACAAACAACAAAAGTGTGTGTGTGGAGCGGGTGGGGCTCAGTGGCTGGGCACCTGCTTCCCACATTCAAGGTCCCGGGTTCAATCCCTGGTACCCCCTGAAACAAAAAAAGTGGAACACACACACACACCTAAGTGAACGATTCATACGAAGGTAGTAAAAATTTGCCAACATGCATGAAAATGACGAACACTACATTTGGGAGAGTATTTTACACTGGGGTGGGGGTGCGGTCAAAGATGAAAGCAAAAGAGGAATATGGGGGCTTAAGGTTTGCTTCTCCAGATGGGGGGCGGGTGCATATTATTCTCTGCACTATTTTATAGGTTAAAAAGTCTGTGAAATACAAAATAAGATAAAAAGCATAAAAAAGACACTCCAGCAATAAAAAAAAAAAGAACAAATTACTAATACACACAACAACACAGATGAATCCCTGATATTGTTATACACTGGATGAAAGGAGCCAGACACATGCGTATTGTAGCATTCCCTTTACGTGGTGCTCGAGACCAGGCAAAACTAAGCCACGGTGAGAAGCAGGAGAGTCACCTCTTGGTGGGGGCACTGACCGGGAGGGGGCACGAGGGAGCCTCCGGGCGTGCTGGGAGGATTGTCTCGTGATCGGGCCGGTCAGTTTCTGCAAGTGTCCGATGACGATGAGAACGCTTTCTTCTGAGCGCCACCTTAATTTTAAAATTACTAAAAATTTTAAAAAGAAAGGAAATCAAATCATCAGTTGGATTTGGGAACTCCTTGCGCTATACAGGAATGTTAATGAGACTAACTTGGAATTTCTTTCTATGCCAACGTGATGCTTGACTCCTTCATCCACGTAGCTACTGATCACCCCCTCTGGACATAGCCTCGAGCAGGACGCTGTGCCAGACACCCAGGAGGCAAGTTCCGTGGCAGAACAGAGGCGGGATTCAGGCAGGGAGGAGCAAGCTGGAGCCCTAGCTAGGCCCTTGCTTGTTCTGTGAGCTGGAGAAGGTGACGCCCCTCTACGAGGGCCAGCGGCCTGATCAGCAAAATGTGGTCAGACCAAACAAGACTGTGTTTGGTGCATAGCCTGGCACATAGCAGGTGCTCAGAAAAATAGGACCTGTTAATATGGCTCATACATTAACCCGCTGGAGCAGTGGCTGACAAACTGCAGGTTCTGACTCAGTGGGCCAAGAAATCCGTTGAGTGAGTTACAACCAGCATTTTAAAAAATACTAGAACAGAATAGGGATAGATTAGAAAATAGAAGAGAACAGAATAGAAAATACCTTTTTGCATTGCCTGTAATAGGGGAGCATTGTCACATTGAGGGTTTGCTTTTTTTTTTGGGGGGGGGGGTACTGGGACCAGGGATTGAGCCTGGGACTTTGTAAGTGGGCAGGTGGCACTCAACCACTGAGCCACATCAGCGTCCCTGAGTTGCTTTTTTCACTTGTTCAGCTTGGTTTTTTTTTTTCAGGAGGCACCAGGAACCGGACCCGGGACCTCCCATGTGGAAAGTGCGTGCTCAACCGCTTGAGCCACGTCTGCTCCCCTGCACTGAGGTTTTATACATTTTACGCCTGGTTGCAATATAAAATGCATTTCTTAGAGGGGATGGGTCAAAGTGATAGAAAATAGAAGGTAGAGCTTATTTTTTTTTTAATTGAAACCTTATTCTGTGGAACCCCACACAGCCCTGTGACACAGTGGGTATCAGCTTAATAAGACAAAGCTCCTTCAGAGTACAGCAGCAATAGAAACATACCATGGGAATAATTCTCACTCCTCCAAGAAAGTCATAAACTTGACTTTTTTTTTTTTAGGCAGTACTGGGGATTGAACCCAGGACCTCATCCATATGAAGCATGCACTCAACCACTGAGCTACACCTGCTCCCCTTGATTTTTCTTTGAAGGGCCAACATTTGTAGGTGAGGAAAGACCAGGGACAGCGGCTTTGGAGAAAGCATCTTGAGACCTGGACCTACAAAAAAGGTCAGATTTGAATGCCTGGGGCTGGAAGGAAGAGGCGGCCAGGCCCAGGAGGACCCAGGGGCATCCAGCATGTACCAATGGCCAGTTATGTCCAAAGGTCCTTGGTCTCCCACCCTCAGGAGGCAGGCAGCTTTGGGAGAGGCTGGGCAGTGGTTGCGCCAAAGCCCATTTAGGGTGGAATCCAGACAGGACAGCAAACAGCACGAATCACCTGGCGAGGAAGTTATTCCCCTTCGGCCTACCTTCAATCTCTTGATTAATCTAGAAGAAAGTTGTATTTGGGACCAGTAGATCTTTAATGCCTAATCTCACTTCTTTTATTTTTTTGAGGTACCGGGGCCGGGGATTGAACCTAGGACCTTGTATGTGGTGGGAAGCTGGCATTCAACCACTGAGCCACATCGGCTCCCCTGGGTTGGTTTTGTTATTTGGTTGCTTGTTGTTGGTTTTTGATTTTTAGGACGCACTAGGGGACCAAACCCAGGACCTCCTGCGTGGGAAACAGGCGCCCAACTGCTTGAGCCACATCTGCTCCCCATAATCTCACGTCTTAATAAAGAGAAGAGCAGGTCTTGGGCCCAGAACCCTCTACCAGCAATAGCCCTGAGCTAGAACTTTCTTCTCACTGCTTTGAATTTTACAGAAACCTTGGATTCATGACAGCTGACGGTTTTCCATTTCTAGGGGTGAGATAAAGTTGCCTTCTGAAGCTCAGCTATGTAAAAATGAGTTCATTTAAATAAAACATAAAGTCTATAATGACCCAGGTTGATTCAAATGTGGCAGAAATTCTGCAAGAGGCCCAAGAGGGGTTGAAATATGGCAAACGCCGCAAAGCACTCCCCGCGCCTGGGGCTGGGGAATCCTATTGTGGTTGTTCATAGCCTGACATAAATCAGACTTAGGAAAAGACAGGCTCCCTCTGAGCAGGGGAAGACAGAGCTCAGGGGGCGAGAACCAGGCCCCCTTAAAGGAAAGTCAGGGCGAGCCAGCAGAGCTGCTCTGGGGAACTCTTCATGGACTCAGGATTTTACAGCCAGAAGAGACCTGCTCTTGTGTGCTGAAACTCCCACCATGGAAGGGGCCAGTCCATAAACACATACATTTTTTTCTCTACTGTACTTTTTAAATCTTTCCCCTTTATCTTACGCCATCCTGTTAAACTTTTCATTTTGAGATCATTTCAGCCTTACAGACGAGTTGCACAAATAGTACAGAAAGTTCCCATACACCCTTCCCCCGGCTTCCCTGCCTGTTAAAATCTTACATAACCAGAGAACCATTCAACACTAAGAAATTAACCTTGGTACGATGCCATAAAACTAAACAACAGAATTTACTTGCACTTCGTTAGTTTTTCCACTAATGTCCTTTTTTTCTCTTCCCGGATCCAATCCAGGATCCCACGTTGCATTCCAGAGCCATGGTCTCCGTAGGCCTGCCTGCTCTGTGACAGTTCCTCAGTGTTTCCTTGTCTTTCATCACCTTGACACTTTCAGGTGGAATTGATCAGGTTATTTTGTAGAAAGTTCCTCCATTTGGATTTGTCTGATGTTTTCTCGTGACTCGACTAAAGTTATGATGTTGAGATGTCTTATTCCCACTGATGTTAGCTTTGATCACCTGGGTAAAAGGCTGTCTGCCAGGAGAATCCACTGTAGAGTTACTATTTTCCCCTTTGTGATTACTAAATATTTTGGGGGTGATATTCTGAGATGATCCAAATACCCTGTTTCTGCTTAAACTTTCTCCCACTAATTTTGTCACCCATTGGTGGATTTCAACTGCAGCAATTATTACTGTGGTGCTCTAGTGGTGATTTTTTATTTCCACCAGTCTTTCTACACTTACTGGAATACCTTGTGCATGTGTGTGTGTGTGTGTGTGTGCGTGTGCAGGCACACATGCCTTAGGGGGGGAAAAAGTCCTTGGCAGGAATTCACAAACTTTCCAGTAGGCAAAGCTGGCCTCAAGATAAATCACCTCCTTCTACATAGTCACTGAAAAACAAAAAACAGTCCATTGCCTCCAAGGACTTTTTATTTCCATTTCTTTTTTTCTTCTCTTCTTCCCTCACCTTGTCCTACCCCACCCTGAGTGTTAGAGGTGGCAGGCACCAGGGTGGTCTAGCAATGTTCAAGACTATACACAGCGCACCGCGAGCCAGAACCAGACCAGTTCTGCCCTGGTTCTGGACATCCAGGCCTGGACACGGGCTCTCCTGATCAGTTCCTGAGGACCTACTGCGTGGCAATCACAGTACTAGGCATCTCAGCCTACTAGGTGCCTCATTTAATTGCTATAACAACTTCAGGAGCTCAGTATGATGTTTCCCAATTTGCAGATAAGGAAACTGAGGCCCGTTTATTTAGCCAATAAATATTTAGTATACACAGGTGCCAGGCACTGCCGACGAACATGGGGAAATGGGGGTGAATAGGACAAGGCAAGGCCCACACCTTTGAGGAACTCGTGTCCTCATAAACCAACAAAAAGAGGACGGGACAGTTCTGCAGTGGGCTAAGAGGTAGGAAGGAGAACCACCCCAGGTGGCTTGAGAGCAGGTGATGGGGGGGCATACTTCAGGCTGGATGGACAGGGCAGGCCCCTCCATGCAGAGACCTGAAGGAAGAGAAGGTGCCACCGTGCCGAGCCTGGGAAAGCATGCCAGGCAGAGGACAGCAGTGCTGAGCAGAGGCTCTGTGGTGGGAGGGGAACCCACCTGTCCAGGGAGCAGCAAGGCTGTTGCAGCCAGAGCGCCAGGAGACGGCACGGACGAGGCCAGTGAGGTGGGCGGAGGTCAGGGCACACGGGGCCCTGCCAGCCAGGGCAAGGGCTCCAGATTGTTCTCCACGGAGCGATCTGGAGCCGAACACCAAGTGCCCGGGAGGGCAGGCAGCGTTTCACCCCGAGTGACCCCGGCGGCCAGCGGCAGAGCCGGGTCTCAGGCTGAGGTCAGCTCACCCCACGCCCGTCCTGGCTGGTCTCTTGGTGGGCGTCCCCGTTCTCCAGGCCACACTGGCCCAGGCCCAGACACCCTGGAACTGGCTTTGGAATGTTTTTGTGCTTAAAAGAAACACAGGCGTGGCTAATGCCCTGAACTTCCTCCCACAACAAAACCAGGGAGAAGCCCCACCCTGGGTACCGCGCCAGAAGAACCTGACACCCGTGCTTCTCCCAGCCCAGCTCCCAGGATCCGCGTCCTCTCCGGGGCCCGCTAGCCTGGCCACACAAGCCTCAGAGTGGGCTCCGCCTCCGTTTCTTTCAAGGCGCCTGAGATTTGCACCCGCCATTCCCATTTCTCTATCTGGCAAGCGCACGTTCACGCAGGGCAGTGCAGAGACGAAAAGCAGGCTCTCGGGAGCCAGGATGAGGGCCCGGGTTCAAATCCAGCCAGGTGACCCGGGCAAGTGAGCCATCTCCTCTGTGCCTCAGCCTCCCGATATGCAAAATGCTCCTAATAACAATACCCATCTCCCAGGGTGGTTGTCAGCATTACATGAGTAAATAGGGGTAAGCATGCAGAACAATGCCAGGTGTCAGCAACTGTCATTATCATTATCAAGGTCCTTCAAGGGTCAGTGTGGGTCGCCACGCCTCTCCCTGCTCTCCTCTGCTCTCCAGAGTAGCCAGCCCACGGCCTCCTGCTTGGGAGCTCTCCAAAGGTGGGGGCTGGCTCTGTCCCTGCCCTCTCCCTGGCACGGAGCCTGGCACTGAGTAAATGTTGTTTGTTAAAAGAATGAATAAGTAAAGAACCAACAGGTAGGAGTGGGATGGTTAGATGTGCGTCAAAGGTAAGATTAAAAGCTTGTAATTACTCAGGACAAATACTTCAAACAAAAGCAATCTGGCAAAGCCGGTAATTCGGAAGGGGCCTGCAGGGTTGGCACCGCTTAAAAGCAAGAAATACAGCAGGGGGGAGAAAAAAGCTATAGGGATAACTCAGCCTCCAAATCTCCCAAGAACTCCGAAGATCGGACTCCAGTTGGGAGTTAGAGGAACCTGCCTTCCAAATCTCAGAGCTACCGCTCACTGGCCGCCAGCTGGGAGGTGGAGAGCTGTGCCCAAAGGCACCTGCCGGCGGGGAGGGCCAGGGCTGGGGTAGCCCACGCCGCACCCAGTGAGGGGGGCAGGTGCAGGGGCTGCAGGCACCCTGAAGAAGGGGGACTATGAAAGTGATTCCCACTGAGGGAGCAGACAGGTAACCAGCAGCCCCGGACAGCCTACAGCAGCGTCTGAGCCTCAGTTTAACCGCAGAGTGGCACGAACAAAGCCAACCACACGGGGCAGGCGGCTGACCCTGTTCCCTCCACTATATGTATATATTTTTTCTTATTTTTTCCCCTTCCCTCCATTGTCTGCTCTGTGTCCATTTGCTGTGTGTCCTTCTGTGTCTGTTGTATTCTATTAGGTGGCTCTGGGAACCCATCCTGGGACCTTCCAGAGTGGGAGAGAAGCGATCATTCTCTTGTGCCACCTCAGCTCCCTAGTTCGCTGCGTCTCACACTGTCTCTTTTTCGTTGCATCATCTTGCTGCGTCAGCTCTCCGTGTGGGCGGCACCACTCCTGGGCGGTCTACTCCCCTGTGCAAGGGCTGCACTCCTTGCGAGGGGGCCACTCCTTGCATGGGGGGCACCCTTGTGTGGAGTGACACTCCTGGCGCATGGCAGCACTGTGCATGGGCCAGGTGGCCACAGGGGCCAAGAGGCCCTGGGTATCGAACCCTGGACCTCCTGTATGGTAGGCAGAAGCTCGATCTGTTGAGCCATATCTGCTTCCCACGATATTATTTTACCCTCCACTGTTTTTACCTATCTTGTTTACAGAGTAAATGCCCAGTGCCTAGAAAAAGGCTGGGCCCAAAGTGGGAGCACAATACATTTGCCAAATGAATCAATGAGTGAGTGAAGAAACGAATGAATGGGCCAATGAACTGAGTAGGCGCCGCGTCCTGTCCTTCCCCTAGAGCCCGCCAGGGAACAGGCAGGGTCTCAATGCCTGGTCCCACCCCTCGGTCTGGAAGAAAGCAGCTGGGGGGCTGGGAGGCAGAGGGTGACTTGGGCCCGGAATGCAGCCTTTTCCTGCCAGCTGGGAAGGGCGATAAGGAGGCGGCTGGTGGGAACCACAGGGAGTTGGGGTGGGGGTGGGAGGGCTGCATCACACTGAGCGGAATGCGAGCTGGGTGTGGAGCTGGGCTGGAAGCAAAGTTCTCAATGACCGGCAGGCCCGGACCAGGACCTTGAACCCCTCTTGAGAGCCGGCGGAGCCAAGAGCCGCTGTCTCATCAAAACAGGAAAAATCATGGAGAAAAAATGCACATGGAAAGGGGCATGGTATTTCCAGGGAACGGCCCGGCCTCGACCCAAAGACCGGCAGGGTGAATGAGGGCAGGAGTGGGCACAGAGGGGGGCATCTGGGGGAGCAGAGCCCTCCCGGGGAAGGTGAGCCTGGTCTACGTGGCGTACTTTTGAGAAAGAAAGGCGCGTGAGCCCCAGAAACCGGGTCATCACAGAGCGTGCCCCACCCACAGGCCGCCTGGCTTCCCACAGAACTTTCTCACCTGGTGCTACTGCCTCCCTCCCTTCCCCGGGGTCCAAGGGCCCCAGAAAACGCAGGCCTGCTTATTCTCGTGTTACCTGCAGGGCAGGGAGCGCGGACGTTGGCTCAAAGCACCTGGCAGGCGTGAGTCCAGGATCCCTGGGCAAGTCCCCGGCAACCTCCTGACCCCCGTTCCTTTCTTTGGATGACAGTGTACAGGCCACCCACGCCTGCAGGGTGCCGGGAAGGGTAACTGGGACTGCGAACTTGGACCTGTCTCTGGCACGCAGTAGGGCCTCAATGAACAACCTTCCTCCTGCTTCCTCCAAGGCCACGGGGGAGCAAGCCACTCGGCAACCGCCCCTGCGCCACGCTCCACGCGCCCAGGGCCCGCCATCCCGAGGCTGGGACTTTCCTCTGCATCACTGCAGGATTCTGGTCCCAAGGGCAAACTGTGAGTCCCTCCTTTAGGGCCTAATTCAAAGAGCAGGACCTGGCCCGCGCACCACCGCCGCCCCTGCTCGGACCCCTGCGGCAAACTCCTCGTCCCTGTCGGTCTAGGGTGAGCTTTTCACGAACATCTGCGTCAAGCCCTTCAAGGGCGAAGGCTCCTGGGGATAAAGGGCAAATCCCTCATCCGGTCCCGGGGCCCCCACGGCCCGCCAGGTGCCCTCCGCATCCAGTTCCTCTTTCACTTCCCCCCAGCAGGGCACGGTACCTCCCCCTCGGGGTCTTGGCCCACGATGCTCCCTCCCCTGGGCTTCCGCCCCCTTCAGCCACCCCACAAGCCCTAAGCATCCTCCGGACCCTTAAATGCCACTTCAGCGGGGTCTCCTTGGGCCTCTCCAAGACTCAGGGCTCAGAGACCCTGGCTTTCCTCTCCCAGAAAATTATGAATGTCATTGGGTGTGCAATCGAGTTGCAGAACTGAAGACCCCTGGGGGCAGGGGCTGTCTTCCTCCCGGTCACCCCCAGAGCCCCAGGACCCTGCACGGTCAGGGCAGTAAAAGAAGGAATGAGTGAGTGCAGGATTGCATGGAGCAGTGAATGGGCGAGCAGGAAGCCTCAGGGTGTGAAGAGTGAAAAGGGAGGTAAAGCCGAGAGCAGACGGGAGCCCCAGCTTTTTCTACTCGTGCCCTGGGAGCTCTAAGGGAAGCTGGGAGACAAGAACCCAGGGAGGACGTGCGCTGTACGCAAGGGGGCAGCCTTAGATCCTGGGGTGCACGGGAGCCCAGGAGGGGGTGGGCTGTGACCTAGCGGCCATGGGCTGGACGCTTCTTAAGCCATTCGTATACACCCTCTCGTTCTGCCCTCTTTAGGGGAGGCATTATTATGAGCCCAATGTTACAGATGGGGAAACTGAGTCCCAGGGGGATGGAAGGACCTGCCACAGCTCGGGAGGGTGGGGCCAGGGCTGTGACTCTGACCCAGTGCGCACAAGGCAATGGATTTCATGACGTTAGGACTCGGGAGGAAAGTCCCCTACCCCAGGGACCCCAGCAAGAAACAAACGTAGAAGCATCTCCAAGGAACAGCCAGGGCAGCGGTGCTGGCACTCACAGCGAGTAAGGACAGTCAAGGGGGAGGAAATGGACTGTTCCAGGGATGCCGACCGAGACCCTTCCACAGCCGAGTCCGTGCCCCAGCCCAATTAATCCTCACGACAGCCCTAGGACGGGGGCTAGTGTACAGACCAGGAAGCTGGCGCTCAAAGAAGCCCCCATTAGTCCTAATTCAAGATGCAGAAAACATCACGGGAATTCTCGTGGCTGTATTCTTTTCAGGAACTTCCACATATTTCAACAGGTTTCTAAGGTCCACCGGTGGCCCTGGGACCCCCAACACTATTTTTTTTTTCAAAAACTTTTAAAATTCCCCAAGTGGGGACTCTCCTACTATGAGGTTGCCAGGGTCCCCAAACCTTCATTAATGGCAACAGCAACAACTCCCCCAGTGCTGTCCACGAGCCACCGACAGGCTTAGGCATTTTACGTACATAGAGTAATTATGTTCCCACCACCCTGAGGCGGATCACAAGTGCAGGAGTGGGGATGCGGCGCTAGAACTCTGTCTCTAGGAGAGTACGATACAGGGGTCATGCCAGAGGGAAAAGCACCCTTCCATCATCTTCGGGAAACTGGGAAACCACTTTCCCCTTCCTCTGAGGCCCAGGAACTTTTCACATTCCCTTGATCCCTTCCTTTCTCCTAAGCACCACCCCTGCTGAAGCCCGTAGGATGGCAGCTCCAGCCAGGTTCCTCCAGGCGGTCCACTTCCCCTGCCTGTTGTGTCCTCCTCACCACCGTCCCCGCCTCCCTCCCAACCCCTCGGCAGGCTGCAGAGGCCCATGGGTGCAATGCCACCCCTGCCCTTCCACCGGTCCCGCTCCCTCTCATCTCTCAATGCTCCTCCTCTAGGAAGCACCCCACCCACCCCCCACGTCCCCGATGTGCTCATGCTATCGTTTGCTTCTTTTCCAATCAAGCAATATGGTATGCTCGGCCTCAGCTCCTCTCCAGCCTGCTTGTACAAACCCCGTCGTTCCTACAGGGCTTCTCGCAGGTAAGGAGCAAATCTGTCCCCCTGGGCCTCGCGCTGCAGCCGTGAACCAGCCTCTCCAGCTGAGCTCACCCAACCTCTCGCAGGCAGGGCATTGCCCACAGGTCACTCGCGAGGCACACATCTTTTCTCTGGCCTCAAGTACCGTCAAGTTCCTGCTGACAAGCCACAAACTCAATCACGGATGCATTTTTTTTTTAATTTAGTGGGCCATGACTTACAATTTAATAAGTGGCATCTGACTGACTGTAGGTTAACCTTTTCAAACATAAAGTCGATATGGGAGAGGTCTCTTGGCCAAAAGACTGGATGCCACAGGAGCCGGCAGGGCAGAGGCTGGCCTGGCCCAGGACGCAGGCCCGCCTCGGCCTCACTGCCCACGGGAGCTGCTCACGTCAGACACGGAGCCCCGCTGCCCCAGCGCAGCCCCCTCCTCGCCGTGCTGAGGCTACAGGGCGCGCTCCCCGCCGCCCCGGGCCTGCTCCAGCCTCTGCCTCTGCGTGGGCCCGGGCCCCGCGCCCCACTGCCTGGCCAGTTCTGCTCACCCGAGGTCTCAGCGTGAGACTGACGAGGGGCCCTCCTGGAGTCCAGGACAGGGTGTGCTCAGAAACTCCCCATCCTTCCCTCGATCAGAAAACTCCTGCTCACCTGATGGTTCATCCTCCCAGTGCGAGGGAAGGGTGAGGACCACCTCCCATGGCCAGGACCAGCACAGCGGGCGGTGCACACCGTAGGTGCTCAATAGATAACTCACGTGAACGAATGCACCAATGCACACGCAAAGCGCTGGCCAAGACGGAGCCCGTCTCAGCAGAGGGGCCTGGAGGGGAGGTTCAGGCCTGGCCGCCCTCAGAGGGGGGGCGTGCCCGCCCAGACCAGGTGTGGGAGCAGGGGGTGCCCCGCTCCCACCCCCACTCCCCGCACGAAGCCAGGCCAGGGGCACTCCTGGGCCTGGTGGTGGGCAGGTGGTGCCCTCGCACCCATGCGACCGCCCCTGGGAACGGGGGGCTCTCCCGGGCCTGGGGGGGGGCGGGCGGTGCCCTCGCACCCACGCGGCCGCCCCTGGGAACCGGGGTGCTCTCCTGGGCCTGGTGGGGGGCGGCCCCTGGGAACCGGGGGGCACTCCTGGACCTGGTGGGGGGCGGCCCCTGGGAACCGGGGGGCTCTCCTGGGCCTGGTGGGGGGTGGCCCCTGGGAACCGGGGGGCTCTCCTGGGCCTGGTGGGGGGCAGCCCCTGGGAACCGGGGGGCTCTCTTGGACCTGGTGGTGGGCAGCCCCTGGGAACTGGGGGGCTCTCCTGGACCTGGTGGGGGGCAGGGGTGCCCTCGCACCCATGCGGCCGCCCCTGGGAACCGGGAGGCACTCCTGGACCTTGTGGTGGGCAGCCCCTGGGAACCGGGGGGCACTCCTGGGCCTGGTGGGGGGCGGCCCCTGGGAACGGGGGGGCACTCCTGGGCCTGGTGGGGGGCGGCCCCTGGGAACCGAGGGGCCCCTGGGAACGGGGGGCTCTCCTGGGCCTGGTGGGGGGCAGCCCCTGGGAACCGGGGGGCACTCCTGGGCCTGGTGGGGGGCGGCCCCTGGGAACAGGGGGCTCTCCTGGGCCTGGTGGGGGGCGGCCCCTGGGAACGGGGGGCTCTCCTGGGCCTGGTGGTGGGCGAGCGGTGCCCTCGCACCCATGCGGCTGCCCCTGGGAACGGGGCCTGGGCAGCGCTCTGAAGGGACCCGCTTCAGGAGCCCACGGCAGTCCCCGCCCCACTGCGGTCACGGCCCGATGCCTCAGCGGGCTCATCTCTCCAACGGGGGTAGAGGGACCCGGCTCCCAGCATCCTGTGAGAGTCTCACCTCGAAGGTGACCGGAAGATATGCAAATGCCGGTTACACAGATGGATGTCTTTTTCTCCCCCTTAAATTGCTTTCCTAACGAATCTCCTGAGGAATAACAGCAGCAAATCAGTACCCACCGAACCCCGCGCATGTGCCATGTACTGCACTATCCGAAGCACGTTCCATGAACGGCTCAGGCTTTCCACAACAGCCCCCCAGGGTGGGTACCAGCTGAGCACACAGGAAGGAGCCCAGCGAGGGGCGCGGCTCGCTCCGGCAGGGAAAGCAGCCAGGCTGGGTGTTGAGGCTCGAGTTCCCGCTGCGCAGTCCACTCTCCTGATACCAACTCCCCAGACGGGCTGTAAAATACTGAGGTGCAGGCCCTAATTCCCGACATCCCGATCTCTGGTGGGGCTACAGGAATCTGCACTTTGACCCATTGTGCAGACCATGCCTCCCTGGGACACTCAGACACTGTCTCCAGATTGGCACCATTCACTGCTGTGGGTATTTCTGCATGCAAAAAAAAAAAAAAAGCAAGGCTGCTCGCCCCTCACCGCCATCCCAGCAAACGATGACAATGTGCCTGATTCTCTGTCAACTTCCTTCCAGCTGGTCTGCTTACTGGCAGGCGTAGACGTACAGCTGCTAGTCTCTGCTTGGGCTTTCCAGGCTCAGGCCGATCTTTAAAAAACTTAGGCAAGTCTCCTATTTGCAGAAGGAATCCCATTAGCCATGGGCATATGTCTTAACAACCCACCATTCTCACTTTGCAAATGAGGAAAGGGGGACACAGAGAAGTTTAGGAACTTACCCAAGGTCACAGCTGGTAAGGGGAACACGTGACCCCAGGGAGCCTGTCTCCAGAACCTGGGTCCTTAACTACCGCCTCTCTATTGGGCTGAATCAATCAGGTTCCATCAAGGTGTCCTCACTTTCCAGAGAGACCCCAGGGTGCCTGGTGCCCCTGAACTGACGACGCCCACCACCTTTTTTGGCCCTGGCCCTCTAGGTCCCAGGGATTCTGCCCTGGCCACTGTCTGCCTTAGCCTGTTTTCCTTCAGACTCCCCTGACCCCCTAGGGGGGCCCCTTAGGAACTAGGGGGCAGGTCTCATCAAGGAAGGGAGCCGGCCGGGTGTGAGGCAGAGGGAGCTGGAGAGCAGGTGCCATCCACCGGCGGGGGGGGGGGGGCCCTCAGCAACAGCCGGACGCTGCTGTGCGGCCAGTGGGGCAGGGAGCCCCTTTCTCCATTTTTATGTGAAATCCCCTAATTGGGAAATGCTGACATTTAACTCGAGAATTAGTTCTATAAACGTGAGGGCCAAATACTGATACTTGTTGACAGAATTCAGCCCCCAGTGCTACCAGTTTGCAATCTCTGCTTTAGAAGATCAAACCTGCCAAGGAGTTTCCTAAATGGGGGAAAGAGAACAGTGGGGTTCGGGCATTGAATTGCCATTAAATTAGGACCTGCTATGTGCCAGGAAGCTCTCTCCTTGATGCCTCAAAACAATCCATCCTCGCTGATGGATGCAAAACAGACCTAGAGAGGTGAAGTGAGTTGCCTAAGGACACACAGCAAGTGGGAGGAAGATAGAGACTGAGTTCCGTCAGGCTCCAAAGTTCAGTGTCCTCACCACAGTCCCCGGCGCCTCCCACCCAGCTGTCCCAGGTGTGTGTGGAACGGCAGCTCCAGGACAAGCCAAGTGCCCGGCTGAGTACGTGCTGACTCGTCACGCTCCGGTGAGTGTGGGGCAGGCAGACGTCCCAGTGGGGTGACGTGCTGGCCCTGCCGCAAGGGGCCTGGCCCCGGGTGGGGCAGGCGGGGCAGGGAGGAGGCAGGTGGGTGAACCTCTCCAGCCTCCTTTGACTCAAGGGTGAACTCAGCTCTGACAAATCCCCTGGCTCCGAGGGTGACCCAGTTTCCCAGCTCAGCCAACTGCAGCCGAGGTGGGGAAAGTGGGGCAGGGCCGAAAGCCAGCACCAGCTCCTGCCTTCGAGCGTGCTGGCTGCCTGGAGGAACTTCCGCCCCGACGCCTGCGCTCCTCCAGCTCCAAAATGAAAGTGCTGACCTGGCTGAGCTCGAGGCCCCTCCCAACTCCCACATTTAGGGATTCTAACCAGCCCAGTACCTGAATGCAGGCCAATACTAGGACAAATCATTCCACCTCAGTTTTCTCATCTGTAAAATGGGGGAAATGAAAGCCCCTTTCGTGGGTTTGTCGTGAGAACTGAAGAAGTGGATACATATTTATAGCACATAGTACGGCTCTTTTTTTTTTTTTTATTAAAGATTTTTATTTATGTCAAGGAGGCCCGGGGTTTGAACCGCGGACCTCCCATGTGGTAGACGGACGCCCTAACCACTGAGCCAAAGTCCGTTTCCCCATAGTACAGCTCTTGACACCCAAGAGATGCACAAAAAATATTCACTTCTCCTGTACACTCTCCCATCCCCCCTGCAAATGTCTAGCACCTGCAGCTTCGTCCCTCCCTTTCCTTCCAGAAACATCTGGGCACAGAGGCTGGGTCAGAGGCTTTGCATCAGGATACAGAGACATCAAAACACAAAGCCATGTCCTTGGGAAGGATCTTAGGACAACACAGTCACCAAGACACCAATGACTCCTGCAGTGAATGAAAATGTATGGGGAAGTGGACGTGGCCCAGTGGTTAGGGCATCCGCTTACCACATGGGAGGTCTGCGGTTCAAATCCCAGGCCTCCTTGACCCATGTGAAGCTGGCCCACGTGCAGCACTGATGCGCGCAAGGAGTGCTGTGCCACGCAGGGGTGTCCCCCATGTAGGGGAGCCCCATGCGCAAGGAGCGCGCCCCATAAGGAGAGCCGCCCAGCGCAAAAGAAAGTGCAGCCAGCTCAGGAATGGTGCCGCACACACGGAGAGCTGACGCAGCAAGATGACACAACAAAAAGAAACACAGATACCTGGTGCCACTGATAAGGATAGAAGTGGTCACAGAAGAACACACAGCGAATGGACACAGAGAGCAGACAACTGGGGCGGCAGGGGAGGGGAAGGGGAGAGCAATAAATGAAAAATAAATCTTTAAAGAAAATGTATGGGATTCACATTCACACAACCTGTGTTCCAGCAACTCCTGGACAGCTGTGTGGCCCCAGACCTGTCACTCATCCACTGTGAGCCTCAGTTTCCTCATCTGCAGAGAAAATGATCAACCCTAGACCACAGATGTCTTCGAAGGGCTTGCTAAACTCCTAAGTCCTGTCAGATGCTTTCATGATGATCACTGGTAATTAATATCAAGTATCACATCAATTAAGATTTGTGGTACCCAGTTCCAGAGTTACATTTGAATTCATAATGATTGATCTACTTGCCTGATCCTAAGAATCACTCAGGACTCCTGTGCAAAATGCAGAGTCCACGGCCTATCCCAGCCAGGGAAACCAAATCACTCTCTGCGGTGGCCCAGGGTGCCAGGTGGTTAGGGGAAACCTGCCAGAAAGAACAGAGTTGCCCAACTGAAAAATGGACAACTTGGATCTCTCGAGTCAGGCAATCTAACAGAAAGCATCAGTTTGGGGTCAGAAAGGCTTGAGTTTAGGTCTAGGCTCTGTTATCTAAGCTGTGTGGCTCTAAGCCAGGCCCTCAACCTCTTTGATCTTCAGTTTCCTCAAATTGAACAATCAGGCCTAACCCTCAGACTGGGGTGAGGACAGAATGCCAGATGTCCTCTCCTTCCCAACTCCCATACTCAGGTTCTGGCCACTAAAGTATCATTTCAAGCAAGCAGAGGTAGGGGTGGGCGGTAGGGAGCAGTTCCTGCTGTTCTCCTGCAAGCGGGGCCTGAGGAAGGTCCATCTGCCCAATTCCTGGGGGCACAGTCGGGACTTTTCTGCTCCCACTGCTGGAGGAAAAATCCTTTTGGATGTGTTTACACCCTTACGAGAAAACCCGAACCATTTTCCAAACACAAAGAGGTATGTGTGGCAGCGAAGCACCCAGTCCCAGCAGAGATGGACCCTTTTGCCACATCAGGGGGAGCCTTGCTTGGGGTTCAGGGGGGGTTTCGTGGGAGGTATGAGGCTGGGGAAGCAAGGATCCCACAGCCACAGGCTGGGGTCCTGCCTCCAGCTTGGCCCCTCCCTGCCTCCTTTCCTTCATTCAGTAAACATTTCCTGAGCACCCACTGTGTGCAGGCCCTGGGCTCAGTGCCAGGACCCAGAGAGATGGTCCCTGCCCTCAAGAGCTTAGAGTCCTGGGATGCAGTCACTAAATGATGTGCTGCACAGACCAGTCATTGCAATTGTGCTGGTAATTGCGCTAAATGATCTGAAGGACTCGCCCAGGTGCGGAGAAAGGTCCCTCCAGGGAATATGTCCTCAGCACCCAACACAGGCCAGGCACCGTCCTGAGGGCTCTACACAGACGAGCTCCCTGCATCCTCCTGACAGCCCTGGGGCACCAGGTGCGACTGAGGATGAGGCGGCCGAGGGGCCCAGGTGTGCAGTATCTTGTACAAGGTCATGCATTTAGGAAGCAGTGGAGCTGAGACTTGAACCCGCGGCTGTCAGATCGCAAAGCACTTGCTTTGCCAGGCTGCCATGTCACCGCTGCCGAGCCGACCACCGGGGTTCCCCATGCCCTCTGTGTGCCAGTCCCTGGGGCCGTAGCCTGCAAGAGCCAGCAAAACAGCACGCGTGACAGTGCCCCGCCCTGGGGCACTGAAGTCAGGAGGGGAGCCCGTGCGGCTCAAGGTACACCCAGAGCTGGACGGCAGCAGACAGAGGAGGTGGTACCGTCAGGGAGGGCTGCAGTGGAGCAAGGGAGGGGATCAGCAGGCCAAGGAGAGCAAGGAGGGCTTCGTGGAGGAGGCAGCACTGGAGGCTGGCGGCGAAGGGTGGGCAGGAGAGGCTATCTCATGCGGTGCTAAGAGCCACCTCCTGAATCCCCAGAAAGCAGCTCTGGGCAAGCCTGCCACCTTGTCCACCGTGAAGGGCCTGCAACATGCCAGCGCAAGCCTCCCATCCCCACCCCCCAGCACTCTCTGGTGCTGGGCAAAACCCTGCCATGAAATGGCCCCGCAGGCCTCGCTATCAGCCCTTCTTTCAAAGGTCCTCACAGGCACTGTGGAGTGCAGGGCCCTTCCCAAACCTCCTATCTTGTAGGTTGACAATGAACGTGAAAGGAGATTGTGACCATAACTCTGACATCGACCTGGCATAGCGCAGGACAACCGGTCCTTGCAAGCTCCCTTCTATCCCCATCCTACCACCACCCTCCTTTTTAAAATCATTACGGTAACATACACAAAACACAAAACTTACATGTTAACCACTTTCAAGTGTACACCTCAGTGGTGTTGATGAGATTCACACTGCTGTGCTACTGTCAGCACTGAAACTGCACCCATAGCGCAGTAATTCCCCATTCCTCCCCGTTCCCCCAGCCCCTAGGAAACTCTCATCTATTTTCAGACTCTATGAATTTGCTTATTCGAATCATTTCCTATCAGAGAGTTCATACAATATTTGTCCTTTGCATCTGGCTCATTTCACCCAACACGCTGTGGCCACAGCTCACCCATGCTGTCGCGTGTATCAGGACTTCACTCTTTTTATTCAGCTACATACTACTCCAATGTCTGAACAGACCACGTTTTTTTATCCTCCATTCATCCACTGATGAACGCTCGGGTTGCCTCCACTCCCTGCTCCCTTCCTAAAGTAAGAAGTCCAGAAATGACACAAGGTGCCCGCTGCTGTGTGTTCTGCACAGACAGACAGGGAGAGGGAGTGTGCTATGTCAGGGGAAACGGCTCAGGGGCTGCCGGAGCCAGGAGGGGTGTCAGTGCACACGCGGAGGGGGGCTCGAGAAAGGCTGCGGGTCAAAACGAGGCGCCGCGCAGCCAGGGAGCCTGGCCCGTGCCCCCGACCGCGTGATGAAGGCCTGAGTCCCCAGCAGTGGCAGGTGGGCATCCTGGACCCACCCGGACGTGCCCAGAAGGCACCTCCCAGTTGGGGCCAGTAGCAGTTTGATATAGCTATGAATTCCAAAAAGAAATATTGGATTATTTGTAAACTGATCCTTTCCTCTGGGCATATTAGATTATATTGGATTCAGAGGTTTACTTGGTTAAGAAATCAGGTGAACCTCTGGTGCCAGTAGGGCACTGAGTCCCACCCTTGGTGGTGGGGATCACAGATAAAAGGCATGGCAAGAGTTGAGGGTTTCTTAATGTTGCAGTTTTGATGTTGGATTTGATGCTGAAGCCTCAAGCCGGAGGCCAGGGAAATAAGCTCACAGTGGAAAGAGAAGCCAGCCCCAGGAAGGAAGGAACCTTGAACCCAGACAAAAGCAAGCCCAGGGAAGAGAGGAGCCCAGGAAGCCTGAACCCTGGCAGTCCTCGGCAGCCATCTTGCTCCAACACGTGGCTACAGACTTTGGTGAGGGAAGTAACTTGTGCTTTCTGGCCTGGTTTCTGTAAGCCTCTACCCCAAATAAACACCCTTTATAAAAACCAACCAATTTCTGGTATTTTGCATCAGCACCCTTTTGGCCAACACAGGGCCTCTTGCCCCAAACCCCTAACTGGTCTATTCATGAGAAGACATTGGAAAAATCCAGGCTGGGGGACGCGCTACAGGCCAGCTGTCCTCAAGAACGTCAAGGTCACGAAAAACAAGGAAAGACCAAGCAACTGTCCCCAGCCAGAGGGGACTGGGGAGGCCTGGGCGGCAGACACGCGGTACCCACAGAGAGGGCGTTAATGGAGAAATGGGTGTGAGCCGAACCAAGTCCGCGGTTTAGTTCTCGGCAACGTACCAATGCCAGCTTCTCAGCTGCTACAGACGTGCCGCCGCAGGGAAAGGCGCGGACAAGGCGGGAACGGACGCGAGGCACAGAGGAATTCACTGTACCGCCTTTTCCACTTTTCTATAACTGGCATGATTCCAAAATAAGGCGGCCACTTAATTTAAATGATGGCGACGCAAAACACCGCAGCTAAAACGTAAGCGCCTGGGGGGTTGGGAGGATGGGGCTGTCCATTCGGTTCCGTGCTATATTCTTAGCTTCTAAAACAGTGCCTGGCACGCAGTAGGCCGGCAACGCACACGACTCTGCCACCCCAGCGCGCCCTGGCCTGTCGATGGGGCTCCAGATGATAGCAGCTCCGGACCTGCACAGAGAAAGGGCCCGTCCGCCCCCCCTCGCCTGCTCACCACAGGAAGCCACGGGGCCCGGGGACAATCTCTGGCTCACAGACACGAATGGTGATGGGAAACGGCCTCCCCTCCAGTGACCCAGAGCCCCCCCACCCCAGGCTCCCATGGCAACAGATTATAAACACCACGAAACAGACGGCAGCTGGCGCTGGGGGTGTCCATGGGGTGTCCCTAAGAAAATCAAGCAGATAATACTCCCCTCCCAGGCAGGAAACTGTGGTCAAGAAGGCCAGTGGCGGCATCACAGATAAGTGCTTGAGTCTTAGCCGCGTCACAGCTACGTGCTGTGACCCTGTTCCTTCCCCTCTCTGTGCCTCGGTGCCCTCATCAGGCAAACAGGAGTAAATAAATGGCTTCGACCTGATTTGAGGATTAACTGAAGGAACCCAAGCAAAGCCTCTGGCCTGGCGATGGATACATGGTGGCTACTGTGGACAGTGTTGCTGGCAGCGCTCAGCCTGTGGGGTCACCGAGATACCCCGGGGCTGAAAGGTTTAAAGGATCGAGAGAAAGGGCGTGTCACTCAGAAGGGACTTTTGCCAGCGCTGGGGTTGTCCAACAGAAAAGCCAAGTCCATGGGCAGAAGCTGGCAGTACCAGCCCTGAACCATCCAGGGGAGAGGGGCCCCAGCTCATGGGTCTGGGGCATCATGTCCACGGGCAGGGCGAGGGCCAGCAACTCGGTGGGACAGGGAGCAGGGGAGCCCAGGACAAGCACACTCCACGGGGGACGGGAACGTTCGGCACAGGAGGGGACGCTCAGTGTGGGACAGGGACACCCAGGGTGGGATGGGGGCACACTCAGTGTGCATCAGGAGTGCTCAGTGTGGGACGAGCCCTGCATGGGAGGGCTCAGCGTGGGACGGCCCCAAGGCTGCCTCTGCCAAAGCCGGCTGACCTGGGGGTCCCTCGCGCCACTGCCCTGGCTCCGGCTCAAGTCCCTGCCCACCAGGCCTCCTTCCCAGAGTCCCTGGACTCTGCTCGAAGTGCTGACTACCCAGCGAGCATGTGCGGTCATCCCGGTCTGGGTCCAGCCTCAGGCCATCAGCTCCGAGGGTATGATTTGGTCCAGCATGATGTGAAAAAAAATATAGAATCAGATGTCAGCCAGTTCCATGTAAATTATAAGATTTCCATCGTCTCTTGAAAGTGTAGGGAAGCTGCAGGGCCACAGCAGCGGGACTGTGTTGTGGCTGCCCCTTTCAGATGGAGCAGGGTAGCCCAAATTACCCCGAGGGACCCGCCGGGCCCTGGGGAGTCTGGTTTGGCCCACACAGCTGTTTTTCCACTTAGAGGGGCGCCCGGCCCCCAGCCCTTATCTCCCAGGCGTTGGCAGCGAGCACGTCTCTGGCCCTGCACACCCAAGGGGCCCTGGCTTGACCCTGTCCACCCACCGGCTGACCGTCTGCTGACGTCCACCGGGGCACTGCAAAGAGCTCTGGGCATGGGGCTGCCAGGCCAGCACCAGAGGAAAATTAAACTCCCATTTTCTAAGCCTATGTTTCACATTCCATGTGGCTTCATTTTATCCTCATAAAAATCCTGCAAGAAAAGCACTGCAGCCCAATTTGCAGATGAGAAAAACTGAGGCTCATAGAGGTCAAGAGTCTTGTCCAGGGTCACCCAGCTTGTAAGCGGCGGAGAAGGGATTCGAATGCAGTGAGCGCTGCCCGCTGAGCACAGTGTCGGCGCAGCCGGCTGTGTCTTCCAGGGGAGCCTGTGGTCAGTCCTTGGAAGGATCTGCACTGTGGAAGAGGATTCTGGAAGGTCACCAGTATGTGCCACCATGCACCACTTTATCATGAAGGTTTGGAGAAGCTTCTCCACACCAAGAGTGTGGTGCTCTTTGACCCAAGAAAATATCACAACAGGTCACTTACCACCAGGGTACCCTAGAGTTCTCAAGGGACATTCTGTTTAAATTCTATAAGCCAGTAGTTCCTCGTATGAAAGGAGAAGCAGGGAGAAACCCTGGTGAGGAATCACCCAAATCAACAGCAGTGCAGCACCAGCGAGGCAGGACAGCACCGGGGTGAAGGTCAGGGCTCCTGGAATCTCAGACCCGAGTTCAAGTTCCAGGTCTGCTCTTCTAGCTGTGATCGCGGGACAAGTCAGTTGCCAGCTTGGAGCCTTGATCTCATTTTAAAAATGAATTAATATGGTGATAAGTGCGCAACGCTGTGATTATACTAAAAGCCACCGATTGTGACTTTGAATAGATTGTATTAGGTATGTGGGGGGGAAATGATCTAGAAGTATGACTATAAAGGGGGAGCTTGAGAGGCTTTTTGGGGTGATAGAACTATTCAGCACCCCATTGTGCGACGTGATACACAGATGCACATTCTAGGATGAATCTACCCAGAAAGGCCAATTTTACTGTTTGCTAATTTAAACAATCAAGAAAATAAATAAATAATAACAGCATCTACCTCACAGGGCAGGCATGACTCGTAAACCCAGGAACAGTCAACACACAGGGACTGTTAGGCCTCACTATTCAGATTAGGATTCTTCTCCTCCTCCAAAGAGACTCAAGGTCATTGCCCAAGACCCAGACCAAACTGGGAGAAAGAGGAGCTCATGCCAAGGGGGGGGGGTGGCCTCCGGGACCCCAGGACCCAGTGTTTCGGGGACCTGTGACTGTATTTCAGCTGAACAGCAGCCAGGCTTTTCATCTGGAATAGAGTTCCAACCTTTTGAGCAAACAGAGCATTTAATCAGCTTCAAACGGATCTCGCTTCCTGTCCAGCTGTGCCGCCGGCAGGTTCCGGGAGGAAGGCCAGTGGGGGGCTGGGAGGAGAGGGTTCCACGTCGCAGGTGCGCTGCAGCTCCCCAGGGCCCCTGCTGCACCCCTGGGAGGCCCGGCATCTGAGTGCAGCTCTCCCTGGAGGTAAAAGCAGAACGATCGTGCCCACCGCAGAGGGCGGGAGATAGTGAAGCACCCCACGTATCCCCTGGCTCTCGTCAGCACGGGGAGCCCCGGGCTCCTTCTGCCTCTGCCACGGTGAAGGGTTTTAAAAAAGGAATAAGTAGCAGTGGTGTTGGAGGTTGGGTGTTTTTTTTTTCCTATCCTGTACTTTTCCTACATATTCAACCAATGTAATTAAGTTAACAGACCTAAACATTAAAGCTAATAACAGATACTTAGGCTAATGACCACTTCCTGAAAGATCAATTAGAGAGGGCCATGTTTGCGTTCAGAGAGATGGTTAACAGGTGCTGCTCCATGAACAAATGCGTGTCTTATCTGGCAAAAGCTGGGCTGAACCAGATGACTCTGGTGTCTCTCATGCAGGACTTCTCAGCGCCTTTAGTGAGCTGAAGTACTGTGCCTCTCTAAGAGGGAGCAGCACAGACTGGACCAGGCAGAACCAAATTTCATCATACGGAGCAGGGCTCTGAAAACGTTGACGTGCATTCTTATCGCAGGGGACGTGGGGGCGGGGTATCTTTTAAACTTCAGAGTGGGGGCTAAGATTCTGCATTCCCAAAAGGGCTCCCAGGAGACGCTGGAGGTGCTGCTCTGGGACCACACTTGGAAGAGGAAGAATATAAACAGAAATGCAACATCCCTCATCAGTCACTTTATTGCTGGGGTGACAGAGCCTCGAAGTAGGGAACGGGCTTTCTGGAGGGCACACAGGGCTGCCAGATGTGACCTGAACTCTGCTCGCCAGCCTCCCGCTCCAAGGCTGGAGTCCACCATCTGGCTTTCCTGGTGAGCCCAGCCCTGCTCACTAGAGGTTCTCCCAAGTCACAGCCCCGGCTGTGCATGGGAATCACAAAGCGGTTTTACAAAATACTGAAGTCTGGGTCCCTCCCTCAGATCCTGATGAGCTGGTCTGGGGTGGGACCAGGGTTTGGGGAATTCTTAAAACTCTTCGAGTGATTCCAACGTACAGCCAGCACGAGGATGGCTGATTTAGAGGTCCAGGAAGGTCTCACCCCAAATGCCTCCTCATGCCTGCCTGCTTAGGAAAGAAAAGCCCCCTAGCAGCAACTCCAAAATAAAGCAGGAAAGGCTTAACAGATGGGAGCTGGAACTGAACAAGACCCCGGCGGGCTGCAGGCCTGTCTCAAGCTCCACACGGCATCACAGTCAGGAATCTAAACCAGCCTGGGAGATTTCCCAGACAAGCAGGTACACGTATGCGCTGTACTCTGAAGCCCCAGTGGCCAAGGGGGAAGGCCCAGGGTGAGATGCTGAGAGTTGGGGGCATGGGGAAAGTGTCTTCTGCTAAAGACGATTTTGGAAGCAGGTGTCAGACTCCGTGAGCCTAGTAAAACAGGGTTGAGGACGTAAGCTTCTTAATGAGCACAGCTGGGAGAGGATTAGCGCTGAGAAAGCCAACAGATCCAGCCAGGAGAGGTTTTAGTTCTCTCGGAACTCGGGGAAGGGAGAGGAAAAAGCTTGACAGATGGTCTGGCAGATACGAGCGCAGCTCGGTTCGGCAAGTGCTCACACCCCGGCTCCTTCTGCTCATCTGCCATGTTCCTGAACTTCGCTGCACCTCAGTTTTCTCATCTGTAAAGAGGGGTAACAACAGGGCGGGCATGTGGGGGGCTGCTGGGCGATCCTATGAGGTGACGCGTGCAGGAGGTGGTGACGGGGTGCACCGCGTCCCGGGCCTACGCCCCTCCCCTGGATGTGGTCTCATTTGGAAAGAGGGTCTTTGAAAATGTGATTAGTTAAGGTGAGGCCACGTGGGAGTAGAGGGGCCCCAATCCAACGTGACTGGTGAAAGGTGGACACAGAGAGAGGGGGGAAGAGGCCACAGGAAATCGGGGCAGAGACTGAAACGGTGTATCTGGAAGCCAAGGAACACACAGGATTGCCAGAAAATACCAGAAGCTGAAAGAGACAAGGAAGGCTCTCCCCTAGGGGTTTCAAAGGAGCACGGCCCTGCTGACACCTTAATTTTGAACTTCCAGCCCCCAGCACTGTTAGATGATCCATTTCTAATGTTTTAAGTCATCCAGCTGGTGACACAGATTTACGGCAGCCCTACATGGGCTGGCACTAGAAGGTGTTCAATAAACACGAAATACTGGCTTGATTTTCACCTAATTCTCCCTCTGGTCTAATCTTTCTTTCCCTTTTGCCATGATTTTCAAGGCTATTTATATTTTTTAAAACTTGCTGTAAAGCATGTACTCTTGCCAGGTTCTCGAGTTCCTTCTGGAAAGAGGCAGGGTGGAATTTCGTGCACTCTCGTTAGTTTCTACGTGTGGAGTAGTAGATACACCAGAGCCCCCCGCTGGGGCTGGGGCTCAGCCTGGCGTGGGGAGGACGCAGGGGTCCCGTCGGGCCAGGCCGTGGCGGGGAGCTCAGAGCACTGGGACCCACCGGAGGGCTGAAGCCAGGGCATGAAAAACACAGGGCCACTTTGGAAAGCTCTCCCAGGGTAGTAGGGTGGTGGGGTGGGAGAGAAGCCAGCGGAAAGGCCAGAGTGAGGGGCGACGGAGACCCAACCGAGACACGGTGGCAGAGGCAGCTGGCCCACTCGGAAATTCTGAATACTTTATGACAAGGGGTTCTTTCTGCACCAGGCCCTGCAGGTTAACAGGTCCAGCCTGGCAGGGCCCTCTCACTTGCCCCTCCAGGTACCCTGCCAGGTGAGGCACAAAGGTCAACATCCCCTCTTAAGAATGAAAACACCGAGGCTCCCCGGAGTGGGGGTCAGCTGTCTCAGCCTTGAGGTCGCAGCTCCAGGGCCCCCCTGGCTGGGGAGCCACCGCCTGCGCCTGCCCGGGCCTGGGGCTCCCGCATCCTCACAGGTGGGTGGCGGCAGGTATCTTGGCCCCACGCCAGCCGGAACTGGAGAAGGCCAGGGCCAACACCCACGGATCTAGGTCACAGGGCCAGTTCCACAATGGCAGCGCCTGGCTATTAATGAAATAATTCACAGGAGCAAAGCAAACACAAGGAATCACCGCAGGCCCAGGAAGCTTCCTCTGCTCCCAGCCCTCTCTCCACCCCAGGACGAGTCAGGGAGGGCAAATTCAAGGAAGAAGGCGGGTGGGGGATTCTCCACCAATACCTGAAAATCAGACAAGGAAGACCTGGTGTGCCAAATCACACCACGCCTCTGGCTTCCCTGACAGACGTGCAGAGGCACTTCTGAAGGGGAATTGGGTCCAGCCGTGGTTCCAGGGCTGGAGAGACAACGGTGCATCCAGCAGATACAAATCCTTGCCCTCGGGGCGCTCATGGTCTAATGGGAGGGAGAAAGAGGCTAAGCACATAATAATTAAGGAATTATATGCCAGTTTAGGAGGTAATAGATGCTTCAATGAAAAGAGCCACAATTTGTCGAGCTCTGACTCTAAGTGCCTTAGGCATGCTGTCCCATCAACATCAAATCCTCTCAATAACCCTAATTCAGACACTCCTGTTATCATGCCCATTTCACAGACAGGAAGGACACACAGAAGTAAGCTGCCCCAAGTCTTCCAAGCAGTAAGAGAAAAACAAGGAGTAGCAATAGGACCGGGCAGTAGGGTAACTGAAGCAGGAAGCCTGGTTTCCTCCCTGGCCCTTCCCGGCTCCCTGCAGATCCCAAGAGACCGGATAGGGCTGGGGGATCCTCCTAGACCTTCCTTTTCTCCCAGAACTAAGGTTTTGGAGCTAATGGTCCCAAGTTCGAATCTCAGCTCCACCAGCTTGCCTGCTGTACAGATTTGGGCAAGCTGCTTCCTCTCGGTGAAGTTTCCCTTTCCTTTTGATTTGAAGATCAAAACCCTGTCTCCCAGGTGGCGAGGGGATGGATGTCGAGTCTGCACCCCACAGCGTTTTCAGCAGTGGATGCTCCAGGCGCTGGCTCACAAACACCCAACTCCTGGGCCCCAGGGATGCCCCGGGAGCACCCTGGCCCACTCCTATCGACCCGAGGCTCTGTTTATAACTCTGCCTCCTCTCTTCTTTCCTGCAGCATGGAGATCTAGGGGCCACCACATCACCTGCCGACGTTCCCTGGGTCACCCGGCCGAGGTCTGAGCATGAAGCGGATGTGGCTCAGTCAACACCTGCTGACCTGAGAAGCAAGGTGTGTGGCAGCAGCAGTAGAAACTTCCTTAGAAGCCGAATCCTGGAGCCTTGTAGTTAACAGAGCTTCAAGGGTGTAACTTTACTGAGCACAAATGGTTCGTCCTCCAAGGCACCAACAGGACGTGAACTTGCCATTGTCCGAATTCTGTGAGGAGCCCAAGCCCTCAAGGAACTGCGTAAAACACCTTGCTAAGTTAGGGGAGGGGTGGTGGGAGGTGGTCCACGAGCACTCCAAGACTGAAGCATGCCCAGGAACCCCAGCGCAGCCGGCCTCTGGGACAGCTGTGACATGTCCCTTTACATAGCACTGCCTCACACAGGGTTGGTGCACACAGTGGACCGGCAAGGCCAAAGTCTAGAGCTGACCCTGCCTGCTTTCCTCACTGCACCGCGAACCTTCCACCCACAGGACACCACGCTGGGAGCTGTGCCTGACCTTGAACCCACGTCCCATCCAGCTCCGTGCTCCGGGGCAGGAGCCTCCGCTCTGGAGCCTCAACTTCCTCCTCTGTAAGATGGGTTGCAAAGGTGCAGCACAAAAGGATTAAAATGACCAAAAACAGTGATTTCCCCATCAAGGTCAAAATCACAAAGAACATGGGGATGGGGGGGAAGGGTCTATCTTCATCTCGGGGAAGAGGAGGCCCCGTGGAACCAGGAGTCAGCGAGGCCACTGCAGGTCTCCTGGACTAGATGTTAACCACTGGTGTCAGCACTGGCCCTGAATTCCGTGGAAGGGGCTCGCGTTCAAAACTGGCCTGGCCTGCAAGCACCAGCCTCAGAGATGCTGGCACCTGCCTCAGGGCTGCCTGGAAGGGGCTGGCAAATGCTTGCTCCACGGCACTGGTGCTGAGGACAGGCTGGGGTCTCTCCAGTCCTACACCCCCGGTGTGCCCACACGCCAAGGGGTCACTGCCACTGGACCCTTCTCCCGCCTTAGGCTGACACTTCCTTCAAACCTGTAAGGGCAAGCGGAGAGATAGCACTCCTGTTAAGCAGGCGGCAGAATCCCTATTTTATTGACGAGGAACACACTCCATGGAGAAGCCCCTTGTTCATTCCTGCCCCCCACTTGTGAGCTCAAACTGCCAAGCTTTGTGTTAAGAGCTTCACTGGTGGGGATCTTTTTGCGCAGCCCCATTTTGCAGATGGTGAAACCGAAACACTGAGAGGGTTGAGACGGTTGCTCAGGTTAGGCGCCTGCGCAGGAACCCAGAGCTGCGCCCCTAACTTCTAGAATACGCCCAGCTGCTCCGGGAGGGAGATAGAGCCAGGATTCCAATCCAGCTCCTCCCCACACCGAAGTCCTGTGATTTTCCAGGCTGGACACCCACAGTGTGGTTGTCCCAGGCCAGGGCAGCCCCCAGGGACTCCGCACCTCACGGGAAAATCTGGTGGAGTCCCCTTTCCCGGATGGGCTTCCAGAAGGCCTGGCCCTGCACGATGCGGGCCACGAGGCGCCCGGGACCCCACAAAGGGCCCATTGTGGCAGCTGCAGAAAGTCAAGGCCAGACCTGGCCTGCCCCTCTGCACAGCCCTCCCCATAGCTTCCTGGCCTCCTCCGGCTTGCCGAAGCACCCCCAGACCCAGAGCACAGGACCAGCGCTGGCTAGGAAACAGGCTTCCACCCAAACAGGCCTCCGCCTCCACCCAGCCCCGGCAGCCTCAGGCTGTGGAAACCTAAAACCCCCCAGCTGTTCACGGGCGGAAGGAGGCTGCAGCCCCCTCCGGACCCGTGAGCACCCGGGAGGTCCCTGCCGGTGCCCCCGCCCCACCTGTCAGCTGGGTGGGGCCCACTGCGGGGGCTCAGAAGAAGGGGGGGAGGGAGATGAGCGCAGGCCAGTTGAGGGGGGCAAGGAAATCTGTTTCCCAGTTGGGGGGAGGGGGTGCACGTATGCAAAGTGTCCAGACCAGCAGGGGAAGGGGGCTCGGCGAAGGGGGGAGGTGGGGTGGCCTCGGGAGGTGGGTGGCTTGGTCTTCCGCTGCAGCAGGGGGGCTTCCGCGGCTCCGACAGGCTTTGCGTGCAGCAGGGGGGCTGCCCGGGCCCCCGCTCCCCAGCGCCCGCCCAGGCATGCACAAGGCTGGGGGCCGCTTTGGCGTGCACGGCAGGAGGGGTCCGCGGCGTGCCCGGGCACCCTCCAGGCCCGCCGAGGGGGCTCGCCCCTGGCGGGGGTCGCCACACTCACCTCCTGAAGTCAAAGGGCATCGTGCCGCCGCTGCCGCCGCCGCCGGGGGAGGGAGCGCTGCAGGCCAGGCGGGCCGCGGCGCCGCGTGGGTCCGAGCCGGGAGCCGCCGCCTCCTGCGGCCGCCCCGCCCCCGGCCCCCCCCCCGCCGCCACTCGCCACTCGCCTCCCGCCGCCGGGAAGTGACGCCTCGCGCAGCCCATTGGGCGCCGCCCGCCGCCCCCGGCCGCCCCTTCCGCCCCCGGTTAAAGGGGCCCGTGGGCCTGGAGGGGGAGGGGCGGGCGCTGGGGGGCGCGGGGTGGGGATCGAGGCCCTCGGAGGGGACGGGAGCTCCCGACAGGCTCGAGCGTTCGTTCATTCATTCAGCCCCTCGCTTTGATTTCCTTTACGTTCTATCTGCGGGACGTCGGGCAAATCCCTGTCTTTTCAGAACCCCTTTTATTTTGCACGCTTAAAACAGTTTCAACGAATTGTGAAGATTAAACACTCCAGGTGTTGGCGGAGGAGCCTGTCTAGCTCTTGGGGAAGGCCTACTCCAGTGGCTTGGGAAGGGAAGAGGTAAGGTGGTCCTAGATTTGTCAAGTGAGCTTACCACTTCCCTGCTGTGCCTCTCTGGGAAGGTCACTTGGCTTCTCTGAGCCTGGCTTCCACATCTGCCCAAAGAAGATGACGACAGCTACCTCAAGGGGCTTCTCTCAGGGGATCCAGTGAATTGGAAGAATGGCTGCGCATGGTGCCTGGCACTGAGTGACGTCTCAGGCACCCGAAGCTATTGCGGTTGACATGGTAGCTGTCTGCTTCCATCTCCCACTTGTGGTTCATTCCAAACAAGTGTTCGCTGAACACCTGCCGCGAGCCAGGTCCTGGACTCGCTAGGTTGTCTCAGAGGCAGACTGGGGTCTGCACGGGAATCTGGCCCAGGGGGGACTGTGCCAATTGCCCCCTCCCCAGGCTTGGTTTCCCGCTCTGAAACGCAGTCTTAACTCGGCAGCTCCGTTCCTGCCCCCTGAGAGGGTTAGAAGAGACGGTGGCTGAGGTAAAACAAGACCCTGTTAGGGAGACGCAGAAACTGCGCATCTGGAAGACGACGCAGGCTTGGGAGGGTGGTCGAGGCCTGGAGAGACCCTGTTCTGAACTTCTCTGGGCCTTCCTGGGGTTCTGCCCCTGCTCCTGTACCCCCAAGGTGTGGCAACCCAGAGCGTGAAAACTCCCAGAGGGAGAGGGCGGGGCTCGTGCTCAAAATAGCAGAGCCAGGGGGCTGGCTCCTCATCTGGAAATCCAAGGACAGTACCTGTCCCTCAAGGAAGATTTGGAAGGCCGCAGAAGAACAGCTCCAGCAAAGGGGCTGGCGAGGGGTGGGGCGGGTGAGCCAGACCCTTCTGTGGGAACATGCACCTCGGCCTGAGCCAGTTACCGCCTCTTCCCTCTGAACCCCACTTCCCCTTCTCATTTCATCCAGCAAGGGTTTAGCCAGGACTCACTGTGCCTCGCCCTTGTGGGGGAGGGAAGGAAATCTCAGCCTGAACTGGAAACCTGGGGGCAGCAGGAGGAGTGCAAGGGCCTTGACATCGGGCATTGACCATAGGTCCGTCCTTCTCAAAATGTGGTCCACAGCGCAGCAGCTTGGGCATCACCGGGGCAAATCCTCACCCCCAGACCTACTGAATCAGGTGTGCATGAACTCCATCTCCAAGAGAGTCTCTGGCACATTCCACTTTAAAAGGCACTGCTATCAAGAAACTTGCTAGAGGAGGCAGATGTGGCTTAAGCAGTTGGGCACCCGCCTACCACATGGGAGGTCCCAGGTTCAGTTCCCAGTGCCTCCTAAAGAAGATAAGCAAGACAGTGAGCTGATACAACAAGATTACACAACAAAGAGACACAACGAGGAAACGCAATAAGAGACACAACAAGCAGGGAGCGGAGGTGGCCCAAGCCATTGGGCACCTCCCTCTCACTTGGGAGGTGTTGGGTTCAGTTCCTGGTGCCTCCTAAAAAGAAGACAAGTGCACAAGGAATGGACACAGAGAGCAGACAGTGAGCACAAACAATGAGGGGAGAAGGGATAAATAAAAAGCAAAAAAATCTTTAAAAAAGAAAAGAAACTTGCTGGGGGAGCTTTTGTACTTGTACCTGCTATTCTCCCCTCCCGCATAATTGTTAAGAGCCCAGACTCTGAGGCCAAACTGCGTGAGTTCACCTCCCAGCCTGGCCCCTACTAACTTATCTCATATCTCCATATCCCAGTTTCCTCATCTGTTAAATGGGGATAATAATAGCACGGGCCTCATAAGCTTGTTGTGAGAATGAAATGAGGACAGTGCCCGGCACGGAGTAAATGCAATATAGGGTTGACTGTTGTTGAGAATTTTGCACGGATGGAGTTCCTGGTTTTTAGCTGGGGATATGGGTGCCGGGAATGAAAGCTGCCTCTTCCAACCTCCCTTGCTGCTAGATGCCGCCGTGTGCCTGAGTTCTAGCCACTGGGATATAAGAGCAAGTGTTTCCTAGTGCCTTCAGGGATAGTTAGCATACGCCCTCAGCCCTCTGTGCCCCTGTCTCCATCTGGCTGCCCAGAATGTGGAGGCCACGGTCCTGGACATGAGGTGGAGGTAATGCAGAGCAAAAAGATAGAAGGAGCCTGGGTCCCCATCACCAAGGGCACCCAAAAATCTACCCAGGCTTCTATGCAAGAAAGAAGTGAACGTCTCTCTTGTCTAAGCTTCTGCTCTTGGATTTTCAGACAGTCACATCTGAACCTAATGCGAATACATACACCTGCCCAGCCTCCACAACTACTTGACTCAGCTCAAATAGCACACGTGAAATAGGCCAGGTAGGCCTCCACGGCACCTGGAAATTTTCTGTGGGAATGCTTGGCCACAACTGACAATCAGATTATTACTTGTTGGCTAATGCCTGCCTCTCTGCCTGGACCGGAAGCTCCGAGAGGGAGCGTGGGTGTCTGTTTGCTCCCCATTGTGTCCCGGCATCCAACCAGAGCCTGAACATGGTAGAGACTCAATAACTAGGTAACTGATACAGACCCTACCCCCATTTTTGTTTCTCCCAGCATCTTCTCTCTGCCTTCCTCCACCTCCCCCCCACTGGTCTGGGGAAACAGAAAACCACTGCAGAGTCAGACACTTTTCTAGCCGAGTGACCTGGAACCAGTTTCTTAACTAGCAGAGTGTCTGTCTGCATAGGGAATGGATGATAATATTTCTTACATATGGCAGGCAGCCTCCTGGTATTCAGACCCTCATACATCTCCTTTGAGTGTAGCTAGACTTCTGGACTCGCTTCTAATGAGCAGGATAGGGCAAGAGTGATGAGGCATCACTTGTGAGGTTAGGTTATAAAAAGGTTGTGTCTTCTCTCTTGGACACTCTCGCTGTCCTTTGGATCGAGTGCCCTGGAGAAGCCAGCTGCTATGCTGTGAGGCAGGCCTGCGGAGAAGCCCGGATGAGTACATGAGCTTGCAAGTGACTCTTCTGAGACCTGACAACAACCGTGTGAATGAGCTTGGAAACATCCTTCAGCCCTGGTGGAGCCTTGAGACAACCCCAGCTCTGGGTGACAGCTTGACCATAACCTCAGGAGAGCCCTTGAGCCAGCGGCATCCGGGTAAGCAGCACCTAGATTCCCGTGAGATCCTAAATGTAGGTTGTTTTAAGCCACTAAGTTTAGGGTCATTTGTTATGCAGCAACAGATAACTAATACAATACCCTAAATGCATGCTGTGAGGATGAGGGAACATATATGGTTTGTGGCACATAGCAGGTGCTAATTAAATGCTCGTTGTATGAATCTATCAATAAACAAATGATTGTTCTATAATGGAGAATGTTCCATGAACCCAGACACTCACTCCTTCCCAACCCCTCTTGCCAAACGCGTCACTGAAAGTTGTTTTAAGCTGGGGAATGGCGAGGTCAGATTTGTTTTTCTGTAATGGGTTCCATGGGTGTGGCTGATTCAGCCAAGGTTTGGATGAAGAGAGATTGAAAAACAATAATCCTCTGTCAGCTCAGGGGACTTGGGCGTGATAAAGGCTAACAAACAACTCTCCTTTCTGACTCTACAAAGTCCCCTGCTCTCCCAACAGACATTCATTCTGCAAATACTCACTGAGCATCTCTTTATGACAAGCACTCTGAAGGACAAATGACCACGACATGTCCCTGCTTTCAGGAAGTAGTGGGCAGGGGGTAAGCAAAAATGTGGCACCGTTATACAAAGCCGGGGAGAGGAGCACCAATTTCTTGTGCTGCTGCAGCTTGACGTGGTTAGCAAGAGCAAATAAAGGCAACAGCGGAGGTTCTGGGGGCCCAGGAGAGGGGTGCCCTAATTCCACCCATGGGGATGAATTGGTCTGAATTTTTTTGGTTGAAGATAAAAGAAATCAACTCAAACTGGCTTCCACAAAAAAAAAAAAAAAAAAAAAAAAAAAAAATTCCAGAGGTGGATTGGTTTCAGGCACAGTTGCATCCAGATGCTTAAACAATCACACCAGGAATCTGCCTCTTCTTGTCGCTGGGAACATCTTCCTTCTGGCTTCTTTCCCCCTTGGGATGACGAAAATTGTTGCCAGTAGCCCCAGGCTGCTGTTTTCCTATTTAGCAACTGCCCAGGTAGAAAGCGCCTCTTTCCAGGTACCTCCATCTCAAGCCTCTGGGCTGACCCCGAGGGCCTGATGAGGTCACAGGCCTGAACTGCGGCCTCGGGAGGGGCGCATTCTAATCTGCCGGGCCTAGGCTGAACGCCAGCCCTTGGAGCCATGGGTGGAGTCAGCCACATCCTACCCACACAGACTCAGAGGGGAGAAGAGTGGTTCCCTAAAGAAAAGCCAGGGCAGTGTTGCCCAAAGAAGATGGAGAGGCTGTTGGAAGGCTAGGCCATCAGATAACATCTGCAGGGAGTCAGGGAAGGCTTCCTGGAGGAGGAAGAGTCTGAGCTGAGACCTGAAGAACAAGTAGGAATTACTCAGGAGGAGAAATGCATGATGAGTATGTTAATTATCTTTTGCTATGCATCATGTTACCCAAAACTCAGAACTTTAAAACATTAGACATTATCATCATTTATCTTTTTGTTTGTTTTAGGCGGTACCGGGTATTGAACCTGGGACTGCATTGGCGGGAAGCAGGTGCTCAACCACTTGAGCTACATCTGCTGCATTTCTCATCTTGATGTTTCTGAGGGTCAGGAACCCAGGAACCACTTAGCTGGGTGATTCTGGCTCAGCGTCTTATGAGGTGGCAGCCAAGCTCCCAGCTGGGGCTGCAGTCTCCAAAGACTTGCCTGAAGCTGGAGAATCTACTTTCAAGGTCACTCACACGGCTGTGGGCAGGAGGCCTCGTTCCCCTCTACGCAGACCTTTCTACCACACGGCAGACCTGCTCACAACATGGCTTTCCCCAGAGGGAGTCGCCCTTTATTGAAGTAGTTCCCAATGCACACACAATCACTTCCGCCTTACTCTATTCATTAGAGATGAATTGCTAAGTCCAGCCTCCATTCAAAGGGAGGGGAGCACAACGGCGGCGTGCATGAAAAGACAGCCCACAAAGTGGGAGAGAATATTTGCAAATCATATACCGGATAAGGGACTCATATCTAGAATATATAAAGAACTCAAACAACTCAATAATAAAAAGGCAAATAACCCAATTTAAAAATGGGGAAAGGATCTGAATAGACTTTTCTCCAAGGAAAAGGAAAAATGGCCAGAGCAAGCACATTAGTCATCAAGGAAATGTACATTAAAACCGCAGTGACAAACCACTCCAGACCCATTAGGATGGCCAAGAATCAAAAAGTCAGATATAACAGGTGTTGGTGAGGATGTGGGAAAATCGGAACTCTCCTACTCTGCTGGTGGGAATGTAAAAGAGTACAGCTGTCTTGGAAAACAGTCTGGCAGTTGTTCAACGTTGCCATGTGACCCAGCAATTCCATTCCTGGGTATGTACCTAAGAGGAATGATAACATGTTCATACAAAAAACTTGTAGGTGAGTGTTCATAGGAAGCTTTATTCATAATAGCCAAAAAGTAAAAACAACTCAAATACCCATCAAAATGGAAAACAAAATGTGGAATAGCTGTACAAGGAAATATTATTCAACCATAAAATTAAGTACTGATACAACATGGATGATCCTTGAAATCATTAAGCTAGCAAAAGAAACCAGTGACACAAGACCATGTAATCTATGATTCCATCCACATCAAGTCCAGAACAGGGAAAACTAGGGAGACAGGGAGTAGACCGGGTGGCCTAGGCCTCCGGTGGGGTGGCGATGACAGAGATTTTAGAGAATGACAGTTAAAGGGTATAGGGTTTCTTTTTGAGGTAATGAACATTATTTAAAATTGACTGGGGTGGTAATTGTGTGTATCTGTGAATAGTCTAAAAAACATTGAATTACACACTTTAAATGGATGAATTATATGGTATGTGAATTATATCTCGATAAAGATGTTTTTGTTTTTTAAAGATTTATTTATTTTCTTTTTATTCCTCTACACTTCCCAGCACCCTCCCCCACCAGTTGTCTGCTCTCTGTGTCCATTCTCTGTGTGTTCTTCTATGTCTGCTTGCGTTCCTGTCAGCAGCACCCGGAATCTGGGTCTCTCTCTCTCTTTTTTTTAAGATTTATTTATTTATTTATTTATTTCCCCATCCCTCCCCACCCCGGTTGTCTGTTCTCTGTGTCTATTTGCTGCGTCTTCTTCTTTGTCTGCTTCTGTTGTCAGCAGCACAGGAATCTGTGTTTCTTTTTGTTGTGTCATCTTGCTGTGTCAGCTCTCCGTGTGTGCAGCACCATTCCTGGGCAGGCTGCACTTTCTTTCGCGCTGGGTGGCTCTCCTTATGGGGCACACTCCTTGCACATGGGGCTCCCCTGCACAGGGGACACCCCTGCATGGCAGGGCACTCCTTGTGCGCATCAGCACTGCACATGGGCCAGCTCCACATGGGTCAAGGAGGCCAGGGATTTGAACCACGGACCTCCCATATGATAGATGAATGCCCTAACCACTGGGCCAAGTCCGCCCCCTGGGTCTCTTTTTGTTGTGTCATCTTGCTGCATGAGTTCTCCGTGTGTGCGGCGCCATTCCTGGGCAGGTTGCACTTTTTTTTGCGCTGGCTGGCTCTCCTTACGGGGCACAGTCCTTGCTCCCCTACGTGGGGGACACCCCTGCGTGGCACGGCACTCCTTGTGTGCACCGGCACTGTGCGTGGGCCAGCTCATCACATGGTCAGGAAGTTCTGGATTTGAACCCTGGACCTCCCATGTGGTAGGCAGGCCCCCTATCCATTGGGCCCAATCCACTTCCCTAAAGCTGTTTTTTAAAAAGAGAATTCACTCATCTCCCCTAGTGAGTGGAGCCCAGGAATATTGACAGGAAATCCATCCTTATGGAAACCAGAGAAGTGGGGAAGCACATCCTCCACCAACAATTTGCAATTTTTAGAAGAATCACTCTGGTGGCCAGTGAGGACAGTGGGAGGCCCCTGTTGTAATCTTCAAGCAAGACACAGGGAGTGGACCCAAGACTGTGGGAATGGGAGGAGGGTCTGGGGGTAGTTAGGGACCTCCTCTCAACCTACTCAGAAGAGCTCCAGAGGTCAAGACTCCAACACAGAGGCCTACTGGGCCCACGTGGCAATTGCCTTCTCTCATTCTCTCCATCTCTGTTGGCAGAAACTGTATCCTCCCAGTTGCCTAGCCCCAAAACCTTGCCATTACCATTGACTTCTCTCTGTCTCTCTGCATGGCTTTAAGTTTGAATCATTGATCTTACTGAATGTGTGAAATGATGTCTTTCCAAAGTTCTAGAAAATTGCCAATTATTGTATTTCCAAGTATTAACCTCTGTCCTGTTCTCTTTCTTCTTTCCCCTTGCTTTTAGTCTCTCTGTTCATTCTGGGTAGTATCTTCTGACCTAGTTTCAGTTCACTAATTCTTTCTTAGCTGTGTTTAATCTGCTATTAAACCCATCCACTGAATTATTAATTTTAATTATTGTATTTTTCAGTTCTGGAATTTACGTTTGGTTCTTTTTCAGATATGCTATGTCATGGTGTTGAATGCCTCCTTTTGTCCCTCCAGAACAACTCTGCACTCACCTCCACCCCTCTCTGAGCACTGGGAGGTTGACCTGCACTGATAGCCCCCTTATCCTCTAGCTTCCTCTTGGTTTCAGGCACTGGGGAGCCCCTTTATTAGCCCCTGCACCCCTTTCCAAGATCCAGTCTCTACTCCCTCTCCTTGCCCTTTCAGGCATAGGAGCAGTAATGGCACTCCACTGTTCCTAGCTCCAGAGTAGACCTTTTACCCTGCTTTCTGCCTACACTGTTAAAAGTGTCCCTTTATTAAACTTTTCTGTATCCACTTAGATTGTGCCATCAGTATCCTTCCAAGACAATGGCTGATAAAGTTACTTTGTATACTTCCCAGTTTCCTTACAGAATTTTCAGGCATGGCTTTTATCTTCTTGAATTTAGGAAGCACAGTTTTACTATAGTCAGTGTCTAATAATCTCCATGTCTGGAATCCCTGACGTCCATTTCTTCTTTCTGCTTGTTCTCTCGTGCTATCCTTGTCTCCTCATGAGTCTGGCTGTCTTTGTGCTGAAAAATTGTGTTTGAAATAAATATTTATAAAAATAATTTTAGACCCAGGATGATTTTGTATTGCTTTTGCCTGGGACCTGGGGTAAAACAGCATTCTGGGATTACCTTAATTCAAGTTCAGAACTTGGGAGTCACTAGGCCACCCAAATGATTTGAAGCCAGGCTCAGTCTGTTCAAGAGCTAGTTTATTTCATTTCACCCCAATTCTAAGGTGCAGCCCGTCAGGGTCACAGCCCAAGCTGGAGGAAGATTTGTCAGGGTCACCAGCTTTGGAAGACCTTGAACTCTGGTATGAGTCTCCCTGGCCTTCAAGATAAATCCAGAATCTGAGTATTGTTAACCACTTCATGCAACTCTATCTTCACCTAAACCACCATAATTTCTTACCTGGATCAAGCATTGCTACTCAACTGGCTTCCTGCTTTCAGTCTTTCAGCCTTTTTCCAACACAGCAGCCAGCAAAAACCTTTGAAATCCTAAGTCAGACCGTGTCCCTTATCTGGTCAGAACACTCCAAATGCTCCCGTCTCGCTCAGTAAAAGGCAGAGTCCCTACAATGGTCTATGAGTTTGCCCCGCTACATTTCTGACCTCCTCTGCTAATCTCCATCCCTTGCTGACCCTGCCCCAGCCTCTGTGGATTTTTGCTCTACCCTGAACACAGCAGGAATGTGTCCCTCTGGAGTCTTTGCACTGTTGGCCCTCTGTAAATATTGCCCTCCCCAGATGCCTGATTGGTCAGCTCCCTCACTAGCAGTTTCCCATTACTTCCGTAACAAAATACCACATACACATAAACGACACAAATTTATTAGCTTACGGTTCTGGATATTAGACGCCCAAAATCAGTCTCACTGGGCTAACATCAGGTGTCGGCAGGGCTGCATTCCTTCTGGCGGCTCTGGGGGAAATCTGTGTCCTCCTCTTTTCCCGCTTCCAGAGGCCACCAGCACTCCTTGGCTCGTGGTCTCTTCCTCCATCTTCAAAGCCAGCAGCACAGAGTCATCACATCTCTTTCACTGATCTCGCCCTCCTTTCTCTTACCAGGACCCTGGTGATCACATTGGGCCCATCCAGATAATACAGGATAATCTCCCTCACCTCAAGATCCTTAAGTTAATCACATTTGCTGTCTTAGTTTCCCGGCTGCTAAAATAAATATCACACAATGGGCTGATTTAATGACAGAAATGTATTGGCTCACGGTTTCAGAGGCTAGAAAGCTTGCTTTCTCCCGTGGTTGGTATCTTCTGGCTCTCTGGCTATCCTTGGGGATCCTTGGCTTCTCCATAATATGGCGATACCCTCTCCTTTCCTTCTGGGTTCCGTTGACTCCCAGCTTCTGGCTCTTTACAGTGGCCTTTCTCTCTGCAGCCTTCTCCAGAAGTCCTCCAGGAATGTGATTAAGACCTGTCCTGGGAAGAGGATTTGGTTCAACTGATAAAGCATCCACCTACCAGATGGGAGGTCCAGGTTTCAAACCCAGGGCCTCCTGACCCATGTGTGAGCTGGCCCACGCACAGTGCTGATGTGTGCAAGGAGTGTCGTGCCACGGAGGGGTGCCTCCTGTGTAGGGGAAACCCATGCGCAAGGAGTGCACCCCATAAGGAGGGCCACCCCACATGAAAAAAGCACAGCCTGCCCAGGAGTGGCTCCGCACACACGGAGAGCTGACGCAGCAAGATGACGCAACAAAAAGAGACACAGATTCCTGGTGCCGCTGACAAGAATGCAAGTGGACACAGAAGAACATACAGTGAATGGACACAGAGAGCAGACAACTGGGGGGGAGAGAGGGGAGAGAAATAAATAAAAAATAAATAAACCTTTTTTTTTAAAAAAGACCCATCCTGATGGAGTTGCCCACATCTTAACTAAAAAGAATGTCTTCAGAAGGTCCTAGATACAATGGAGTCACATCTATGGAATACATAATCCAACCTACCACATCTGTGAAAGTCTCTTTTACCATGTAAGTTAATATAGTCACAGGTTCCAGATGAAATTCCACACTCATCTTCAAGTCTTTGCTCAAAAAAAAAGTCAGCAAGGCTTGAGTAGGAGGGCTGGACAAGGCAGAGGCTTGCTTGATGGGAGATTGTTTCATACCGGGATTGGGCAAATATATATGTATGAGAGAGAGAGGAAAATGGGAGTTAGGTTCTCACTGTTGGAGAAGAGAGGTATAAATATGGAAAGGGGAAGGCTAAAATAATCCCTGTAGTTTTGGAATTGGAGGAAAGGTGTGAACATATGGATTTCACATATATGCATGTAAAGATATACATAGAAATTTAAGTGTATATATGAATATGCACATACCTTTTTTCCTAGCTCTGTCATTGGGGAAGGAGTGACACGGCTAGTGTCCAGAACTTGAATTCTAAATATCATTCTTCATTTAATGGAACCAAGGCTTTTTGGGGGAAATAGTTGATTCTAGGGCTAGAGAAAGTACAAGATGAGTCTGGAACATCTTTTGGGGTTGGAAATTAAAGACATGCTCAAAGAATGAAGTCAGGACATATCAAAAGCTCACAAGTGCCAGCCTGAAAGGCCTTCCATTGGCCAAATATGGGACAATTCAAACATCAAAATTGATGATTATAATGGATTTTTACATGCTGAATAAGATAAAAATCTATGAGTCTATACTGATATAAACAAAACAATCAATCAAATAAATGAGGTAAAAGGGACAGCTCTTCTTCACAATAAGATGCCAACTACTAAATGGAGAGGGATTAGAAAATCACTATTTGACAACCATCACTGGTCAGTGAATCAGGGATTCAGGCAAGAACACCAATGGTTGCTTAAATGAGTAGGTAAAAATCTGGTAAAGAATAGGGAATTTATGTAGTCTCAAAGGACTTCCCCATCTGTTCCGCCCTTAAACCCAGGCAAGTGGGGCACCTGAGCAGCCTGCATCTCAGGGGCTCTTGCCCTTTACAATGCCTTCTGTGAAACTTCCTAAGCCCTCCTCTGTTGCCCAGGACTGGCTGAGATCATCCACGTCATCCAGACAGGGACCCTAATCACCAGTTATCTTTCTTTTCTTTTTTTTTTTTTTTTTAAAGGTTTATTTATTTAATTTCCCCCCCTCCCCTGGTTGTCTGTTCTTGGTGTCTATTTGCTGCGTCTTGTTTCTTTTTCCGCTTCTGTTGTCGTCAGCGGCACGGGAAGTGTGGGCGGCGCCATCCTGGGCAGGCTGCTCTTTCTTTTCACGCTGGGCGGCTTTCCTCACGGGCGCACTCCTTGCGTGTGGGGCTCCCCCACGCGGGGGACACCCTTGCGTGGCACGGCACTCCTTGCGCGCATCAGCACTGCGCATGGGCCAGCTCCACACGGGTCAAGGAGGCCCGGGGTTTGAACCGCGGACCTCCCATATGGTAGACGGACGCCCTAACCACTGGGCCAAAGTCCGTTTCCCACCAGTTATCTTTCTCAGGGTACTTTCAGACCCTACCCCATTTCCCTTACACACGTGGGGTTGACCAGATATCCCAAGGAGTGAGGACTTGCATCCATGAGAGGGACAGGCTGGGGTTGGTCCCTGTCCCAGGAAGGTGGCCTGGCAAGTAGACTGCTCCCACTGGCAAATACAGAATTTATTTTGCAGAATTTCATAGTATTAGGTTGCCAAAATAATGCTGCCATGCTGATTTGCAGTGACGTAAATTGCCTACATGAGCAGAAATCCCTCAAAAATATTTGCATGGGGGTTTGCACTTCCTAGGTGAAGCCCTGCTCTCCACAAAATACTTCTTAGTTGACTTTATACTGGAGTGATCTGGCAGACACCACCACAACCCAATGATAAAAATCTAACATCACCAACAACGGAACCAATCAGCATCACGTGCCTTCCGCTATGATGCATGGCAAAGACACAGCTCGCTTCCATGGTATTCCTGCCCCCAGGGAAACATTGGATCACCTGAAATTGAGGGGTATTCTATGAACTGGCCTGACATTCAAGTATGTCAAGATCGTGGGGCTCAGTGGTTGTGCACCTGCTTCACACATACGAGGTTCTGGGTTCAATCCCTGGTACCTCCTAAAAGAAAAAAAGAGTCAAGATCGTGAAAGACCTGAAAAGGCTGAGGAAGTTTTCCACAGTAAAGGAGACCAAGGAAATGCAACGCATGATCCTTGATTGGATCCTGGTCCCTAAAGGGAAGAGAGAGAAAGAGAAGAAATGTATTGTCTTGATTAAGGGACCCTCTGGGAGGTTGAATGGGCTGCATGGATTTGATGGTAGTATTGTATCAGTGATATTTCCTGACCCGGGCAAGTGTACTATGACTATGGAAGAGAAGATCCCTGTTCGTAGAAAATACACACTGAAATATTTAGGGGTAAAAGGGTACAATGTCTGCAAATAAGATAAAATAATATTTGAGGAACCTGGGTGAAGGATATGCAGAAGTTCTAAAGTCTGCAATTTCTTCAAACTAAAGTGTAAAAATAGAGTCTCTGTAACATTTGTGTAATCTAAGTATCTTTTAAAAAATAAAAAAATGAAAAGACAAAAAAAAATTATCAAATCGAGGTGGGCAGGGGGAGGACAGTGACAACCTGGAGGTCTGGGACCCGCTCTGCCGTTTGGGAACATGGGTCCTGGTTTGCCTGAGCTTCCATTTCTTTCCAAAGCCAGAAACCAGGATTTTTATGTGAACTTCCTGGATTTTTCAAAGTTAACAACTAATATTCAAATAGTGTGCATGCAACCCGAACAAAACATGTGCTTTGTATTGAATTGGGTGTCTGAGTGTGACCTCAGGGGCATGTGTAGGCTGTTCAAGTTGTTGGTGACTGAATGCTTCAGTTGGCTAGAAGCTGCCAAACTGCAATATAACAGAAATGGGTTGGCTTTTACAATGGGGGTTTATTAACTTACAAGCTTAATTCTGAGGCTGTGAAAATGTCGAAATCAAGACTTCATCAGGTGATGCTTTTCTCCCTGACACCTGGCTGCTGGTGAGCCTGGACTCCTCTGTCACATGGCAAGGCACCTGGCAGCAGCTGCTAGTCTCTGTCTTCTCCTCCAGGCTCCGTTGCCCACAGCTTCTTGCTTTGTGGCTTTCTCCCTCCTTCTGTGTTCTGTTGAGTTCAGCTTCTGGTTTCTGGGACTTTCTCTCTCAGCCTCTGGGGGTTTCCCTCTGTCTTTCTTACTGTATTCATCCCATTTATAAAGGACTCCAGTAAGAGGATTAAGACTCACCCTGGATCATGCCTGACTAAAGTGATCTAATCAAATGGCCCTTAACTGAATCTAATCCAAGGTTCCCACCTACAATATGTTCACAACCTCAGGAATGGATTAGCTCTAACGGGTCCATAAAAGCCTGGAACTATCACACTGAGCAACAGATCTCCCCAGAACAATCATTGATTGGTTCTTAGAATTCCGTGGGTCAGGAATGTGGAAGGGCTCAGCTGGGTGGTTGTGACTGATGGTCTCTCATATGGTTGCCATCAGATGGTAGTGAGAGCTGAAACTGTGGTTGCAGGAACAAGTAGGGGTGGCCAGGCAGCTCCCTCCCTACACGGAGTCTCGAGCCTCCTCACGTGGGCTAATGAGCTAATCTGGGTTTCCTCGTGATACTGCAGCCTCCGGCCAGTCTCAGGGTGGTGAGACTACTGATGCAGTGGCAGGAGGCTTCAGGTGTTCCGGAAAACACGGTGGAAACTGCATTGCCTTCTATGACCAGTCTTAGAAATCACATCACGTCACCTCACCATGCTCCATGGGTCTAAATAGTCACAAAGTCCACCCAGTTTTTAGTTCAAGTGACCAGGCTCCACCTCCCTATGGGAGGAGCATCAAAGAATGGGCAGACGAGTTTTTACACGGCCTCACATGCCTTCTGCTCACTCCAACCCCCGCCACCTTCTAAGTGCCAGGTGCTGTTCTGAAAACACCCTTCATGTTTTCTCCCGCACTCACCTGTGCTGGACTCTTCCTCTCACTGGGACATAATATAGACAGAGGTGCTTTGATAGTTAAAAAGCATTATCCGGGAGGCGGACTTGGCCCAACAGATAGGGCGTCCGTCTACCACATGGGAGGTCCGCGGTTCAAACCCCGGGCCTCCTTGACCCGTGTGGAGCTGGCCCATGCGCAGTGCTGATGCGCACAAGGAGTGCCCTGCCACGCAGGGGTGTCCCCCGCGTAGGGGAGCCCCACGTGCAAGGAGTGCACCCCGTAAGGAGAGCCACCCAGCGCCAAAGAAAGTGCAGCCTGCCCAGGAATGGCGCTGCACACACAGAGAGCTGACACAGGATGACGCAACAAAAAGAAACACAGATTCCCATCCCGCTGATAAGGTTAGAGGCAGTCACAGAAGAACACAGCGAATGGACACAGACAACTGGGGCGGGGTGGTGGTGACGGGGGGGGGGGAATAAATTTTTTTTAAAAAGCGTTATCCCCATGTTAGAGCTTTAAGGGCTAATTAGAAATCCTGTAAACCTTGCCTGCCTCAGGACTGAAGTCACGGTGGCTCCCTCTGCACCGCCCATGCCTGGCAGGGTGCTCAGGTAGTGTTAGTTGAACACATAAGCACATATGTGGAGGGGGTTGTGTGTCCCATCCCTGTGGCCTCATCACCAGCCTCTGAACTCCCCACAGGTGTGCATTTGTGAAAGGATTGTGTGTGTGTACATGTGAGTGTGCATGTATACTCGATGTTCCCATTTTATGTAAAGTGAATCCCTCTGATTCTGAATCCAGATAAACCCCGGAACATCTAATTTGCCTTGAAGAACACAATTCAGTCTGGGCTCTTGCTCGAGACCCACTTTTCCGCCTTGACACCTTAACCGTACCCTGGGCGCCTGCTCTGTGAGGCCATGGTATGTAATGGTGAGAACACAGGCTCTGGACTTTGCTGGCCCTGCCTTTTGATCTGGCTTCCCCAGATTCCTGGCAAGTTACTAAGCCACTCTGTGCCTTGGTTTGCTCATTGGTAAAAGGAAGTTAGTGATGTCCATGTCAAAATGTCAAATGACTTGATGTGGGGTCCAGGACTTAGCATATGGCCCATGGTATATGCTCAATAAAATGGCGGTTTGCCCACCCCCTCCTACTCTGAGAGGAGCTCTGGGGAGAAGGTATGCAAATGTAGTAGCATTTGGTCCACACGGGTAGTGGAGATTTGGTTCAAATAGATAGTGGACATCTGGTCCGACCGGATGTGGGCTTTTCATGCACGCATTTCAAGAGCTTTGAAGCTCACAAGTTTGTGATCTCTCACCCAGAGAGTGTCAGCTTCTGCATCTAGAAGTCGGCTCACGCAGGCTGAGGTGACTCACCGCCACCTGCCTTTTTCATCTTTTCCCGACCTGGAGTTCACCTGAACCCTTTACTCCCTTGTCCATGGGGCGGGCGGGGGCCCTGCACGGCTGGTTCCACCTCCATTCCAGAAAGGGGTTTGGCTGTCGCCCCATCCCTGGCAGGTACACCTCCATTCCACTTCTCAGCTGGGCCTGAGAGCGTGTGTGGCCCAAGTGTGAGTGTGTGTCACGGCGCGTGGGTGTCACTGTTGACACTGCTGACGTCCAGGGGCAGGTGTCTCTGACCTGCTGGCCGATGACTGTGCCGTGCCCCCTCCGGGTGGGCCAGCGACAGCTTCGTGTCAAACCGAGTGTGACTCTGAGGAGGAAACAGAGAAGGGCTTTCTCTGAGAGAAAAGGGAGACTCTGGCCCCGGACCTGGGCGACTGTGGGTACAATTCCCACGTCACTGAAGTTGGTCACTTACCTCCCTGGGCCTCAGCTTCCTCATTTGTAAAATGGGGATACAGATGTCTTCTCATGGGAATCTGCAAGGATTCGGGACCGTCTTGGCTTTCCAGGGCTGCTATGACAAACACAGCGGGGTGTTTGGCTTCAGCAACAGGAACTTGGTAGCTCACGGTTTGGGGCCGAGAAGTCTAAAAGCGAGGTATTGGAGACGGCGTCTTCTCCCAAGCCTGTGGGGTTCTGGTGGTGGCTTGCTGGCAATCCACCTCTGCCCCTGTCACATGGCGTTCTGTCTCCTGTGTCCAAATAGCCTTTGCTTCTAAGGACTCCTGTCATACCAGATTAAGGCCTGACCCAGTTTGGCCTCCTCTTAACAGAATCTTCAAAGATTCTATTTGCAAATTAGCTTACACCCACCGGGCAGGAGGTCCCCCCTTCGTGGGGGACATGATTTAATATGCCACAGAGGTCGTTGGGGGCTGAATCATGCCCCCACTAAAAGCACGTTTGGGTCTCAACCCCTGATCCTGTGGGAGGGAGCCCATCTGTAAACAGGAACTTTGAAGGTGATTAGTTAAGGTGTGCCCCGACCGAACGGGGGAAGCAGATCTGACTCAACTGATAGGGCGTCCGCCTACCACATGGGAGGTGCAGGGTTCAGACCCAGGGCCTCCTGACCCGTGTGGAGCTGGCCCATGCACAGTGCTGATGCGCGCAAGGAGTGCCGTGCCACACAGGGGTGTCCCCTCTATAGGGGAGCCCCATGTGCAAGGAGTGCGCCCCTGCAAGGAGAACCGCCCTGCGCAAAAAAAAACGCAGCCTGCCCAGGAGTGGTGCAACACCACAGAGAGCTGACGCAGCAAGATGATGCAACAAAAAGAAACAGATTCCTGGTGCCATTGATAAGGATAGAATGGGTCACAGAGGAACATGCAGCGAATGGACACAGAGAGCAGACAACTGGGGTTGGGTGGGGGAGAGAAATAAATAAAATAAATAAATAAATCTTAAAAAAAAAACACAAAAATGAATAAGGATGGGCCTTTCTCCAATCTTACTGAAGTCCTTATAAGCAAAGGAATTTGAACATACACAAAAAGAAGCCCCGGGGAACGGCCAGAAACTGGCAGTCATCAGAACCCAAAAGAGACAGAAGAGGGAAGCGGACTTGGCCCAGTGGTTAGGGCATCCGTCTACCACATGGGAGGTCCGCAGTTCAAACCCCAGGCCTCCTTGACCCGTGTGGAGCTGGCCCATGTGCAGTGCTGATGCGTGCAAGGATTGCCCTGCCACACAGGGGTGTCCCCTGCGTAGGGGAGCCCCACGTGCAAGGAGTGCGCACCGTAAGGAGAGCCGCCCAGCGCGAAAGAAAGTGCAGCCTGCCCAGGAATGGCGCCGCCCACACGGAGAGCTGACACAGCAAGATGACACAACAAAAAGAGATGCAGATTCCCAGTGCCACTGATAAGGATAGAAGCGGTCACAGAAGAACATGCAGTGAATGGTCACAGAGAACAGACAACTGGGGAGGGGGGGCAATAAATTTTTTAAAAATCTTAAAAAAAAAGAGAGAGAGATGGAAGAAGAAGCTGCCATGTGCACTGCCTCGTGATGGAAAAGTCAAGGACCGAGGATTGCAGGTGTCCAGCCCCAGAACGCCAGTCTTTGGAGAGAAATCATTGACTTGCTAGTGCCTCAATTTTGGACTTCTAGACTCAAACCCATGAGCCAATAAATTACCATTGTTTAAGCCAACGCATTGCATAGTATTTGTTCTAGCAGCTGGGAAACTAAAACTGAGGTCATTCATTTATCCGTTCACAAGTTGATGATACAACTGTGAACAGGACAGAAACTCTTTCCCTTCACACACAGTTGCTTAGTACTCCATAAATGATAATTAAGTACAGGCATACATCATTTTATTGTGCTTCACTTTATTGGACTTTGCAGATACTGTTTTTTATGAACTGAAGGTGTGTGGTAACCCCACGTTGCGTCATTCTATCAGTGTCATTTTTCCAACATAATGTGATCACTTTGTGTCTCTGTACCACATATATTTTTAATTTCTGGTTTTTTTTTAGGGGGTACCAGGGATCAAACCCAGGACCTCATACATGGGAAGCAGGTGCTCAACCACTGAGCTATATCCACTCCCCAATGAGAATTGGTTTTTTCATTTGTTTGCTTGTTTGTTTTCAGGAGGTACTGGGGATCGAACCCAGGACTTTGTACATGGGAAGCAGGTGCTCAACCACTTGGGCTACATCCATTCCCTCTTTAATTTTTTTCAGTCTATTTTTAAAGAAGTTTTAGGTCACATAAAATGTATCCTATTTTAATTAAGGTATGTGCATTTTTTAAAGACATAGTGCTATTGTACATTAATAGACTACATTACAATGTAAACATAACTTTTATATGCATTGGAAAACCAAAAAAAAATTGTGCCATTTACTTTCTTGTGATATTGCCTTATTGTGGTGGTCTGGAACCAAACTCACAATATCTCTGAGATATGCCTGTATGACTAAACCAGTAACAATACATTCCGGCTGTCTCAGCCAGATCCACATTTTCCAAGGTGCCTCCAGCGGAGAAAGGTCAAATGAAAAACTGGCTCCTTGTAACACAAAAAGCAGCACGTTTAGCGGTGGGATCAGGGTGCAAGAGAATGTTTTGGGGTCAATTCCTGTCTGGGTCACCATTCCCCACGCCAGCCTCAGTTTCCTCCTCTGCAAAGTGGAGACGGTGACAACCTCACAAGGCAACTGGGAGGCTCAAGTGTTTCTTCTGGGGATCCCCCCCTACTTTGGATCTAGCTCTAGCTGGATTTCAAGTCAAAGTCCCCTTTTTGGGTCTCATGGCCTTTTTGGTAAAGTGAAGGAATTGGATGAAACATAACCAAGGACCCTCCTAGTTCTGTGAATCCAATTCATATCATTTACATTTTTTTCCCCTTTTTTACAAAACAACTACATTTTTTAGCAGATCCTAAATTTGGCTGCCTTTGTCAATTAAATCCAAGAAATTCTCAATCAAGCCTCAAGAAGTGTTTAGGTGGTATGCACACAGCCATCAGTCGTATCCTCCTTTCCAGAAGACTAACTCCAGTCATCATTTGTAGTACTTCTTTTTTAAAAATATTTTTCATTTGTTTTAAATATTTTTAATTTGTTTTTTTAATTTGTTTTTATTTGTTTTAATGTAACATAAAATGTTACATTAAAAATATGTAGGGGATTCCCATATGCCCTACTTCCCACACCTTCCACTTTTCCCACATGAACAACTTCTTTCTTTAGTGTGGTACATTCATGGCATTTGATGAACCCATCTTGGAGCACTGCCACACAGCATGGATTATAGTTTACATTGTAGTTTACACTCTCTCCCACTCTATTCTGTAGGTTATGGCAGGATATATAATGGCCTGTATCTGTCTTTGCTCTCGCATTCCAAGTCCAAAAAATGCCCCCCATGTTACACCTCTTTTTTCCTCTCCCTGCCTTTAGCATCTCCAGTGTCTCCACATCAATGATATAATTTCTTCCATTGCTAGAATCACAATAAGTCTATAGTAGAATACCAGTAAGTCTACTCTAGTCCATATTTTATTCCCCAATCCTGAGGATTCTGGGATGGTGATGCCCAGTCCACCTCTAATTGAGAAGGGGCTTTGATCGCCTACCGCTGATGGATGGGACTCTCCTGCTTGCTGTTGTAGACTCTCTTGGTTCCTTGTGTGGTGGTGTCCACTCTCATCTCCTTGTTACCTGGCCTGGGTGAGTCCAACGAACTGGAGAGCAGATGTTGCAACTCCACTGAGGCTCAGGACCCAGCTGGCACATGGACAGCCCAGAGATTCAAGTCTCTTAGACATATACCTACCAACTCCAGTGCAAACTATAGGTTCATCAAAAGATCATGACTCCGATGCATGCAGCGAATGGGTGAAGACATCATGTTAGTGAAACAAGCCAAACACGAAAGGACAAAAGTGTATGATCTCATTGATACGAAGTAACTAGAATATGCAAATTCAGAGTCAGAAATTAGATTACAGGTTACCAGGGGCAGGGGGAGGGTAGGAAATGGGGAGTTAATGTTTAATTAGCACAGAGTTTCTGTTTGGGGTGATGGAATAGTTTTGGTGATGGATGGTGGTGATGGTAGCACAGCCTTGTGAACCTGATTAAAGCCACTGAATTGTGTACTTGAAAGTGGTTAAAGCAGGAAATTTTTATGTTGTATGTATGTTACCACATAAAAATTACTGAAAAAGAAAAGGTCATTGATCTTTCCACTCTTCTCCAAAAGTCATATATTCATCAAAAACTCTAATCTGGCCTAAATCAGTTTTATCAAAAGAAAATGCATTAGTTTTTATCTTTTCTTTATTGTTTCTTTCTCTTTTTTTTTTTTTTGCTTTTTTCTTTCTTTATTTTAATTAAAAAAAAAATTTTTTAGGAGGTACCGGGGATTGAACCCAGGATTTTGTACATGGGAAGCAGGCTCTCAATCACTTGAGCTACATTTTCTGCCCTTCTTTATTTATTTATTTTTAAAGATTTATTTATTCCCCCCCCCCCCCCCCATTGCTTTGCCCTCGCTGTCTGCTTTCTGTGTCCATTTACTGTGTGTTCTTCTGTGTCTTCTTGTCTTCTCTTTAGGTGGATCCTGGGGCCTCTCAGAGTGGGAAAGAGGTGCTCCATCTCTTGCACCACCTCAGTTCCCGGCTGTGTCTCATTGTCTCTCCTCTGCATCTTTTTTTGTTGCATCGTCTTGCTGAGCCAGTTTTCCACATGAGCTAGCCCCCCATGAGGGCCAGCACTCTTGGCCGGCCAGCTCGCCATGTGGGTCAACTTTCTGTGTGGGCCAGTGTGCCTTCACCAGGAGGCCCTGGGAACCGAACCCTGGACCTCCTGTGTGGTAGATGGGAGCCCAGTCACTTACGCTACATCCACTTCCCTCCCCTCTTTATTTTTAAAGGAGCTTTAGATTACATAAATATTACATCGAAAATATAGGGGATTCCCATATACGCCAACCCCTTCCCCTCCCACACTTTCCCCCTTTAACATCTTTCTTTAGTGTGGTACATTTGTTACAATTGTTGAACAAATATTAAAGCTTTGCTAAGCATGATCTATAGTTTACATTATGGTTGACACTTTGCATGGCACAATTTTATAAGTTTTGACAAAATGTATAATAGCCTGTATCTGTCATTGCAATGTCATGCAGAATGATTGCAATGTCCCCAAAATGCCTCATGTTACATGTTTTTCCCTCTGCCTCCACAAAAGAGAATTCATTTTTGTGAAATTTATTTGTTTGTATCAACTAATTATTTAATTAATTAAAAAAATATTGATCTGGGTTGAGCTCTTGCTTCACATATATGAGGTCCTAGGTTCAATTCCCAGTACCTCCTTAAAGAAAAAAAAAGAATATGATTCTTTAATTTTCAAAGTAACATATTAAAATAAAAAAAGAGGGAAAAAAGTAATGTATTATGGAAGCGGACTTGGCCCAGTGGTTAGGGCGTCCGCCTACCACATGGGAGGTCTGCGGTTCAAACCCCGGGCCTCCTTGACCCGTGTGCAGCTGGCCCATGTGCAGTGCTGATGCGCGCAAGGAGTGCCCTGCCACGCAGGGGTGTCCCCCGCATACGGGAGCCCCACACTCAGGGAGTGCGCCCTGTGGGGTAAGTAGCCCAGCGCAAAGAAGGTACAGGCTGCCCAGGAATGGCTCTGCACACACGGAGAGCTGACACAGCAAGATGACGCAACAAAAAGAGACACAGATTCTGGGTGCTGCTGACGGGAATGCAGGCGGACTCGAAGGATCATGCAGTGGGTGGACACAGAGAGCAGAAGGCTGGCGGGGGAGGAAGGGGAAAGAAATAAATCTAAATAAATAAATAAAAATTAAAAAAAGATATTCAAACAGGGAAATGGGCTGTTGGAAAGGGAAGTCTCTCTTGCCACCCATGCCAAGGGCAACCACTCCTGATGGTTTCCTTCATTCTACTGAGCATTTAAAATAACATAAAAAAAATTTTTAAGAGGTACCAGGGATCGAACCCAGGACCTCGTACATGTAAAGTAGGCACTATACTCCTGCTCCCCACATCTAGTGGCTTTTTGATGTGCCAGGGTGACCTGGGAATTTCTTTGGGAAGTTGATAAAGACAGGCGTGGCTCTGCTTTCCCTGGCAGGAGCTCTGAAGCTGGAAGAGAAAGTCGTGCTTTCCAAGGAGCTGAGGATCCATCAGAAGGCTGGAAGGAGGGTAATTCCCTTAGAAACCCTTCTGAGGACGTATTTCAGTCCCTCGGGCCATCTCCAGGGCACCAAAGCCTTAGGGTCAGGGGTCCCCCAAGAAAGACCTTTAACCTACTTCTGAGAAATGAACCAACCCTGTTAGGAAAGGTCTTCTACAAATATGTATTGAATGACTATGGCAGGCCAGAATTAACTCTGGCCTCAGACAGGGGTTGGAATTAGGGTGAATTAGGAAATGGAACTGGAAAGACACCAAACCTTACTTGTGGAGGAAAGGAAGGGAGATGAAATTTACGAGGCACAAGAGTTTTATTAGGCAATCTGAATATAAAATTTAAATACGCAAGTAATGTAGAAATACGTTTTCCTTGTAAACAATGAAAATTTTACAGATACGGCTAAATCCGTCTTTGATCTCTAGCTCCAATCTCCGTATGTTATGGAGTACATGAATGCCTCAAGGAGCTGAATGACTGAGTGCAAGATCTGCGTACTTGGAGGAGAAACCCAAGTACTGTTGAATGAAATGTGCCCAGTGGCACTCGTACTATCCAGAAGCATGGCAGCTGTGTTGGGCCACATTTTCTCAAACCATCTCCCAGCTCAGCTATTTCGCTTACCTCTCTTTTGTTCCTCTTTTTCATTCCTTTCCTCTGGTCTTTAAGGCTGGTGAAAGGAACTATCTGCCAGAGATTTCATAAGAAAGCATTCCCACCACTGGCTGTGTGCTAGATCAAACTGTGTCCCCGCAAAAGATAGGTTCAAGTCCTAACCTCTGGTTTCATCAATATGACCCTGTCTGGAAATAGGATCTTTGAAGATATGATTTGTTAAGATGGGGCCAAACTGCGTTAGAGTGGCCCTAATCCAATATGCCCGGTGTCCTTCTAAGAAGAGGACATTTGGGCACATATAGGATCAAAGGAGAGAAAAGCTTGGTTGGCTGGCAAACTCCCAGAAGCTAGAAGAGACCTTGGAACCGATTCTTCCCTACAGATTTCAGCAGAAGCTTGGCCCTGCCGATACCTTGATTTTGGTCTTCTAGACTCCACACCTGTGACATGATAAATTTCTGTTGTTTCGAGCAACCTCATCTGTGGTAATTTGTTATGGAAGCCCAAGCAAATGAAGGCAGGCTGGCTGAACCCTGGGGCTTCATCTCCCTGGTTGCATCTCTTTGTTTCAAAAGAGCATCAGAATCCTCTGCCCACACGTGAAACTGGCAAGGATTTCCTGAGAAGAGGCACTGGGGAGTTTACTTTTTGGAGGATGGTTCCCTTCCTCAAAATAACGGTTCTAAGTCATTATCTCTTTAATAGCGTTTTGCCTCAAAATTCCAATTTCACCCTCTGCCATTAGCAGAATTAGGGGAAGCCCAAAGCTTTCACCCATTTCCTTTCACTTCCCTTTTCTCAGAACAAATTGGAGGGAAAAGCTCCCTCTCTTTCTTTCTTCCTTCCTTCCTTCCTTCCTTCCTTCCTTCCTTCCTTCCTTCCTTCCTTCCTTCCTTCCTTCCTTCCTTCCTTCCTTCCTTCTTCTTTCTTTCTTTCTTTCTTTCTTTCTTTCTTTCTTTCTTTCTTTCTTTCTTTCTTTCTTTCTTTCTTTCTTTCTTTCTTTCTTTCTTTTCTCTCTCTCTTTCTCTCTCTCTTTCTCTCTCTCTTCTTTCTCTCTTTCTCTCTCTCTCTCTTTCTTCCTTTCTTTCTTTTCTTCATTAAACTTTTTATTTTGAAATAATTTCAAACTTATAAGGCGGTTGCATAAATAATACAAATGCCAGAGAACTCCAACATACCCCCAATACTCAAACGCACCAATCTGAATTTGCTATGCTGTATCATTCTATCATCTATCTATCTATCTATCTATCTATCTATCTATCTATCTATCTATCTATCTATCATCTATGTATCTATCCAATCACTATTTTCTAAACCTCTGAGAGTAGGTGGTATACATCATGAACCTTGAACACATAGTACTGCCATGTACAAGGATATCCACTTATGCAACCACCTTAAGGGCAGTTATCAAGTTCAAGAAATTTGGCATTGATATACAGCTTACAATCTACATTTCATTTTATCACATGTCCCAATAAGTATTTTTTTATTATTTAATGTCATATATACAAAAAGGTGCATATGACACATATGTATAAGATAAAGAATCATAATAGAAGGAATATCCATGGATGTATCACCCAGCTAAGAAACTGACCCTTGGTGGAATGGGTGTAGCTCAGTGGTTGAGTGTCTGCTTTGTATGTTCTAGATCCTGGGTACAATCCCTAGTACCTCTTAAAAGTTTTTTTAAAAACACTGTCACCACTACCTTAGAAGCTCCCATGCATCTATCCTGGGTCATGCACCTTTCCCTCACAATCCACCCAGACGTAACCACAATCTTGAATTTTTTATGGATCACTCCTTTGCTTTTCTTTATAGTTGTACTGTATAAGTATTCCTTCCCAAAACAATATACTGTTTTTGAGCTTTATATAACTGGAATATATTATTTTGTAATTAGCCCTTTTCATTTACTATGCTTGTTAAATTTATCCATGTTGATATGGCCATCCATTTTCATTGCTGTACAGTAGTACTCTATATGTAGGCATTGTATTCTAATTTATTTCTCTGTTTTGCTAATGGACAGGTGGGTGGTTTCTAGAATTTTAAATAAACAAAACAGCTATGACCATCCTTGCATATATATACAGGTGCACATATGGAAGAGTTTTTCTGATTGTATAAATAGGAATGGGATGGAATTGCTGGGCCATAAGGTACGTGTATATTATTTTCCAAAGCAGTGTAAAATGCACACTATCATCAAGAGTAGTTGAACATTCTAATTGTTTCACACCATAACTGATACTTACTATTGTCAGACTTTTGCCAATTTGGTGATTGTGAAATGATATTTCAGTGTGGTTTTATTTTGCATTTCCATGAATAATAACATGACGGATCATCTTGTCATGTCCCTTGGTCATATTTGTTTCCTTTTATGTAAACTATCTTCCTAAGTCTTTTGCCCATTTTTTTTATTGATTGTTTATCTTGGTTTTATGGATTTATAAGACTTTATTCTGGATGCTAATCATTTATTGATTATGTATTGCAGATGTCTTCTCCAAATTTATGTCTTGTCATTTTGCCTCTTATGACATCTTTTGATGAATATAAATTATTTTAATACAGTCAAGTTTATCAGTTGTTTTCTTTGCGATTGTGCTTTCTGTATCTTGCTTAAGATATCTGTCTCTATCTGAAGTCAAGGAGATATTCTTCTATCTTTTCTTCTAAGAGTTTTAAGGTTTTCCTTTCATATTTAAAGCCTGATCCAGATGGAATTGATTTTCTATGCTAATGGTAATGTTTTTCCATTTGAATAACCAGTTGTCCCAGCTTTATTTATAAAATCATTGGTCCTCTCTCCATTGGTCTTTGGGGCATCCTCTGTCAGAAATCAGGTTTTCTAACACTTGTGGATTCATTTGGAGGACCAGTTATTCTGTTTGATTCATCTCTCTGTCAGGGCCTGTACCATTTTCATATTGTCTTAGTTGTGACTGCTTTATGACAAATATGGCTATCTCGCAGGTCCACTGCCTGCCCAGGATTCTGCTTTGGGAGTTTCATGCCATTCTTGGCCCTTTGTGCTTCCATGTAAAATGTAAATCCTGTGCTGGGCTTTTGATTAGAATACCGTTGAATCTTAAGAGCAATCTGAGGAAAACTGCCTTTCTATCCATGAACATGTTATGCTTCTTCATGTACTTAGGTTTTCTTTAATGTCATTCGATAAAATTTTGTAATTTTCTTCAAAAGGCCATGATAACTTATCCTAAATACCCTATATTTTGTATTTGCTTTTGTAACCTATTTTTGGTATCTTGTGTCCATGCATAGGTTTTCTAAAACTGTACTTGTAGTCACGCTGTATACAGTGTGCTTTTTTTTTTTTTCATTTCGATCCATAATATAATCCTTTTCTAGGGGTTACAGAATATTTGGAGAGAGGATTGGTTATTCTGCTATTATGGGATGCCTCCACTCCACTCAACCCCCATCCCCAGGCCTCAGCCTTGGGTGCCAAAGGCTAGTCCCGGATACTTTCTCTTTTATCTCCACTGCCCTTTTGACCTTGGCCAACTCTCTGACCCTTTTTTTTTTAAAGATTTATCTTTTATTTATTTCTCTTCCTTCCCCCCTCCCCCCACCTTGTCTGCTCTCTGTGTCCATTCACTGTGTGTTCTTCTGTGACTGTTTCCATCCTCATCAGCGGCACAGGAATCTGTGTTTCTCTTTGTTGTGTCATCTTGTTGCGTCAGCTCTCCGTGTGTGTGGCACCATTCCTGGGCAGGCTGCACTTTGTTTCACTCTGGGGAGCTGTCCTGACGGGGTGCACTCCTTGTGTGCGTGGGGCTCCCCTACATGGGGGACACCCCTGCATGGCAGGGTACTCATTGTGTGCATCAGCACTGCGCAAGGGCCAGCTCAACACGGGTCAAGGAGGCCCAGGGTTTGAACCTTGGACCTCCCATGTGCTAGGCGGACACCCTAATCACTGGGCAAAGTCCGCTTTCCTCTCCTGTTTTTTCAAGATATTGATTGTTCCAACTGAAATCAGTGTTTGAAAAATTGGGAGAGAAAAATCAGGATTTCTGTCTCCTTTCTCTCCTCACACACTACACTTCCCACTCCCGTTCCTGACCAGGCCCTCAGAGTTAAAGCCACGGGGGTTTTTTGGCCGAGAGGGTTCCCAGACCCTCCAAGGCCAGCTGGGGGGGGGGGGGGGGGGGGAGTAGAGACTCCCTGAGGATGTTAAAATGGACCACAGTGTGAACACACACGCAGGCTTCGCTCACGGGCTTTGAGACGCCCGGAGGAGCGTGGGCTTGATGGACCACAGATGTCACCTCCGCCGACCCTTGAGGCTGTCCCCTGCCCCCGTTCCCCGGCCCCTGCCTGAGTCCAGGTCTCATAGGGGCTCCCTGCCTCCTGCCTCTCCCCACCTTGCCATCCGAGCAAACCTCCCCGCATCTAAACCCCACTGCCTGCTGGGGCCACGCCTCTGCATAGAGCCTCCGTGGCTCCCCACTGCCCGCGCAGTGAAGCTCTTCAGCCTGTGTTTCAAAGTCCTGCGTGATCTAGCCTCCACCTGACTGCCATCCCCGACTAAACTCCTATCTTTGTCTTTCGCACGTTACTGGTGCTCAGCGATACTAAATTCCGGGGTAGGAATCATTCTTTCATTTCATAGATGCGGACACTGAGGTCAGGGAGGTGAAATGGATCATCAAAAACCCTAAAACTAGAAAGTACAGGTGTAGGATTTGAACCCAAGACTCTGGCTCCCAGGCCAGCTTCATTTCCCCCTGTACCCTGGTTCTCTCACCTAAGGATAAAGCTTCCCTCTCTTTAGCTCCAGCCAGTGTAACATGCGCATGGCCCAGGGGAATGTAGCCCAGTGGTTTGAGCTCAGTCGACTCTGGACTCCTTAGCTGGGAGTGGCGGTGAGTAAGAGGGTCTGGAAAGGGTCAGAGAGTTGGCCAAGGTCAAAAGGGCAGTGGAGGTAAAAGAGAAAGCATGGGGACTAGCCTTTGGCACCCAAGACCGAGGCCCGGGGATGGGGGCTGAGCCCTGGAGCGGAGGCTGAGCCAGGCAGGGGAGAGCAGGAAAGGGTGATGTGGCTCTTGGGCGAGGCAGGACAGGGAGGGTGGTGGTGAAGCAAGGGCTGAGGGTGACGGAGGAGGAGGATGACGAGAATGACGTAATGACGCAAGGTGGTGGGGGTGGAGGAAGTGTTCAGAACCAGGAAGTAAGCGTGCTGAAATCACCCCAGGGGACGGGCAGAGTATTCCCAGCATTGTTAGCATTAAACAAAAGAATAATTCCATTGAAAAAATGATACCACTCCTTTGCCTGACTGTTCAGTCATTCCAATAACCCTGAAAAGTGGTTTCTATTGTTCCTGTTTTATAGAGAAGGAAATGGAGGGCAGGAGTGTGAAGTTGACGTCCTCAAGGGCCCTCCGCTCAAGGAACAAAATCCAAAATGCGCTTCGGCGCTGGCTGAGGCCCAAGTCCTCTGTTCCCTGCGTATGCTCCACTGTGTGCAATCCCACAGTGGCCCAAGTGGGGCTGCGTAACGGGGAAGCAGGGGCTGGGGTAGGACACGAAGCGACTGAAAGTGTTCTAGCTCTGCCAGTTGTTCATATTCCAACCATACGGAAGAATCTGGAAGAGAAAGACTGGCGATCCTAGCCCTGGGTCGTGCAGCACTAGCCCTCCTTCCTCCCCCTCCCCACTTAGTCCTGGCTGCCCACAGGCCCAGAGTCCACTTCCAGAGCCTGGCGGGCCTCTGACCCAGTCCAGCCTCTCGAGGACAGGCCTAGGTCCAAGGGATGACCACGAGGCGACATTTGGGTGCTGGGGAGCGGACAGAGCTTGGAGGTGTGAGCTGGGGGTCCCCCACACAGCTGCCCAAAGCCTGGGTCGGGCCCTGGCCTTGGTTCAGGGGTCCTTCTTTTGCTCACTTTCTCTGGATCTTGCAGTGTGAGGGACAGATCTAGATGGATATACACACACACACATATATATACATACACGCCTATGTATACATATATACAAACAGGCATATAAATATATATGATTGTTTGTAAAATACAAAATAAATGTGGGTCACTAGAAGACATTCATTGCTTAGAAGGGAGGAAGATGGCAAGCCCAAGCCTCCCCAGGCCCCCCCCAGAGAAAACCACTCTAGAGAGTTTCTCTTGGCTCCTCTCTGGGTTGAGCAAGATGCTGAGGAAGGTCCAGCAGACAACAGAGTCCTAATTTGACCTTCTTTCTGGGGCTTATTTGTTTATTGTCTGTCTTCCTCTGCAAAGTGCTGGTAAATGTTTTTAATAACTGGCTTTGAGTGGGTGGGCATGGGGAGGGCTGATTTCCGTGGTGGAACTATGCTACCACGCTCACCGCGGCTGATTTCGGGACCTGGTGTGTGGGAAGCAGGTGCTCAACCAACCGAGCTACAGCCGCTCCCCTCTTTGCTGTTCTTACACCAGGTCCACTCCCACCTCACAGCCTGTTCCTTGTGCTTGGCCACTCCCTCCTATTCTTGGGGTCTTCACTCCAATGTCATGCTCTCCTCTAGCTCTTCCCTGGCTATCCTTTTAAAATTGCCACCTCTCTCCACCCCAAGTGTTCTCCAGCTCCCTCCCCTGCTTTGTGTGCCCCGCAGTACTTATCACCATCTGACACCCCATGCCTATAACTTCTTCAGCTGTTTATCATCTATCTCCCCAACCCCACTAGAATGCCAGCTTCACGAGGGCAGGGATTTTGTCTGCTCTGTCATTTGGAAACCTGGAACAAGTCCTGAAACATTGGGGACGCTCACGAAATAGTTGTTGAAACAAATTGAATATAGAAGCTGATTCCCGTAGGTGTGGTTTTGTCTTTGCATTTTGCAGAGGGAGAAGCACTTCAATCATTGAACCATCTGCCTTGGTCTATGTTTCCTTGTTCTGTGTTGAATTGTTCTCCCTGATCACTACTTTCCCAAGACTCTCTCGCCTTCCGTAATATTTAGAGCAGTTTACAGTGAGAGTGTACATCATCTCATTGGATCCCCCAAACAACATGGTAAAGGAAGAAATTAGTATTGTCAATTCGGTATTGTCATCCCCGCAGAAAACCCTCCAGTGGCTCTAATGCACTTCAGAATAAAAACCAGGTCCCTACCAAGGCCTGCCTGCCTCTTTGGGCCACCCCCTCCTCCTCAACAGTGCTCCACCATACTTCCTTCCCTGGCCCCAGGGCTTGGCACTTGCTGTATGCTCTACCTGGAACACTGTCCCTGGCTCTTCTCATCCTTTAGGTCTCAGCTCGGGTGTCACCACCTCCTAGAGGCCATCCCTGACCACCCACCACCCTCCACCACCAGTCCCTCTCTGTCATAGTGCTCCCCCCCCCATATTTTCCTTTAACTACTTACTTGATTATTGACCGTCTCCCCCTGCTGCATGCCGGTAAATATTTAATACCTGGCTTTGTGTGGGTAGGGAGGCGGCAGATTTCTGGGATGAATCTACGCCAACACACCCCCCAAGGCAGATTTCAAGCTGCCAACATGACATCAGCAACAGCGCGCAGAATTCCCGAGAAATCTTACCTCTGCTCTCGCAAGCCGGTGGAAGCCGGCTCCAGCTCCTTCCACTAGCATCTCAGCCCCGCTGAGGGCAGGGGCGGGGTTTTACTTCTTTCAGCAATAGCTCCAGTGTCTACAACAGTTCCTATCGCAGAACTGTTACTGACCACCATTTGTCGAAGGACTCCACTCTTTAACCCAGCTCTGAAGCCCTTTCATGAGCTGGCCCTTTTGATCGCCCTAATGGCATCGCTGACCCCTTCACCCCGTGGCCGCTGGATGTGCACCCCTAGTAATGTCCAGGTCCCCAAGGCCACGTGCCCTCTCATGGCCCTCGGCCCAGAGGGCCCCTGCCCCGGCTGACTCCTGCTAGCCCTCCGGGCCCAGCCCTACGTGCTGACCCCTGCAGGCAGTGCTCCTCTCGCCCTCGCCAGGTCGCCTGAGCCCGGGGCTCCCCCAACCTCCTGTGCCACCAGCCCCTGTCCCCCACCCCTCCTCACAGAGGCCGCTTCCTCCTCTGCCCCCCTGCGGGTGCCCAACCCAAGCCCCCGGCACGGGGCAGGGCTCACATTCGGGTGCTGAGTGGGTGAACCCGATGTGGCCAAAGGCTCCTCTTGCCTTGACCCGATAGCGAAAGAATGGAGACCCAGATGAGCAATCGAATGCCTGAGTCCAGAGTAATGATGATTAAAGAATGCTGGGAAAGGACCTTATTACAAGGCTCTGAAAGCATCTGAAAGCTGTCAGAGTTGGGGAGAGTGGTTGGGGCGGGTGGGGCGGCCTGAGGGTTATCAGAGAGTGTGGAGGTGCCAGGCCCGTCATTCCTGCCCCGTGAGGTCACCGGGAGCGGGGAGCAGGGCGAGGTGTCCTTGTTTGAGCCCCACCACGGCTCAGAAAAGGACCCCCCTCTTGTGAGGCAATGGATTCTGAAGACGAGAAGGACCGCGGGAAGACGTGGGGAATTGGGGTTCCTGTGGAGGGAAGGGCAAGCTGCTCCAACGTGGGGCTCCCCATAAGATTCGCCTCATCAAGGGATTGAGAGGACTTAAACGACAGTCCTGGCGCGGTGCTTGGTATGGGACTCGGCATACAGTAGGCGCTCAACAAATGTAGGGGGACACCGCTAGTGTGTATTGATCCCCCAGAAAGTCAGCTCCAGAAACAGGGACCCTGTGCTGGTCCCCATCGCATCCCCAAGCCTAGAAGCAGTGCCTGGCACACAGTGGGCGCTCAATATATGCTTACTGAATGCATGAGGAAACTTAGGATCCCGGCACTCTCCCTGCGCTGGCGGGTTACGTAAGCACCTGCTGGTAACGGCGCCAGGAAGACAGCTCCCGGCCCCAAGCGCCTGGTTCCCACTGCCCGGTGCCGCAATCTGCCCATTTCCCCGCCCGCCCCGCGCAGCCCTGACAGGCAGTGACCACACTCGGCCGATGACTCGGTGGAGCACTTCTCTAAACGCGCCCCGGGGCGGCCGGAATCCCCGGGCGCCCGGCTCGTCGGGGCGCGCGGATGACTTGGGGCCCGGGGTGGCCCGCCTTCCCGTTAGCAGAGCCCTGGTCAGCAGGCCCGGCCGACCAGGAGGTTCTGCTTGGGGACGGGAACAGAAAGTGCCGTCCCCAGGAGCAGGGACACTGCCCAGGCCCCGGCGAGCAGGAACTGAGCCCTGGCCTGTGCCAGGGCCTCTCGTCCTCTAAAGCCCACTTCTCTGCCCCCTCTGACCCTGAGCTTCCATGGAGAGTCTTAGAAAAACCACCCCACCCCTGGGAGTCAAGTTCACGGACCACCCGACAGCACTAATGGCCAACTTTTATTGAGCACGTACTCAGGTCCCGTGCTGAAAAACGAAAACAACTGTATTTCAGTTATTCCGAAGAGTTGCCTGCCTGTGTCCTGAACACACTGTGTCTCGACGTGGCTGGGCCTCGGCATGAGCTGCTCCTCCATTTCGAATGCCCTTTCTGGTTTTATCACCCGGCCAACTGCTCATCCTGCAGCACCCAGCGCCTCTGCCACTTGCTGGCACACTTCCCCAGCCTGGTCGAGGCAGTAGGTCACCGCCTCCCGCGGGCCCTCGGAGCTGTCGCTTGGGTTTGTGTCTCCTTCCCCCACGTCACCGTCTCATTCTGCACGCCTGCCTCGGTGCCCACGCGTCGGAGGGGTGCTGCAAATGCTGGGGTGCCCTTCTCAGTCCCCTGGCACTTCACCTTGGGCTCTGGCAAGCCCCTCATCCCTTTCGTCTTTAGGTTGTCTTCATGCCAAGAACATTGCTCTTCACACGCTAGGTATTTATTAATTTAAGTTGAGTGACAATGAGTCAATGACCTGAGCGGCAGGCCATGGTTGCCCCCCAGAAGAAATCCTCGGGACCTGTAGGGAAAGAGAGCATGAGGTCAGAAGATGGGAGAGAGAGGAAGAAGGGGGCGGGCCCCTGAGATGTTCCGGGCACGGTGCTTCGTTTACTCCACATATTGTGGTATTATGATCCCCCTTTTATAGAGGAAAGAGAAGGCACAGAGAGGTGAAGCGACTTGCCCAAGATTACACAGCTGGGCAGTGGCAGAGCTGGGATTTGAGGGTCCACCGTGCCAGAGCAGGCTGGAGTGGGCCCTGTGGTGTGAGGACGTGGCGAGAAGCCAGCAGGGATGGCCTGACACGGTGGAGGAGGAGTGGGTCTGTCTTCTCCTGAGTTTGGGCCCAGAGCCCTGCCTTCGGGGTGTCCTACGTCATGTTTCCCTGGGACAGATGCTTGCTGGCCGGTGGCTCCACCCTAAACTCCTCCAACCTCCTGCCTCCCATCGCGAGGCCGCTGCTTCTCAGGGAGCCCCTTTCTTTTCTCAGACGTCAACCCTGTCTACCCTGTCCCCTTTCACTGCCTGGGCTAGCGTTTGGGTAACCACGACCCTAGCGGGTTGTGCAACACCCATCGGAGGCTCCAGGAACCCGTAACTTCTCAATAATGCTGAACAGGGTGAAATTTCCCAGTAACCACCTCCTCCGCCTGAGTAACGCTTCTCAGCTTGGCCGTGCAATGGCCTATTTTTAAGGAATCCAGTCATTGGGTTTAGCTTCTTTATTTGTTTCATTTTAATGACCTTCTGAATCATTCATTTTTCTGCTTTTGAACTGATTCACTCCTTGCCACTTCCTTGTATAGAAATCCAACCCTTCCTTTAAGGCTCAGCGCCAACCACCACCTTCTCCAGAAAACTCTCCTCGTCCACCCGCCCCCTCCCCAGGAAGAAGTGCCCACCTCCACCGCGGCCACCTGGCACCACTCAGCTGGTATTTATTCTGTTAGCGTCATCATTACCCCGATGATCATCCTAAGCAACAGGACAGTCGTTTGGACTGTTTCTTATAATTCTCACAATAAACCTAAGAAGAGAGTAATTATTATTTCCATGGTATGGATAATGAAACTGAGGCTTACGGCACTTAAGCCTCTTGCTCAAGGCCATACAAGGGAAGTGATGAGTCCCAACAGAGCTCCAAAGCAACTGTCTTGAAAACCGGCTATTTGCCCTGCACCGCACTTGCCTCTTGGGATGAGGGACGTGATGGTTCTCACCGGCCTAGAATGTCAGCTCCAGGCCATACTTTGTTCCCTGTACTGTACCCCAGTGTCTGGGAACAAACAGCTGATGTTCCCTAGATGGTGACTTATGGCTGGGCTTCCTATCCCTTCTCTAGTGTTAATTCCTTGAAGCTTTACACACTTTGGTAATTTTTTAATTAAAAAAAATTATTCTTTTTCTTTCTTGTTTTTTAATCTTTTTTCATTTTTGTTTTGTTTTCTTTTGCTTTTTAAGTTTTTCCTTTTCTTTTTCCTTGTGTTTACACCGTTTTGTATTTCTTAGAACAGCGAGCACTCGGTAGCACTCTCAATCAATGCACGCTGAATGAAGGCATGGGCTTGGAGGATTCCAGGGGACATCTTTCCTAGGTAGAAATCTTCAAGAGGAAAGTTAGAACAAAAATTCTCTCTATCTCAGGATGAATGATGTCAGGCAAGACTGCTCTGTCACTTTTTTCGGGCAGCACTGACCAAATCTTTTTTTTTAAGATTAATTTAATTTATTTATTTCTCCCCATCGCCTCGTTGTTTGCAATTGTTGTGTCTGTTTGTCGTGTGCTGCTCTTCTTCCTAGGAGGCACCAGGAACTGAACCTGCGACCTCTCATGTGGGAGGGAGGTGCCTATTAGCTTGAGCCACCTCCGCTCCCTGCTTTGTTGTATCTCTCACTATGTTTTCCTCTGTATGTCTCTTTTTTTGCTGCATCAGCTCGTTGTGCCAGTCCATCATGTCAGCTCACTGTCTTGCTCATCTTCTTTAGGAGGCACCAGGAACTGAACCTGAATCTCCCATGTGGTAGGCAGGAGCTCAGTTACTTCAGCCACATCCATTTCCCTGACCAAATCTTAATTTAAGTTTACAAAACACTTTGCTTAATGAGTACTGACGGGCCAGCTCTATACTTGCAGGCACCTGAGCAACAAACCGGGTAAAGGTTCTTTGAATGTCCACCCTCCCTCCCACTGCTTCTGGGAGACAAAACCCCTAGTGCCTTGGGAGCAGGCAAGCAAGAGGCTCAGGAACAGGAGGAGGAGGCAAGAGGCCCAGGCAGGCAGGAGCTCGAGGGCCTTCTAGCAATGAACACGAGCAGCTGAGGACAGCCTGGAGAAGGGAGGGCTCGTCACTCAAGGAAAGGGAAGAGGACAGGCCTTTGCACCATGAAGTGACCCTGGAAGAATTAGAGGAGGTGGAAAAGGTCTGGGAAAAGATCACAAAAACAGGCAGCCAGCTGGGGTGGCACACGGAGGCCGACAGAGTTAAAGGTCTATTCGGTTGGATGCTGTTTCCTCGGTATCACTATTGCCAGCCGCGCCTTCTTTCCCCTTGTCTCTTCCTGATAGTCCCTCTCCTAGCTTTTTGCTTGTAACTCAGAGGGCCGCTTGGCCGCGGGTGACTCTTCTGTTACCAGTGTCTCCTTGGCTTTTTGATTTGGGGGTTTGGGGCCACAATGGCGAGCTTCCACCTTTGGCGGGGGGCGGGGGGGGTGACATTCTGGAAAGTGGTGGAGCCCAGTGGTTAACCCTGGGCCCTGGAGCCAGGCTCCCAGGCTGGAGGACCTGCCGACACCTGCCAGCGTCGGCAGAGCGCTCGGTCTACACCTAGCACTTCCTCTCCTGGTCTCCAGCTTGACAAATGGGGAAACCGAGGCCTGGAGTCATGGAGTCCGTTGTTCGAGGTCTCGGGTGGAGAACATTCGATTGCTGGCCAAGGGACTCGCATGCCCGGGATGAGCCAACTGGCCCTTTTTAACTCTAGAGCTCCTGGACTCTTGGACTTTGCTGGAAGGGCAGGGAATCACGCCTAGCTTCTTTTCACAGATAAGAGTAAGACTGAGATACAACCACCGCAAAGCAATAATAAGAGCCGTAGTAATGCAGTAGTGAACACCGATTCCAGCTCACTACTGCCCTGCACCGTACTGTGTGCTTTGAGTGTTTCGTCTTATTCATGCTTCTCAGCAAAACGATTAGTGTAGATATTGGCTGTGCCACCTTGGGCAAGCAACTTACTTTTCTGGGCCTCAGTTTCCTCACTTATAAAATGGGACTGATAATAGCACCTAATAGCTGGTCCCTAGCACTGGTAAATGTTATGTAAAAATTTCTAGTCCATTTAAAAAAAATCTAATCTCAGCCTCCTCTTTTTAAAAAAATGATAAGATACAAGGTGAGTATATAAAAGAGAATGCTAACAGGAGGGAACCATTCATTTTTTTTTTTCAGAGTTGCCAGCAAAAAGAAAGAGACCTTTTTAATAAAGAAGACATAAGAGTTGATAGCTATGGCCTCCATCCCAATTACGGAAACCAAGGCTCAGAGAGGGTAACCAAGTTGCCTGAAATTACACAGCCACAAGCAGCAGAAGGGGGACTTGAACTCGGGCCTGCCTGAAGCCACAGCCCATGTGTTTAATCCCAATGTCATATGGCCAGTCCTGACAGTCATGGAAAGATCTGGAGCCTGGCTCTGCATTGAAAAGGGAAATCTGAGTCACTGGCCATCCCCAGAGATGACTGGGGAGTGAGAGGAGCTGAGGTATGGGGCAGAATGTTCCGCCAGCCGCCGAGGCCCGCCTGCCAGCACCACTCCATCTTTTTCATGCTGAGGAGAGGGAGGTGGAGAATGCAGGGGACCAGGAGCCACGGGCCAGCGGAGCGCAGCCTGGAACGGGGCCCTGGCTTGGGGAGTGACGTCAGGCGCACATCTGGCCTCTGGAATGCTGAGGCCCCAGGGGACAGGCCCTCGAGTTCTGCCTCTCCTTGGGCCAGGCTCCTCCCCTGAAACACCCAGGCTGCTTTCCTGAGAAAACCTCTGGACCTTCTAGGCTTTCCTGGATACCCCGGGTGGTGCCACGTGAAACGGGCGTTCAGTGCCCACCGGTGAAGACAAAGCACAAACAGAACAAAGCAACAACGAGAAACCCCAGGGCTTCGGAGTCGGGTCGGTTCCTGTGCACTGGGGACTGTGTCCCTCCCTTGCGGGGTCTGGAGAGCAGCTGGCATGACCGTGCCCTGCCCAGTGGCCGTCCAGGCCACGCCGGCTGAATCAGCGAGCGGAGGCGGGGCCCGGGTGCGAGGTTCCCAAAGAGCACAAGCCCCGCCGCGGGGGGCCGCCGCCAGCCTCGCGCCTGATCTTCCTTTTCGATTCCACCTTGCTCCAAGGAGAACGAGGTTCTGTCCTGTCCCCTTCCCAGCCCCAAGGTCAGGGTGAAGGGCGAGGGGGCCGTTGGGTCCTCCTGCCCTCGTCTGTGCCCACGCGCCGGGGCCTGCCCGCTTCGTTTTCGATTCTGGCGGTGGTTGTATCTGGGAAAGTTCGGGACGGGCCGGTGTTACTGGGTGAGACGGGTGATTCATTTTGGTTCTAGAGAGAACAAAAGCCCAGGCCTTCCCAAGCCTGCTCTGCTCTGGGTGACTTGGTCCCTCGCTCAGAGAATGAGTCACTGCCCTCCTTACGGGTGCTCCTGTTCTCGCTTTGCCTGGACCTTCAGAACTTCAAAACGGCAGCTTCCTCTTTTCTTTGCTCTTGGGGGGGAGACAAATATTGAGTATATTGAAGGGAGGACCGAAAAGGGGAACCGAGTCGCCGTTCCATGGCGGCGGCTGGAAGGGAGCAGGCTTCTCCATGCAGGAGGCGTTGGGGCCCCTCCCGCCCACCTGCGGAGGGCTGGACCTCGCAGCCTGCGGTCGCCCAAGTCCTCTCCACCAAAGCGGGAAAAGCTCCTCGCCCTCCACGGTCAGTTCAAATGTCTATATACATCTCTATGTACCCGTGATATTATAATTCGCCTGGGGCACCGCTGATTCCCTGTCTGGGTAAACCACACAACCTCATCTGCAAAATGAAGATCATCCTACCTGGCTGCAAATTTGCCACGAGCCCTCAAGAAGACAGAGGAGCCCACTGCCTTGCGGGACTGAGGGAGCCGTTCGTCCCTGCTCTGAGCTCCCGAGAGGAACTGGGCGGTGGCCAGGGTGTGATCCTCCCCAACTTGGATTTTTGCTCCCACGTGGGGGCTGACTTATCTGGAAGTCGGACCTCCAGCCAGACAAGGTCCCCTTGGGTATGGGAAGCCCCCAGGAACTGGAGGGAATTCTGGGGAGCGAGTGAGAATCACAGAGTCCTGGGTAGAACAAGGTAGAAAGTAGAAGCAGGATATCCTCAGGAGAACATCATCGCCAACGGGTGATGGGTGACGTGGGCTGAGTCACTTCCCCTTGCTGGGCCACAGGGCTTTTTGTTTTGTTTTGTTTTGCTTTCATCAGTACAATGGCGCGAATGATCCCCACCTCAGGGGCTGATTCTGGGGCACAGGTCAGGAATGCAGAGCTGGGCTGTGGGGCTCAAACCCCAGCTCGGTCGCTGGCCAGCAGCATGAGCTCATCTCATCCCACAGAACCCTGCTGGCTCACCCAGCGCGGGAGGCTGATGGGCACGGGGCCGGAGGGCTGCTGCAATGACTAAACGAGACGAGTGTGTCGAGCTCTGTGCTTGGTGACCTGTGCGCTTCCCAGACTGACAGCTGCTACTAAGCCAATGGCCGGGCTTAGTCTCCAGCAGATCCCCGGGGCTCAATAGATGCTAGCTGTGGCGGGGAGGATGCTACTGACCAAGAGGGCAAAACTAGAATCACGGCCTGCCAGCTTCAGAGGCAGTGGGCATCACCGTCTTATTTTAGATCCCCCTCTTGTTTTACCAAGGGGCACGGGGAGGCCTCAGATTTTCTGTCCAGGGCCGTCGGCTGACCCTGGTTCACCCAGCAGACCAGGGCCATCGCAAGGGAGGACACTCGAGGGCCTCCGTTTCTCCCTAGGGACTCCTGGGCAGGAGCGAAGGGGCTTCACTCTGGCTCGGCCCATCCAGAAACGGCCGGAGGGAATTAACAGTTGCAGGGGGGGAAAGCCAGTGCCTTTTAGAAAGCTCTGCCCAAATGAGTCAAGGTGAAAGGGCTGCTGTGGGAAGCGACGCAGCTCTCTGGGACAGCCGCGTGCTTGCGTGTATCAGCTTGCGTCCGTGCACATGCACGCACACCTGCACGTGGGTGAGTGTGGCTCAGAGACAACTATTCTAGATGACAGTGATACCCATCACTCCGAGAGTGTTGACTGTGTGCTCGGCGCTGGGTAGTTTTGTGCATTTCACTAATCCTCAGACTCTCCTGGGGATGCGTGCTCTACTACCCCCAGCCAGCTGAGGCACAGAGAGGCCAAGTAACTGTCTCAAGGCCCCACAGCCAGAACTTGAACCTGGGCAGTTTGGCCCAGAGCCCAGGACCCTCCACATCAGCTGCCCCGCCATGGGCCATTCTCTATGTCTGTGTCTTCTTCTTCCCCGAGTCCCGTGGTTTCCTTCTCTGTGACCCCAGGGCCTCGTCACGTTCGCCCTGTGAAGCTCGTACGTCTTAGGCCCCGGCCTAGCCTGTAGCAGGGACTCCTCGCTATTTCGGGGCCCTACCCCATGCCAGGGCCTGTGCCAGATGCGGCGCGGAGGGGAGTGAAATCAGGCGTGGTGCTGGCGGTCCTGGGGCGCGTGGCCTCGCCTGGCAGCCCCCAGCCCACCCCCGGGCACTGGAGGGGACAGGGCGGCTTCTGCTCAGCGTGGCGTGTGGCGTGGCTGGTCCTGCTCTGTGCCTGCTGCCCCCACCGAGTCATCGCCAGTCCCCGCCGCTCGCTGGACCTCAGTTTCCCCATCAGAACAGTAAGGACGGGGGGGATTGGGCGGCCTCGAGGAGCTGGTTGAGCCGGCAGAGCCCATGGCGCTGTCACCTGCCTGAGGCCCCTGACCTGCGCGTCAGGCTGTCTCAGGCTCACGCTCCCCTCTGTGGCGGGCCCGGTCCCACGCCGGCTCACGGGTGACGTCGCCCGCCCCTCCCCCACGCGGACGGCCCCACACCTGCGTGCTGACCTGAGAAGTCTGCCCTTTCCTCTGCGTCCTCAAGAAGATCAACAGCAGCAGAAACACATCCCAACAGCACTGTGCCGTGCAAAGGAATGACGTTCTGAGCCCCGCGACAACACGGACAAAACTCAGAGACATTTCGCTAAGTGAAAGGGCCTAGACACAGAAGGACAAATACTGAACGATTCCACTTACACGAAATATCTAGAACAAGCAAATTCACAGAAACAGAAAGTAGATGAGAGGTTACCAGGGGGGATGGGGAGTTAAAATGCAGTGGGTGCAGAGTTTCTGTTTTGGGCGATGAAAAAAGGTTTTGGTAATGGATGGTGTTGATAGTAACACGACCTTGTAAATGTAACTGTACACTTAAAATGATTAAAAGAGCAAATTTTATGGTATATATATGTTACCAGGCACTCAAAAATAATTTAAAAATCCAAAGACACCGAGTCATGCTTTTCCCTTTGCAGACATTTTCTCATTTCTAATTAATAACAACAAGTACCATTTAGCAAGCGGTGCAGGTACAACGGGCCTTCTATATGCCTCAAGTCCTCCCCATGACCCTTTTGTGGTATTATTACTGCATGTTGCAGATGAAGAGACTGAGGGTCTGAGAGGTAGCGGCAGTTGCGCAAGGTCTCAGGGCTTGAATGCGGCAGCACCGGCAAAGGGGCTGTTGCACCTCCAAAGTGCTACGTGTGGGCCCTTTTCATTCATCCAGAGCACCTACTCTGTGCCAAGCACCTCTGAGGTGCTGGGATGCACGGCAAACAGGTGAAGCTTGCCCTGTGCTCAGGCTACAGTCCCCAAGCAGCCCCTGCGGTAGTGTCATTATTCATCAGATGCAAAATGAAAGCTGCGCGCCTTGACCAGTTCCCTTTCCTCCCTGTGCCTCAGCTCCAGGGCTGCAAATTGGGGGCACCAACAATCGCTGCCTCGTCGGTTGTTGTGAAGAATAAATGAGGCCATGCAGGCTGAGTGGCTTCAACGAGGCTGCAGAGTCCCAGGCGAGGCCCAAATGGAGCCCTTGAGGGTCCCAGATGCTGTTCTCCACCCCCCCCCACCCGTGAACCCCTCAGGCACCTGCTCGCCCCTGACCTTTCCCCTCTGAGCTCCCGGTCAGCTCCCCAGAAACCAGAGGCCCAACTCCTCTGGGGAAGGAGCCTGCGGGAGAGGAGGCCCTCAGCAGGCCGTGGCAGCGTGGCAGAAATCTCAGCAAGTGCTGGGCTGAGAGCACCTGGAAGGAAGAGGGAGGCTGGAAGGAACCCTTCTCCTGGGCCCGGCCCCCAGGCTGGCCCCCAGGGGGGCTCCAGGCTCCAGATCAGCCAGGCGGGTGGCCTCGAGGCCAGCCCTGCTTGCCCCATCAGATCTGCCTCCAGGCCTGCCTCTCCCGGCTTCACTGGGGACAGGAGGGAGCACAAGTCCTGAGTCGAGGTGGCCGGGGCTGGGGTGAGGGCCCTTCCCCTCTCAGGTGCTCCGAGAGCACTGTGGGGTGTGGGCCTCGGGGCCGGGGGTGCTGAGCATGCTGCCGGGCTCTGCCCCTTCGGGTGGAACCCGGGTCATGTCACCAAATGGCTCTGCACCCCGATTTTCTCATCTGTAAACGGGGTGATGAGAGACCCGGCACCCTGGGGAAGACAAGGCTGTGACTTCTCCAAGCCCGTGGCGCGCAGCAGGGGCCCGGGCAGGCCAGTGGGGCCTTCCGGGGAGGGGGAGAGGGGCCGGGCGGCGGCTCGGGCAGCTTTGGGGTTGGGTGGGGGTCTCTGCGTGCTGGCTTTCCCGGCGTTAGGTTTTCTGGAAGTCTCACCGAGGTCCCGGTGTCACTGGGCACCTGTGCTCTGTCCAGCCAGGACAACCAGACGCGGCGTCCCGGGGGCCGTGTCAGGCGAGGGGGGGGGGCCCTGAAATTCGGGGGCCCTGGTTCCAGCCCCAGTTGGCGGTGGGGCTTGGGGCCAGCCCCAGGAGCTCTTAGCCTCGCCTCGGTGCCCTCGCCCACCTCGTGGGGGTCCTGGCGTGCCCCCCCAGAGCGCTGCCCGGCCGTTCCAGAAGATCACGCAGCCCCGGGGTGGGGGTGGGCGGCCTCGGTACCCTCCCGCCTGGAGTTTTCTCTGAAACAACCCAAGAGTCCCTCTCCCCAGAGGCGGGGCCAGGTGGCTGTGTCAGGCTGAGGTCACCAGGATGACTCCGGGCCGTGGCCTGGGAAGCTCCACGGCTGCACTCCCAGGACCCGCGGGCTCAGGAGGCAGGAGTGGGGACCCCCGCCTCGGCCTGCTCCAGGGCATGCTCCGCAGGCACCCCAAGGCACGGCGGGGGGCCGGGCTGCTGCGCGGAAGGGGCCTGGGGACTTTTGGAGGGGTTTTGGAGGGTCTGACTGCGTCGCTCGGGCTCCCTGAGTCAGCCCGCGCACCTTGGCGGGACCTTTCTGCCAGCTATTTACGGCGCTTCCTGTCCCCTGAATAGGTGAAGTAAAGGGAAGCGAAAGAAGCTCCACGGGTGGCTTCTCTAACAGCTGGCAAACCCAGGTATTATTTTTAGAAATAGTCCATGCTTGGAGTAGAGACCGGCCGTGCTAGAGTCGCACACACGTCGGAAAGTGTCGGTGCCGCGAAGGCCCGGGGCCTGGCTGGCTGAGGACACTGGGCCCTCCGCTCCCCGCGAGGCCAGGGCCACCCACACATGCCGCGTACTTTAAAAAGCAGAAGCTTCTCGCTCTACTTGACTCAGCCGACAAACGCTTATTGAGCACCTGCTATGTGCTGCGTCCCGTGCAGCTCCCTCAGCTTGCTTTTCTCCCTCAACGGCGTGCCCCGGTCACTGAAGATAATCCTTCAGCTCTGGAGTTTTCAGCCCTGGCTGTCCATTTGAACCCTTGGGGAGATTTTTTAAGTCCCCATGCCCTGGTCCCATGCCAGGCCAGCTACATCGGAACCCAGGCGGGAAGGGGGTGGGGGGCACCAGAATTCCTGGACGCTCCCATCTGGGCTCCTCCCACCAGTGCGCCGGGAACCAGGCCCCTGCGTGTGCTACGCGGGGTGGGAGCTAACCTTGTTGTCAGGAGTCGCTGGTCTGCAACCTGACAGTGCTGCTTACTAGCTGGGAAAATGGGAAAGAAAAAAAACTGTTTAAATCAAGCAAGAATTTTTAAAAAACAAGAAAAAGAAGAAATAAAACAAACAAAAAACAAGAAAGAAACCAAAAAAAAAACTAAAGAAAAAAAAAAATCAGGAGGAGCTCCGTGGTTGAGCACCTGCTTCGCATGTACTAGGTCCCAGGTTCAATCCCTGGTACCTCCTGAAAAAAAAAAAATCAGTCCCTCATTTTAATCATAGTGTCACATCCTCTGTCTTTCTCCTTGGGGAGTTTACTTTGCTGGTGGGTTCTAAGTTTTCCCACCTGCTAGTTACAGAAAGCTGTCAATGAGGGGCGGGAAGATACCACTTCAAGGGACCCTGTGACTGTCCATCCTGTAAAGAACCTCACTCAGTTTATCCACTTTGAACAAGTGAGCCTGGCGTCACCTATTTGGTACATTTCTACACAAAGAATTTTATAACCGCCTTCCATTCCGGAATTGGTGTTTTGACAATTAGCTGGCTTCCTAATGGCGTGTGGCTGTCTATCTGTCCATCTGTTGGAAGAAGTGTGTCTTGTTGATGTCTGTTCCTAGGTGTCCCAGCCGGTGACTGTCCTCTAATCAGTGTCACTAAGTATCCGCTGACACCAGACATAAGCCACGGGCTAGAGTCAGTCGTGTTTCGATGCTGCCCGTCCATAGCTCGTAACACCGTGCAAGGCGGTGGTGGCGGGGTAGGTACCGCGCCCTGGATGGCCAGACGCGTGTTTGTTTTCTAAGTCCACAGCTTTGACTAGACACGTGTTACGTGTGATCACGTGCATGGTATACGTCAGTAAAAATGTTCATGAAACAGAAAGGCCCCTGAAGAAGGGGTTCCGCTGGTGAGGTGCCCGCTGCAGCATCCGAGCTGGCAGTTTCCCCGGCGCTGAGCCCCTAGCGACTCACTCGGGAGGGGGTGTCGCTGCTACTCTCCCACCCCCCAGGGAGGACTGGAGCTCAGAAACGGGGCGGGGGGGGTGGAGAGGGGGCAGGTAGAGTCACCCTGACCCCGCCCCGCCCTTCACTGCCCAGGGACCTGCTGCTGGGAGGGCGGGGCCTTGCTCGCCTGGCCCCCCCACGGCTGCCAGAAGCGGGGCTGTGGAGGCCTGGAGTGGGCGCGCCTCCTCCCAGGGCACGCGGTTATTGGTGGGATAAAAGAGCAATCACAGGGAGCGGGTGTAGCTCAACTGGTTGAGCACCCGCTTCTCATGCACAAGTTCTATCCCCGATGCCTCCATAAAAATGGAAAGAGCAGTCGTGAGCTAGCGAATGGGCTGGGTGCTGACTCTGTGTCCGTAGCTCTGTCGAGGACTTTGCGCTGGTTCACTCACCTCCACCCCTCTGCCGGGTGCGGCCCGCGCTGTTCTTAACCTGTAAACAACGCGTCAGCTCCCTCCGTCCTCTGCCTGGCTCCTGCCTCTCTCTGCGTAGAAGCCAAATCCTCTCAGGGCCTGTCCCCATCACCTCTCTGCTCTGGTCTCCTCGCGCTCTCTGTTCCAACGGCACTCGCCTCCTTGCTGTTTTTCTCTCTCTCTCCCTCTGTCCCCCTTTCCTCCCTCTCTCCCTCCTTTCCACCTTCTTTTCCTCCCTCCCCCTCTCTAATATAACATATTTTTTATCACCCAGAAACATGAGATTGTCCAACCAAGGTTTTTAATTTACCCACATGTTCTCTCTTCTTTCTTTCTTTCTTTTTTTTCTCTGCTTACTTTCTATTCTCTACCACCTTTGGAGAGGAAGAGCGAATTGTCTGTTCCCTTCCAGCCTACTCAGGTGGGCCTTTCCTCCTTCTGTGCAGCCTTCTCTTATTTAGAGGATAGAGTGACGCTATATTAAATACATTGTACTTTGGCTATGTTACTTGTTTTTTTCTCTTTTGTAATTCTCACACTCATACAGACCTCCACCCAAGCCCTTTCTTGGGAAATAAAATTTAGAAGTAGCATTCTCCTCTTGGTTGGCACCAGCTTTCCAATCACATCTCTTCATTAACTTAGCAAGCTTTCATTGATCTCAGATGAGTTGGACCCTGTACTAGGATTCTGAAAATGAAGTCTAAATATTTGCCAAAGTGGAGAATGCCAAAAGATGGAAACAACCCAGGTGTCCATCAATCAATGAATAGATAAACTGGGGTGTATACACCCGATGGACGATTATTACACAGCTGTAAGAAGAAATGAAGCCGTGAAGCACATGACAACACGGATGAAACTGGAGGACTTGATGTTGAGTGAAGCACGCCAGACACAAGATGACAAATATTGTGTGATTGTACTATTATGAACTAAATATATTATGTAAACTCATGGAGTTAATAACTAGAATATAGGTCACCAGAAAATAGAATGAGGTTAGAGAATGCAAATCTGGGAAGGAGACATGGCTCAGCTGATACAGCATCCTTCTACCATACGGAGGGTCCAGGGTTTGATGCCCAGGGCTTCTGGACCTGTATGGAGCCGGCCCACATGCAGTGCTGATACGCCCAAGGAGTGCCGTGCTACGCAGGGGTGTCTCCTGCGTAGGGGAGTCCCATGCGCAATGTGTGCGCCCTGCAAGGAGAGCTGCTCTGTGTGAAAAAAGTGCAGTCCGCCCAGGAATGGCGCCACACACACGGAGAGCTGACGCAGCAAGATGACGCAACAAAAAGAACCACAGATTCCCGGTCCCGGCTGATAATGCAAGTGGATGCAGAATGGACACAGAGAGCAGACACAGGGTGGAAGGGGAGAAAAATAAATAAAATAGATCTTTTTAAAAAAAAAAGAGAGGGAAGCATATTTGACCCAACGGATAGGGCGTCCGCCTACCACATGGGAGGTCCAGGGTTCAAACCCAGGGTCTCCTGATCCATGTAATGAGCTGGCCCATGCACAGTGCTGATGAGTGCAAGGAGTGCTGTGCGACACAGGGGTGCCCCCTGCATGGGGAGCCCCACGCGCAAGGAGTGCACCCCATCAGGAGAGCCCCCTTGCGTGAAAAAAGCGCAGCCTGTCCAGGAGTGGCGCCGCACACACGGAGAGCTGACGCAGCAAGATGATGCAACAAAACGAGATACAGATTCCGGGTGCTGCTGACAAGAATACATGCAGACACAGAAGAACACACAGCAAATGGACGCAGAGAGCAGACAAGGGGGTGGGGGGGTGGGGGAGAGGGAAGGGGAGAGAAATAAATAAAAAATAATCTTTAAAAAAAGAGAGAGAGAATGGAAATCTGAGGATTAATCTATGTAGAACTGGTAAAAAGGTTGTTTGTTTATCTTTGGAGACACATAGAAATGGTGAAAGGACAACATAGTGTTTGTAACTAGCAGTGTAATATCTGGGTATGATGGTGGTTGAAAGGGAAAGTCTAAGATCCTGTATATTACTAGAAGGAAAACTAAAAAATGTAATAGGGGACTATGTAGCATAGTGAACCTCATGTGAAATACAAGCATGGATAATATTGCTCATATAACACTGCTTTTCTTTGAAACTGAACAAACACACATTAATGTTATATCAGGCAAAATACAACTAAAGAAAACTATGGACAGTAATATTTAATAATGTATTAATCGGGAAACGGACTTGGCCCAGTGGTTAGGGCATCTGCCTACCACATTGGAGGTCTACGGTTCAAACCCCGGGCCTCCTTGACCCATGTGGAGCTGGCCCATGCGCAGTGCTGATGCGCACAAGGAGTGCCCTGCCATGCAGGGGTGTCCCCCGCATAGGGGAGCCCCACACGCAAGGAGTGCGCCCCGTAAGGAGAGCCGCCCAGCGCAAAAGAAAAGTTAAGCCTGCCCAGGAATGGCGCTGCACACACGGAGAGCTGACACAACAAGATGACACAACAAAGAGAAACACAGATTCCCATGCTGCTGACAAAAGAAGCAGACAAAGAAGAGCACGCAGCAAATGGACACAGAGAACAGACGACTGGGGTGGGGTGGGGAAGGGGAGAGAAATAAATAAAATAAATCTTAAAAAAAAATAATATATTAATTCTTTCATTAAGAGTAAAAAAAAGGAAATGTACTAAGTGAAACTAAACAAAAGGTACTACATATTGTTTGATTCCATCTATACAAAATCTAAATACAAATAAATTAGAAGGAAACAGAATAACAGCTGTGTATGGCAGGGGAAGCAGAGAGGTTGAGAGGAGATTATTAAGGGGTAGAGCTTTTGCGTTTGTCTGCTTTTTATTATTATTATTATTATTGAAATAATGAAAGTGCTCTACTAATGATTGCTGTGATTAATGCACAATGATGTGATTATACCAAGTACCATTGATAGCACACTTTGGATGAATTGTGTGCTTTATTAATATGCATTAATAAAATCGATTTGTTAGAAGGAAAAAAAGAATATATACCAAGGATTGTACAAGGCGTGGGACCACAAAACACAGTGAACCCCAGGATGGATGATGGACTGAGGTTAACAGCACAAATCTGAGCATTTCTCTCATGAACTGTAACAAATGTACAATACCAACACATGGCGCTAATAGTAGGGGGGTTTGTGGGAAAAATAAACCAAATGTAAGTTATGGGCTATACTTAGCAGTGACGTGAGGAGGGTGATCTTTTATCATCTGTGAAAGCTGTTCCACCACAACGCAAGGCATTGGGGGTGGGCTGATGTGTGGCAATCCTGTATTGGTATGCACAATTGTTTTGTAAACTCCCAACTTCTCTCATAATAAATAAAGGAAATTCCAAACAGAGAAGAAGAAGGAAAAAAAAAAAGAAGGATGTTCCCTTTTGTTCCAGGGAATAGAGAGAACACATTTTGCCTATCCAGTCACCAGTGGAGGGACATTCAGGTTGTTTCCAGTTTGGGTTTATTAGAAATAATGCTGCTGTGAAGATTCACACACAAGTCTTTGTGAGGACATGTTTTCATGATTCTTGGATAGATCCTAGGAGGGGTGTTGTTGCATCCCACGGCAATTTTATTTTATTTTATTTTTATTTTGCAAAGATTTATTTATTTTTTTTTGTTTTTAAAATTCTCTCCCCTTCTCCCCCCCCGCCCCAGTTGTCTGCTCTCTGGGTTCATTTGTGTGTTTGTGTGTTTGTTTTTTTTCCTGTGACCGCTCTATCCTTATCGGCAGCACTGGGAATCTGTGTTTCTTTTTGTTGCGTCATCTTGTTGTGTCAGCTTTCCCCGTGCACAGCACAGCACCATTCCTGGGCAGGCTGCACTTTCTTTCGCGCTGGGCGGCTCTCCTTACAGGGCGCACTCCTTGCGCGTGGGGCTTCCCTATGCGGGGACACCCCTGCGTGGCAGGGCACTCCTTGCGCGCATCAACACTGCGCATGGGCCAGCTCCACAGGGGTCAAGGAGGCCCCAGGTTTGATCTGCGGACCTCCCATGTGGTAGGCGGACGCCCTATCCATTGGGCCAAGTCTGCTTCCCATGGCAATTTTATATTTAACTTTTGAAGAACTGACAAATCATTTCCCAAAGTGGCTCTGTCATTTTTACAATCCCACCAGCAGTGTAGGAGGGATCTGATTTCTCCACATCCTCACCAACATTTGTTATTGTCTGCCTTTTTTGTTACAGTCATTTAGTGGGTGTGAATTGGCATCTCATTGTGGTTTGGTTTGAGTTTCCCTAGTGACTAATGATGTTGAGCATCTGTTCACATGCTTAGTAGTTATTTGGAGAAATATCTGTTCATGTCTTTTATCAATATTTTGACAGTCTGTTAAGTTGCAGAAATCTTTATAAATTCCAGATTCAAGTTCTTTAACATATTTGGTTTTGCAAATATTTTCTTCCAATTTGATGCTTATCTTTTCATTTTCTTAACTGTGCCCTTTAAGTGCAAAAGTTTTAAATTTTGATGGATTTCAATTTACTCGTTTTTTTTTTTTTCCTTTATAAACCATGCTTTTGGTGTTGTATCTAAGAAGTCTTTGCCTAACCCAAGTTTTTGAAGATTTCTTCTATGATTCCTTCTAAAAGTTTTATTGCTTTAGTTCTTACATTTAAGTCAAAGATCCACTTTGAGTTCATTTTCATATATGATGTGAGGTAAGATGTATGTTCATTGTTTTGCATGGGGATATCCAGTGAACCCTGCACTTAAAACAGATTATCCTTTCCCCTATGAAATGCCTTGGCATCTCTGTGAAAAATCTACCACCCATTTAATGTTAAGAGTTTATTTCTGGACTCTCAATCCTTTCTGATCCAATGATCTATGTGCCAGTCTTTATGCCAGTACCACACTGTCTTGGTAAATGTAGCTTTGTACCAAGTTTTGAATCAGAAAGTGAAGGACCTGCATCTTTATTCTTCTTTTCCAAATTTGCTTTGGCTATTCTAGATGTTTTTCATTTCCACACAAATGTTAGGATCAGCTTGTGAATTTTTGGAGAACAAAGCCTGCTGGAATTTTGGTAGGGAAGGCATTGCATATATGGATCAATTTAGGAAGTGTTGCCACCTTGACAATATTAAGCCTTCCCATCCATGTATGTGGCATGTCTCTCTCCATTTCCACAGGACTTCTTTAATTTCCCTCAGCAAAATCCTGTAACTTTTTGTGCACAGGTCTTGCACTACTTTTGTTAAATTTATTCCCAGAAATTTTATTCTTTTCAATGCTATCATGAATGAAATTGAATTCTTAGTTGAATGTTCACATCGCCCATTGCTTGTATGTAGAAATAAAACTGATTTCTCTTGATTACTTTTACTTCTAACCACCTTGGTGTTCTTATTAAGTTCTAATCTCTTTTTTGTTTGTTTGTTGTTGTTGTTGTTTTAAGATTCCTTAGGATTGTCTACATATAGGATCAGGTCATCTGAGAATAAAGGCAGTTTTACTTCCTCCTATCCCATCTGGATGTCTCCTTGCTCTTTCTTGCCGGGTGAGGCTCATTGCTGCTCCAGCGCCTGCCTGGAATGTCCCCACCTCTATCTCCAGCTCCTCCAGGACGTACTCCCGCACCTCCTCAGGTTTTTACTTAAACGTCCTATTTAAGGTTGGAGGCCCCTCGCCCCACCCTGCACCCCCTAATCCTTTTCTGGCTTGATATTTCTCCACGGTATTTATCACCCTTGGGCTTTCTCTAAAGTTCAGGTAGTTATCTCATTCATTGACTCACACCCTCCCTCCCCTTCTCCTCGCCCCACTGAAATGCCAGGTCCAGGAGGACCAACAATTTCATCTGTTTTATTCACTAATGTCTCCCCTAGCCCTTGAACAGAGCACACAGCAGTCACTCAATAAAAAATTTGTATTGACTGGGAAAGCAGATGTGGCTCAGGTAGTTAGACGCCCATCACATCGGAGGTCCCGGGCTTGGTTCCCAGTGCCTCCCAAAGAAGACAAGCAAGACAGTGAGCTGATGTGACAGGCTGGCCTGGTGAGCTAACACAACAAGACGGTGCAATGAGATGACGCAATAAAGAGACCTAACGAGGAAACACAATAAGAGACACAATAAACGGAAGCGGAGATGGCTCAAGCCATTCGGTGCCTCCCTCCCACATGGGAGGTCCCGGGTTTGGTTCCCAGCACCTCCTAAAAAAAGAAGTTGAGCACACAACAAACAGACACAGAGAGCAGAAAGTGAGTGCAAACAATGAGGGGTGAGGGAATAAATAAATACAAATAAATCTTTTTTAAAATGTTGTACTGACTGAATCACCATTGAAGGATGAGGACAAGGCTGGCCCAGACTGATTCCTCATTGTCCCTGGCCTTGGAGGTGGAAGCCTGATCCAGCCCAGGGGAGAGGGTCCTCCCTCCTCCCTTCCAAGTTGGTCTTGAGGGTTCCAAAAACAAACAACGCATGTGGAAGGAGGGGCCTGCGCAGCTGCTTAGCCAATGCTGGATGGAGGGAAACCCTGGGCCCCCACTCCCCTGTCGCACCCTTTTCGGATGAGAAGGTTCTCTTTAGGCAGATGGGAAGACATCCGGGAGGTGGTGGATGGGGGTACCCAGGGATCTGGGGCAGCTTCTGCCGACACTGAGCTGAGGCTCATATGTAGGCATGCGGCTCTACACACCCCAGCTGCACCCCAACAGGCCCTGCGATCTGGCCCGCAGGTGTTCACGTGAAGCTTGTTCACACCTCATTTCACCTGGAGAGCGTCAAAGAAGTAAGACTGCGCCGAACAGTGCTGAGCAGGCAAGGGTGACTACTCAACGCTATGTGCAATAGAGAAAACAGACCAGGAGGCTATTGGGAAAGAGTGTGACTAGAATTGAGAGAGAGAGAGAGAGAGGGAGAGAGAGAGAGGAAGAAGGAGAGGGGGAGGGGAGGGGGAGGGGAGGGGGAGGGGGAGGGAGAAACCGAAGGCTACCACAATGGGGCAGTGGGGGCGCTCGACTACCTGAAGCAGGGGGCAGGAGGGTACTGGAGGGCGAGGCCAAGCACTGGGTGTGTCCATCAGATGGTAGCTGTCTAGCTGACCAGCAGGAAATGGGTTCTATCTGCATTCGCTAAGGGCCAAGGTGAGGGAGGTGGTGGGTTGGAGTCCAGGAAGAAGCCTGCCTAAGGTTTAGTCAAACTAAGGAGAAGCCAACGCCATCCTGCTCAGTAACACAGAGCGTGGGCGATTTCTTAACCTGCGCTGTTGTCCAGATCACAAGGCTCAGGTCGAGTTCAACCTTGCCAGTAGGAAACGCTGGAGCAGGGGAGGTGGGGAGAGCACAAGGAGGGCTCACAGCAACTCCTCCAAACCCCAGTCTAGCTTTTGCAACCAGGGAAATGCATTCCCTATTCGCAGGTGTCCCAGAGCCCAGGCCAGGTACCTAGGTGGGTGAGAGCAGCGCTGGAAGGAGCCCCGGATGTGTCGGGAAATCCTGCATCCTAGTCCCAGCTCTGTCCCTTTGTAGCCGAGGGAACTTGAGCTGGGTGAGTCGCGCCCTCAGAACCTGGGTTTCCACCTCCATCAACCGGGTACGGGGAAGCCGGCCCGGCGGTGGATACTGCCGCGCTCTGGGCCTCCACTTGTTCGTGTCTTTGTCCCCAGTGCCCCGCACAGGCCTGGCACCCAGGGAACGCTCCATAGAGAGGAAAGCCGTGCAGGAGGTCGGACCAGGGGTTCAGCCACGGACGCAGGCCCGGAGGGCCGTGACGCTGGAGCACCTGAAGACGGGAGCCCACGCCCCCAGTGGTGGGCGTGCCTGCCACGTGCATAAAAGTCTTCCAGCCGCGCTCCAGAGGGCAACGGGCCGGGGTGGCTGCAAGGCCAAAGGACTCGCTCCCAACAGCGTCAGGCTTAAGCTTCGTTTACTGGGACTTAACGGACAGGAGAGATTCTCTCTGGTGGTGGTCCAGAGAATGAAGACAGCGCTGCGCAAAGAGGTGGGGAGATGAGGGGCAATATGTCTCAGAACAAAGACATTTCATAAGGGAGCTTTGGAAGGTCACATGAAGCGCATCCATGGGCTCTGGTGAAGTCACTGCAGGAAGGACTTGTACGGCCTGGAGAAAATTACAGTCTATGCTGCCACCCGGACATTGCTCTCCTGTGAGGAGGTGTGTTACGTTTAACTCGTGTCCCGGGGCAGGCAGGAGGCTGCGTTCTGTGGGCTGTTTCCTTAGGGAGGGGAAGCCAGGCCCAGGGACCTACTGGACCCCCACAATAAGTCATTTAATCCTCCAGGTGCTCTGGGAGTTAGGTGCTCTTCTCACCACCACCTTGGAGATGAGGAGACTGAGGTAAAGCAGGATAGGTGATATGCCCTAATGTCATCCTTTGTGGTGACTGGCAGAGCTGGGATTTGAACCCAGACACTGGGAGGCAGCCATACTACCCTTCTCTAACTGTGAACCGTTTTAACTTTTTAATTGATGCAAGCTCTCCATTAAAATCAAGGTGACGCCATATTTCTTCCATTCGAAATTCTCTTTCATTAGCACACATTGACTCAGAGAATACTCTAAATTTTGCTAGGTAAATCATTAGATAGAATGGATAACTGCTTTCTTACAATCTCCTTGCTGGACTCCCTCCTTAAGCAGTTTCTGAAATTAAACCTAAATTAGGGGCTAGAATAAAGCGTTTCAACGGCAAATGCTAACGAGACGCATCAGAAAGGTCCTGGTCATGTGAACCCTTTGGATGATTCATTAAGTAAAATAATGTAGCAGGTTTATTATTTTTAAGCAAAAGAAAGGCTGTTTTTCTGGTCTAGTTTCTCTTACTGGTTCTCAGGCATCATCTGATGCTCATGCATCAGATTAAAATCAACTGGCAGAGGGAGCGGATGTGGCTCAAGGGGTTGGCTGCTTGCTTCCCACATGGGAGGTCCCGGATTTGGTTCCTGGTGCCTCCTAAAAACAAAAAAACAAACAATAAGCAAGCAAATGAGAAGAAAAAATAACACCGCATGGGAAGTGGATGTGGCTCAAACTGATAGTTCATCCGCCTACAATATAGGAGGTCCAGGGTTCAAACCCAGGTCCTCCTGGCCCACGCGGTGAGCTGGCCCACGTGCAGTGCTGCCGCATGCAAGGAGTGCCATGCCAGCAGGGTGTCCGCTGCGTAGGGGAGTCCCACACGCAAGGAGTGTGTCCTGCAAGGAGAGCCGCCCCACGCAAAAAAAGCACAGCCTGCCCAGATGTGGTGCCACACAAACAGAGAGCTGATGCAGCAAGATGACACAACAAAAAGAGACACAGATTCTCTGTGTCACCAAGAATGCAAGTGGATGCAGAGGAACACACAGAACAGGGACACAAGAGAGCAGACAACGGGGGGGAGTGCGAGGGGAGAGGAATAAATAAAACAAATCCTTAACAAACAGACAAACAAAAAAACACCTCTGGGAAGCTGATATGGCTCAGTGGTTGAGCACCAGCTTCCCACATACAAAGTCCTGGGTTCAATCCCCAGGCCCTGTACCTCAAAATGAACAAACCAAAAAACAGTTGGCAGAGCAGGCAGAATACAAATCACCCTGCCTTGGGCATCACTACCTGATTGCTGGGAGTCTCTGCTTCCTCCTCCGTAAATGGGGGTAAGAGAGAACCCCCCTAGTTGGGTGGCACGAGGATTAATGAGTTGATGGTTGAAGCAGTGCCCAGCACCCACAGTAAGTGCTGGATCGTGTTAACAAGCATTACTGGCCCAGGCGAGCTGCTTCTGTCACAGTTTCCACTTCACCCTGAGATGATCAGGTCATGTGCCTGGGCTCCACGTTCTATCTATCTATCTATCATCTATCTATCTATCTATCTATCATCTATCTATCATCTATCTATCTATCTATCTATCTATCATCTATCTATCTATCTATCTATCTATCTATCATCTATCTATCTATCTATCATCTGTCTATCTATCTATCTATCATCTATCTATCTATCTATCATCTATCTATCTATCTATCTATCATCTATCATCTATCTATCTATCTATCATCTATCTATCTATCATCTATCTATCTATCTATCATCTGTCTATCTATCTATCTATCATCTATCTATCTATCTATCATCTATCTATCTATCTATCTATCATCTATCTATCTATCTATCATCTATCATCTATCTATCTATCTATCATCTATCTATCTATCTATCTATCATCTATCTATCTATCTATCTATCATCTATCTATCTATCTATCATCTATCTATCTAACTATCTATCTATCTATCTATCTATCTATCATCTATCTATCTATCATCTGTCTATCTATCTATCTATCATCTATCTATCTATCTATCATCTATCTATCTATCTATCATCTATCATCTATCTATCTATCTATCATCTATCTATCTATCTATCTATCATCTATCTATCTATCTATCTATCTATCATCTATCTATCATCTATCTATCTATCTATCATCTATCTATCTATCTATCTATCTATCTATCTATCTATCTATCTATCTATCATCTATCTATCTATCATCTATCTATCTATCTATCTATCTATCTATCATCTATCATCTATCTATCTATCTATCTATCTATCTATCTATCATCTATCTATCTATCTATCATCTATCATCTATCTATCTATCTATCTATCATCTATCTATCATCTATCTATCTATCTATCTATCTATCTATCTATCTATCTATCTATCATCTATCTATTTATTTATTTTGAGGTACCGGGCACTGGGGATTGAACCTGGGACCTTGTATGTGGGAAGCCAGCACTCAACTCAACCACTGAGCTACACCTGCTCCCCCCAAGTTGGCTCCCTCTTTTTTTTTTAGGAGGCATCAGGAACCAAACCCAGGACCTCCTGTGTGGGAAGACGGCACTCAACTCAACCACTGAGCTACACCTGCTCCCCCCAAGTTGGCTCCCTCTTTTTTTTTTAGGAGGCATCAGGAACCAAACCCAGGACCTCCTGTGTGGGAAGCAGGCGCTCAACCACTTGAGCCACATCTGTCCCCCGTGGACTCCACATCTTATTACGAAATATTTTGGACATCACAGAACAGTTGAGAGAAGAACGCCATCCGCGCACACGCTTATAACCACCACAGTGACTCAACAATTGTTAAGGTTTTGCCATGTTTGATTTCTTTATCCACTGTGTGTATTTTTTGCTGAGCCATTTGAGAATAAGTTGTAAACGCTATCATCCTTCACCACTAAATATTTCCGTGCAGCTCCTACACCACTAAATATTTCCGTGCAGATCCCCTAAGAACAAGATATTCTTCTAAGCAACCACCATTAGCAATTCTGTAATATCATCAGACATCAAGCTCATATTCAAATTTCCCTTGCCCCAACAGAGGGGACTATCAAATTTTTGGATTTTTGCCAGTCTGATGGATGTGGGTCTGTGGATGTGGCTGTAATTTTCTTGTCTTATTAAAATTAAAAACTGAGCAGTTTTTTACATGTTCAGGGTCCTTTGGCAGTTATTCGCTGTGAAATATCTGAGTGTGGCTTCTGCCCATTTTAAAGTCGAGTTTTGGTCATCTCTATTTTTAAGACCTCCTTAAACGTTAGTGAAAATTGGTCTTTTTTTTTTTTAAGATTTATTTATTTATTTCTCTCCCCACCCCCCGGTTGTCTGTTCTCTGTGTCCATTTGCTGCGTCTTCTTTGTCTGCTTCTGTTGTCAGCGGCACAGGAATCTGTTTCTTTTTGTTGCATCATCTTGTGTCAGCTCTGCGTGTGGGAGACACCATTCGTGGGCAGGCTGCACTTTCTTTCGCGCTGGGCGTACGCGGGGGACACCCCTGCGTGGCAGGGCACTCCTTGCACGCATCAGCACTGCACATGGACCAGCTCCACACGGGTCAAGGAGGCCCGGGGTTTGAACCGCGGACCTCCCATATGGTAGACGGACGCCCTAACCACTGGGCCAAGTCTGCCCCCGAAGATCAGTCTTGATCTGTACAAATATACCCCCTTGTATTTTTTGTACTTTGCCTATCGAGCTTTTTGCCCTGAAAAGCTTTTTTTATTTTTTAAATTTGGTTTGCATTTTTAAGTAGTTGAATTTTTCAAGTTGTTTTGTATTGTTTTTGGAATTTGAGTTCTAGATAGGCTCTTCCTCACTCACAGGTTATAAAGGAATCCCCCCATCTTTTCTTCTAGAAATTGTAAGTTTTCATTTTTAAAATCTGGACTTCTGCTCCATTTGGTGTTAATTCAGGGTGAAGTATGAGTCCAGCTTTATCTTTTTTCCACCCAATGGCTATCCTATTGTGCCAGTATCGCTTATTTAAAAGGCCCATCAGGGAAGTGGACTTGGCCTAATGGATAGGGCATCCGCCTACCACATGGGACGTCCCCGGTTCAAACCCCAGGCCTCCTTGACCCGTGTGAGCTGGCCCATGCGCAGTGCTGATGTGCACAAGGAGTGCCCTGCCACACAGGGGTGTCCCCTGCGGAGGGGGGCCCTACACGCAAGGAGTGCGCCCCGTAAGGAGAGCCGCCCAGCACAAAAAAAATGCAGCCTGTCCAAGAGCGGCGCCACACACATGGAGAGCTGACACAACAAGATGATGTAACAAAAAGAAACACAGATTCCCAGTACTGCTGATAAGGATAGAAGTGGTCACAGAAGAACACACAGCAAATGGACACAGAGAGCAGACAACCTTGGGGCGGGGAGGGGAGAGAAATAAAAAAATGAAAAAATAAAAATCTTTAAAAAAAAAAAGGCCCATCATTGTTCCATTGATTTGAGATGCCATCTTTATCGTAGACCAAATTTCCATTTGCCCTTGGGTAAATTTCTGGTCTTTCCATTCCATTCCACTGATCTGTTTGTCTGTTCATACTCCCAACACACTGTTTTAATTGTACGGCTTTATGGTATGTTTTAATATCTGGAAGTTTTGCCCACCCCCCCACCCCCACTACCTTTTTTTACAGTTGTCCTGGCTATTCTTTTTTTTTTTTTTAAACAAATCAATTTTATTGGTACGTATTAATAAAGTATACTGGTTCAAGCCATTGGGTGCCTCCCTCCCACATGGGAAGTCCCAGGTTTGGTTCCTGGTACCCCCTAAAAAAAGAAGATGAGCAGACAAGGAACAGACACGGAGAGCAGACAGGAAGCACAAACAATGGGGGGAGGGGACGGGGATAAATAATAAATATAAATTTCTAACCAAAAAATAAATAAAGCCTACAGTTCATTCCAAGTGTACAATCAATGCTATTTGGTATAATCACAGTTGTGCGTTCTTCACTTCAATTTGCGCTTTTGCTGGCTATTCTTGATTGTTTATCATTTCATACCAGCTTCAGAATCACCTTAACTCCAGAAGAAAACAAAAACAACCTCCGGTATTTTCGAGCTGAGCATGTTAGATGGATATATCAGTTTGACCCAGGCCCCGTGGACACCTCTATGTTACCGAGTGGCCCGATTCAAGAACCAGGGGTGTTTTTCCTCATGTTTCCTGTTCAGTGCACACACCTTCCCCAGACGCAGAGGGCCGTGAAGGGGTCTCTTGGGTACAGTTTCAGGACATAGAGGACATTTGTGTGCCCTCCTGTCCCTGGTCCTGAGCAGTCCTAGCAAGAGCTGTTTCCTGCCGGCAGGGGAGGTGGAGTGAGCCAATGAGCGCAGCCCAGCGCTGGAGGTGTGACTTCACTCTCAGTGGGTGGTCAGACCCGTGGAGGCCAAGGCCAGTGAATGAATCACTTGTCCAGGGTGGCTCAGTGAGTCAGGGAGGAGCAGGAAGAGAGCCCGCGTCTGGCGGCATGCTTCCTTTTCTCTTGCCTTCAGAATCTAGAAGCAGGTCCTGAGAAGTCATCCCCCCAAGAAATAAACCGTGAAATGGTGCAACACTTCACCCCACAGGCCACACCGCTGTGTGCTGAAGAGATAAGAGCGGAGAGGGAGTTCAGATAAAACCGAAGCCCAGCTCTGCCGCTTATTGCTGTGTGACTTTGAACAAGTTCGTTAACCTCTCTGTCCTTCAGTTCCCTCATCTCTTCACAGGGTTAGTGTCTTGATCACGAGAGGAAATGAATATAATGAATATAAATGAACGCCAGCCAAGTGCCAGGTTCCTAGCAAGCGTTCAATAGAGACTGGCTATGGTTACGGATAAAAAGCACCCCAAATAACTTACCCCTAAACTGGGATACACAGTTTCTGAGTCTTCAACTCTGGTGCTGAGTATCCTGGGGATATTTTCCTCTTCCTTTCCCCGGGGGGAGAGTTGGGATTGGCTAAAGTATGACCTCATTTGCTCCCTCCAACATTAATCACTTAGTGTTTTCTAATTATGAAAAGGAAGTTATGTCTCAATTCACACTCCGTTTAAAAAGGAAAAAAATAATAATAACCAACAGCAGAAAGTTGTCGCTTCTCATTCTGGCGTCAGTTCCCCGGGCTGCTGGGGCGTGGCTTGGGGGCCCTCGTCGGCAGGCTGTGTCCTTGGTGCAGGGACAAAGTCTGTGTGACTCATGAGGCCCTGCAGCTTCCTGGTCCCTCCCTTGGGCTCCTGGGTTGTCTTCATGTGTTTGTCCAACAAACCTGCTCGAGGCCAGCGTGTGCTGGGGACGCGAGAGGCCGCCCAGCGGGTCCCCGCTCCCGGACGCGGGAGAGGCAGAAACAGTCACCAACGGGGACTTGAGTCCACACAGACTGCTCGGGCTTCATCAGATCCCTGCAGCGAATCGAGAGTCGGTTTTTCGGGGTTATTACTGTCCCCATTTTATAGGGGAAGAAACCGAGGCTCCCAAACAGAAAGTGGATGCTAATAGAGGCCCACCTCTCAGAGGCGTTTAGTCCAGACAGTGCTGTTTTCTTTCAGCTCTTGGGCCTCCCAATAGACATCCCCTCCTGGGCACCTTGAGCCTCCTTTTCTGGGACCTCCAATTTCCGTGACACTTAGCACCCAGGTTGTTCTCGTTTGTTTACAGTCTGTCCTTCCAGGATGTTTGTTGATTGAATGAACAACCGCAGCATTTTAATTTCTGTCCTCCTTAGTCTTTTTCCATGACTCTTTTTTACTGAATCTAAGAATCATCAACAGTAAGAAGCCCTCCCATTAATTTATGCACCATTATGAAAGAAAAACGACAGCAATTAATTGTCAATTGGCAATGTCAGTTGACTGACATGCCCCCAGTTGTAAGCCACGTCTCACTCTGAGATATTAAAATATGAAAAAAATGTGACTTTGATGTGATGACGATGAAATGTATTATACAAGCAATTCCTCCTTTTAAAAACACACCTTAGGGGGAAGGGATTTTGTAAATATCCATATAATAATAAAAGCAAAGTTTACTAAAGGCTTCCCCAATGCCAGGCATTATTTTAATGGGCTTTTTATACATTGTTTCCTAACAGGGGCTGTCAACTTTTCCTGGGAAGGGCCTGAGGTAGATATTTTAGGCTTTGCAGGCTCTTTAATCTCTGTCCAACCACTCACCTCCTATTGAAATGCAAAAACAACCATAAACAATACGTAAATGTAAATGTATGGGTGTGGTATGGTAGTCTCGTAAAACTTTATTTTTGGACACTGAAATTTGAATTTCACTTACTTCTCACATGTCATAAAACACGTTCTTCTTTCAATTTTTTTTTAACCATTTAAAATGTAAAAATCATTCTCAGCTCATGGGTTATTATACAAAGAGAGGCAGCAGGAGATTTGGCCCCATGGGCTGTCCTTGATAAACCTCTGTCTCATCTAATCTTCACATCAGCCCTACAAGATAGACACTATTATCCTCATTTTACACCTGAGGAAATGGAGGCTCAGAGAGGTAAAGTAACTTGCCCAAGGACACACAGCTGGCAAGTGGTCAAGCTGGGATTCTAATCCAGGCCATCTAACTCTGTAACTTGCTTTCAACTATGTTGAAACCCTAAATCTGGCTGCCCTTTAATACTTTTAATTTTTCCTCCCTGGTTACAAAGATTATTCATTTGTGTTTAAAAAAAAAAAATTCAAACCACACAGCTATAATGAAGAAAGTGAAAGTAACCCCACCCTCCAGAGAAAAACACTGTTAACGGCTTGAACACATAGCTCACACACTGCTCACTAGAGGCAGAGTGTTCTGGACACTCTGTGCCTCTGGACAGGTTGCCTAACCTCTCTGAGCCCCTCCTCTGTCACAGGAGTGGGCTGGAGGAGATGACGCAGCGCGGCAGGTCCTCCCAGGCCCGACCCTGGAGATCTGTTTTCAAGGGTTGCGCAACCGCAGCTGGCTCTGTCCTAACTGCCTGGGTGTGGAGGTGAAGTCATCCTCGCCAGCCCCCCAGGGTGGACCCAGGTAGCTGCTGAGGCTCCCCACCTGTGGCCGCCCCTAAATTTCAAGCCCTGAGCCACCACCAGGGAGCCAGGGCTGAGCGGGGGTCCAAGGGGGCTCTGGACGGGCTCCAGGGCTGGTAGCGGGCAGCGGTGAGCAGAGCTGCAGGCGTGCTGGGAGTCGGGGGCTCCCCCAGGGCTGCCGGGACGGGCTCACGGAGGTGGCAGCCTCAGCCACTGGGCTCCGCCACCCCTGGGGACAGGGCCCCAGCCTCTGTACTCCCCTGTTGGAGCCACCTCACAGGACCACTGAGGAGCTCATGAAATGATGCCTGTCATGTACCTGGTGCAGAGAAGGCGTTCAATAAACGACAGTTTCCTTCCCCTTTCACCCTCAAGTTGTGGACCTACTGGGTGCCCCGCAGAGTGGGGTGGGGAGTACCAAAGATGAGTCCCAACCCTCAGGCTTGCAGTCTCCCAGCGGGGGTAAGGCCAGAACCTGAGGGACTTCTACGGGGGAGGGAGAGGGTGGAGAAAGCAAGGGCTGTGGAACCCGCACTTCCCCTGGGACTCGGGGGTTGAGCGCGATGATGGAGGAGATCCGAAGGGTTGGCATCCCAGCAGGCAACAGGGGGGACGGCGTGAGCAAAGGTGTTGGGGCGGGAAAGGAGACAAATTTGCCTGGAGCCCAGCTGGGAAATCAAGGAGAGTCATGAGAGTTTGGGCCAAACCGATGACCAAGGCCCAACTTCTGATGTCAGGCTGAGGATTCGGCGGGCAATGGGGAGCCATGAGCGGCTACGGAGCCAGGTAGCAACCTGTCAGTCAAGCCGCTGTGGGCCCCCCGAAAGGAACTCTTCTGGGTGTGACACACACCAGGCCCTTTCTTACAGGCTGTCTTCCTTAGTCCCATCCTACAAATTCCCATCTTAGTCCCACCATACCGATGAGGTTCAGAAATGTCAAGCCTCTTGCCCAGTGTCACACAGCAGACAGTGTGGGCTGGGCCCATTTTCTGGCTGTCATGGGATTGCCCTGGGGGTAGGAGCCCAGGCAGGAAGCGCGCAGCATTGATGATCTGGACTGCAGGCTGGTTGACAACGTTTTGTGGGAGCTCCAGCCTTTCACCTCCTGTGACCCCAGCACAAGTTTGAAGTCTGCTTTGAGAGCAGGATTAGGACAGAAGCGTAGGGTAGTGCCAACCCTGGCTATATCCCCTCTTTTATTTTAAAGTTTTTCAACAATTTTATTCATATACCATACCACCCATCCAAAGCATACAATCAATGGCTGGCTATACTTTTGTTATTTTATTTATTTACTTTGGCTCTACCCTTTAACACATAGTCTTCCCCAGAGTCTCCCACAGCCCCTGGAGGTAGACGCTGTCTTCATCACGAGAGGCAGGGGTAGCTCGGGGAGGTAAAAATGACTTACTCAGGGCCTCACGTTAAAGATGAGGGGACCAGGCCACGCCTTCTGAGCCGAAAGCCCTGGCCCCTTCCCGTTGCCTTCCAGATTTATTTCTAAGCATGTCTAGAGCGGGACAAGCCCAGGTCAGAAAGGCCCAGTTTTCTCCCCTCGGCCAGCATCCGCGGCCTCCTTGCCGCCAGGCGCACATGCCAGCCCCTCGGATCTTCCGTAGTTACAACAGCCCAGCCCAGGATGGCCTCTTTGGCGCCATCCTCAGCCAGAAGCAGCTTCTCCACCGCCTGGATCCGCGGCTTTACCACCTGCGGGCAGGTGGGCTGCACAGCCCCCTCTGCTTGCCGCCGTGTTACTTGGTCTCAAGGGGTGGCCTTCCCTGAGCGGGGCCTGCACCCACACCTGCTGGCACCTCTCACTCGCTGCTGCCGGATGGACCTTCTCCCCAAGACCCTGGAGTGCACAGGAGCCTGATCATATAAGATCAGGGGAGCGGGACCCCAAGAGAGTTGATGAACCGTAAGGAGAAGGGGTGGGGGAGGGCCTGGGCTCTGTACCCCCCCACCTCTCACAACCACCCCCAAAGCAGGCAGGAGAAGACCCACGGTCCAGAGGCGGGATTGGGGACCAGGGAAGAAACTCGCTGAGGTGCATCCCACAGCAAAATGACAGTGTGTTTTTCAAGCCCACTTCTCTGGGCTCTTTCTAGCAAAGATGAGAGGGAAAACCTCTCTGAGGTCAGCAGACAACCTGACTCCAGGCCGGACCACTGTAATATCTGTACACAAAAAGTTTTCTTCTTAAAATGTGGGTTGGGGAAGGTCTAATGAATGGTCTTGCTTTAAAAAAAAAAAAAAAAAATGGGGCAGATGAAGTTGGTATGCAGTGAAAAGTCAGCAGCCGTAAGGCTCTGTGATCCAACACACAAAATATGTTGGGTTCCTCAGCCAAGAAGTAGTATAACAAATAAAGAATTTCTTTTTTAAAGATATTGGGAGGGTGTTGCCATTTTGGGGAACCTCTTTGCTGCTTACCTCCGCCAATGTTCATCTGAAAGTAGGAAATGCCCTACAAAACAAAACAAAACAAAACAAAATGCCCAGGGTGCCGAGCTTAGATAGAAGAATATGGGCAGAACCTGGGGATGAGGGTGTGTGCGCACATCAGCAAGCGAGACAAATGCAGAAGTGACCTCCCGTAAGCCAGTCGGCAGAGCAACGACATTGGGCGGCGGGTGAAATCCCCCAGAGCGCAGGGGAAGAAACCGCAGAACGTTCTGGACTCGGCACCCCGGGCCGGTGGCGCAATGTTTATGTTTGTGTACCTGGCACGTCTGTGTCGCCCCAGCGGGCTCCGCCGCCCCGGATGCCGCCTCGAGAAACCAGGGCGCGGGTGGCCCCACGGGGTGGGGGTGGGGGGTCCTCCCAAGTGTTTGGCTGGGGGGTCCAGGTCCCGGAAATTCTCGAGGCGCCGAGGCGGGTGTGGACGTGGAGCTAGCCCAGAAAGCCGGCGAGCGTCGGGGCGCGAGGCTGGGGCCGTCTCCTTTTCCGGGTGGGAGCCGCCGAGCCCAGCGGGTAGTAGGCGCTCAGGCAGCACAGGCTTGTGGGTCGGGGAACGGGAGAAGCTCCATTTGTCTGGAGCGAGCGTGACGAGGAGCGTGCTCGTTGGCCCCTGGGGGGCACTGTCGAGGCTCGCTGGGGTTCACCATCCCCCAGCCCGCCACCCTCCGAACCCGAATCCCGGAATCCACACCACGACCTAGCGACCCCCCGCCCGCGTTTCAGCCTCCGGACCCGCCCCTCCCCCGCTCAAAAAGTATTGTAGTGATCACACAACTAGGAAGGACATTTTTAGGTGAGTGCGGGTCGGGGGATGAGAGTGCATTTTGTTCAATGGAAAAACTTAAAAACAGTAACGTCAGAGAAAGTTTGGAAAAAGGGAAACCTTTTCGAGATCCCTTCCACCCCACCTCGCCCCGATCGTTTTTGATAGGAACGACATTTCTGCGGACAAAGAAATTTCTCCCACCCCCGGCTCAGGTTCCTCTGGGTTCTCCGCTTCCCAATTTCCTGGCAGTGTAGTGCCGGGCAAGTAACTCGCTTCTCCTTGGGACCTCAGTTTCCCTGCCTGTTTGGTGACGGGGAAATACAGGGGCGCAGGAAGCGCCTTTCCGCTCCCGGGGGCGCGGGGAAGGGGACGAGGGAGCGGGGGGAGAGCGACGGAGGGGGAAGGGAGGCGAGGGAGCGGGAGGAAGCACATCCTCCGCTCTCCCCGCCGCCCGCCTCCCCGAGGGCGGCCCCCCGCGGGCAGCGCGCCCTCCTTTTCCTCGCGGGGGCCCAGCGAGCGGCGCGCACCGGGCCCCCGGGGCGCACCAGGCGCAAGCCGGCCGGCCGGGCGGGGGCCAGGGCGGGAGCCAGCGCGCGGCGAGCGGCCCCGGCTCCGCAGCGATGACGTCTTCGCCTCTGGCTCCTGCGGCGCCAGGCGGGGCCGGGCGGGCGACGTCACCGCCGGGTCACATGACGGCCATTCAGCCAAACAAGCCCCCGCCCCGCGCGCGCCCGCCTCGTCCCGCCCCGCCCCGCCCAGGGGCGGGAGAGGCCGCTTATAAGCGCGCTCCCCGGGGCCCAGTTTGCTGCGAAGGACATCGGGGTTGTAGGTGCAGCAAAACTTGGAGGGACCGTCGAGAGAGAGAGAGAGAGGGAGAGAGCGCAGTGGAAAGCTGAGGTGTCCCGAAGTCCATCGCGACACCCCCTCGCTTAGTCCAAAGGCAGTTTTTGGTTCCACGCACGCAGTCCCAGACTCGGGCTTTTTCCTCGAAAGCCGTCGTTCCGCCCTTGGCTTCCGAGGACAGACAAAGGGCTCGGCGAGCGACGCGGGAGAGACCTGCACGCTGGGGGCGCTGGGACCGGCCATGGTCATGGAGGTGGGCTGCCTGGACGCCGGAGGCCTGCGCACGCTGCTGCGGGAGCGCGCGGCGCAGTGCCTGCTGCTCGACTGCCGCTCCTTCTTCGCGTTCAACGCCGGCCACATCGCCGGCTCGGTCAACGTGCGCTTCAGCACCATCGTGCGGCGCCGGGCCAAAGGCGCCATGGGCCTGGAGCACATCGTACCCAACGCCGAGCTGCGCGGCCGTCTGCTGGCCGGCGCCTACCACGCCGTGGTGCTGCTGGACGAGCGCAGCGCTGCCCTGGACTGCGCCAAGCGCGACGGCACTCTGGCTCTGGCCGCCGGCGCGCTCTGCCGCGAGGCGCGCGCAGCCCAAGTCTTCTTCCTCACAGGTACGCACTCGGGGAGGCTCCGGGGCGGGCTGCTCGCCCCCTGCGGCCTGACGGGGGACCCCTGGACCTCAGCTTCTGAGGGGCTGCCCCACTTGGAGCGCATGGGCGCTGGAGTCTTTCTCCCTGGGGACGTTTCACTGGCTTTGTTTGGCCGTAGGAACAAAGACTTGCCTGCGCTTCTCTGATGTAAACTTCCCAGCGCTGGTGGGTGGGGAAGTGTCTGACGGTACGCTGTCCCTGCGATACTAATGGAAAAAAAATGTCTCTTTATATTCCCAGGAGGATATGAAGCCTTTTCAGCTTCCTGCCCGGAGCTGTGCAGCAAACAGTCGACCCCCATGGGGCTTAGCCTCCCCCTGAGTACTAGTGTTCCTGATAGCACGGATTCCGGGTGCAGTTCCTGCAGCACCCCACTCTACGACCAGGTTAGTAGGGGCCCCATGCCAGAAGGGGGAAGTGACAGCTGGCAAAGGCTTGGAAGAGCGGTGCCAGTGAGACTAGAGAGAAAGTGACCTGCAGCTTTATTTATAACAGGGGACATAGGGATATCACGTAGTCCTCTGTTCAACGATCTGATGAGGCTGCGTCTCAGAATGCTGGCGCTTCAGAAATAAACCTGTTGGCCCTGCCGGAGCAAATGAGTTTAGCCTGCCTGTTTCCAAGAAGGGCATCTGAAAGTTGACTTTTCCGGCAGGGAGTTTTTGTGGGTGTGGGCATTGGTCATCGACGTTGGACACGCTTGATGAGTGTCGGGTTTTCCTCAATTTTAGGGTGGCCCAGTGGAGATCCTGCCATTTCTGTACCTGGGCAGTGCCTATCACGCTTCCCGCAAGGACATGCTGGATGCCTTGGGCATCACCGCCTTGATCAATGTCTCGGCCAATTGTCCCAACCATTTCGAGGGGCACTACCAGTACAAGAGCATCCCCGTGGAGGATAACCACAAGGCGGACATCAGCTCCTGGTTCAACGAGGCAATTGACTTCATAGGTAAATGGAGTGGATGCCTGCGACTTGGTCCCCACCCCTGTTTTAACCGTTGAGCCCATCCTCCATGGCAAGGACTTGAATTGAGTCTTTCCAGCCAGCATCCAGACATTAAATGTCAAGTCTGGTGAGGGCAACATCCTTGCAGACTATAGATGTGATGTTCTAGTTTACAAATAGGCACACTGGGGCTCAGAAAGATGAGCCGGCTTATCTAAGAGCAGTCTGCTGAGTGGAGAAGCTCCTTCGAGATTTAGGTCCCGACCGTATTACCTCCATGAATGGCCTCATATGATGGCACTAGGCGATGACCCTCTCTGGACAGGGCACACCTCATATGATGGCACTAGGCGATGACCCTCTCTGGACAGGGCACACATGCCATTTCTGAGGCACTCTGCACGGGGTTGGGGGTCATGCTCCCGAGCTCTTAAATAAGCAGCTGCCCTTTGTTTTCCAGATTCCATCAAGAACGCCGGAGGAAGGGTGTTTGTCCACTGCCAGGCGGGCATTTCCCGCTCTGCCACCATCTGCCTCGCTTACCTCATGCGGACTAACCGAGTCAAGCTGGACGAGGCGTTTGAGTTTGTGAAGCAGAGGAGAAGCATCATCTCCCCCAACTTCAGCTTCATGGGCCAACTGCTGCAGTTTGAGTCCCAGGTGCTGGCCCCGCACTGCTCAGCGGAGGCCGGCAGTCCCGCCCTGGCGGTGCTGGACCGGGGCACGTCCACCACCACCGTCTTCAACTTCCCCGTCTCCATCCCCGTCCACTCCACGAACAGTGCGCTGAGCTACCTTCAGAGCCCCATCACGACCTCTCCCAGCTGCTGAAAGGCCACGGGAGGTGAACTTTGCAACCCCCCAGGACTCCGGGCTCCTTGAAAGAGGAGACATGCAATAACTCCAGGGAGGGGGCTCAGGGGGCTCACGAGGGCAGGTCCTTATTTATTTAATCTCACCCGAGTTCTACTGCGTTCCCAGACAGCCATAGAGATGACGTAGCATCAAGGCATTTGCTGAACTCAGCACATTTGGGACCAATATATTGTGGGTACATCAAGTCCCTCCGACAAAAAGGGGCAAAGGAGAAAAGGGACTCAGTGTGTGAGCCTGTTTCTTTTTGCTTGCCCCTGTTTTTTTGTAGAAACTTCATGCTTGACATACCTACCAGTATTACCATTCCCATTCCTGACGACACATATGCATATGAGAGTATACCTTATTTATTTTTGTGTAGGTGATCGGCCCTCACAAACGTCGTTGTCTACTCCTATAAAGAACCAAATACCTCAATTTTTCTGTTTTGAGTACTGTAATAATCCTGTAAATATAGCGTGAGCAGGTTTGTTTTCAGCACTGATGGGAAACACCAGTGTTGGGTTTTTGTGTTTTTTCAGTCGCCAACAGTTGTATGTTTGCTGATTATTTATGACCTGAAATAATATATTTCTTCTTATTAGAAGACCTTTTGTTACATAAGGATGACTTTTTTTATACAACAGAATAAATTATGGCATTTGTATTGAAATCTCAAGGCTTTATTTCTTTGGCAGCCCCACCCAGTCCCTCTCCTACCCGGCTACTTGGGTGTACAGAATGTGTCTCCAGATCGGGTTCCCTATCGTTTGGTGACTTCTCAGTCCCACAGATGCTTGGGTTCCCAGGGAACTAACAAGGGAGGTCTCTACGAAAAAACAGGCGATATTGCTGAATTTTTATCAGTCAAAGTGCCCATCCAGACCCTTTCAACAGCCGTGTCTCCTCCCATGTCACCATGGACTCCAAAGCTAGAAGGAAATGGCCTTTTACCTGGGTTGTGTTTTTCACTTCATACCTTTCCTGGGGTAATATGAAAAGTAGTGCTGAGTGATGAGGAATGATAAAGTTTTTCAAAACACTTGATGAAAATGTGTTCCTGCTACGAGTAAGGCCACATGTTCTACCTACCCTCAAAACAACTCTAGAAGGTCTTTTGCAAATGATGTGGAGACTAGGGTAGCTGCAGGAGTTGGGGCATTGGTACCTACAACTCTTTGTTTTCTAATTCTATGTTTTGAGGTTTATCTCTTCTCTCACTTGCTGGCTCTTTGCTTTTGAAAAGACCTTTATTTTTGTAAAAATAGCACAATGAATGATTTAAAGAGTCAAGCATTATAAACAAAGGCAATGTTCAGTCACCTGAGGTCCCACCCCCCACCTCCCCCCCACCCCCGGCACCCCTCTCCTGGACTTGCTTTAGACATCTACTTGTATGCACAGCGTTCCCAGTGGCTGCCTCCTTCAGGTCACTTTGGCTTTGATTTCATGATTTTGTTAAAGAAGGTCGGCAATTAAATCTGAATCGCTCTGGGGCAATATTCTGAATTTTTATGCTTTCTTGCCAAACAGGCGAAAACAGAAGGTATAATCAACCTCCGGCCCATCATCCAGCTTTTAAACGTATAAAATTAAGTAATAGTGTAGGTCTTGGGTTACAGGTCCCTCACCTTCTGCTCCCACTGCTTGTTGCTGGAAAAAGTGCTGCACGAAGCAGAAGAGGAAACAGCTCACTCAGTTTGTCCCCGAGTGCCCTGTGCGGTGGTCCTGGCCCAGCTCAGTTGTTCAAGACCTTGATGCAGAATGGGTGTCCTTGACCTCCCCCCACCGGATCACCATCTGCCACCTGACTCCCCGGGCCTGAAAGATCCCTGTGTTCCAAGTTCTAAGAACTTACCCTGGGCTGGCATTCTCATTTCCTCTGCTGGGTTTCCGATTGCAAATACATCCACATATCCACGCCTTTCAAAACGCACCGTACCCAATGCTTTTATCGAACCCTAGAAATGTACTACTGCCAATATCTTCCTTCGTGGAAATGTACCAGCGACTGAGAGGCTGTGGCAAATGCATGGCTGACTTCCCTGAGGGCTCAGCCCATCACTTTCTGCTTGGCAGGCACAGGCTGAAGCAAAATTAATCTCCAATGTGATCCGCACAGTGGAAAAATACAGCGGCTGCCTAAGGGAGCCGCCAGTGAAAACAATTCACTCACTTCTCCCAGGGCAAGCCATTCCACCTCCCGCCAGCCCGGAGAGCCTGTGTGATAAACCCCTTTCCCCTCGTGTTGGATTCAGTGTTAGGGCTCTCTACAAAAGGTTACATTTGGCCCGAGACTGCTTTTCTTGGGGAAAAAAACAGCACCTCATTATGAAAAGATGCTTATGCTACATTAAAGTGTTTGCAGTGCAAGATTGAAATAGAGAAGACTATTGTTTAATACTGATAACGGGAGTTATCATAGCTGTCAGTTTTAAAGCTAGTACTTGTGTGTCTCATTTAACCCTTGGCTGTGGGGTAGGTATTACCCCATTTTACCGAAGAGGAAAGTGAGGCCCAGAGAGGTGAAGTGGCATGCCCAAGGCCACACAGCAAGTCACCGGCACCACGGAGATTGGAACCAGAACCTGAAAGAAGGCTGGAGACCCAAGTCCAAGTTCAGTCTAAAGACAGCTTAAGGGAGTAGGGAAGAGTGAGCTTCAGAGCCCGTTAGACTTCATCGTGGCTTCTTCACCATGTAATTTTTGTTGGGAAAGCTACTTATCCAACCCCTTTGGGCCTCAATTTCTTTCATCTGTAAAATGAAGATAATAAACCCTGCTTCCCTTGTGAGGAAGAAGCAGGCTCAGGAATATAAAGTGCCCGCAGGTACAGGCCCTGGAGAACTGTTTAGATCCCCTTTCCTGAAAAACGGTTCTAATGACCTCTGGCATTGCCCAGGTGTCAGTTTTCCCATTTTCCCACAGGCAAAAGGACGGGTTGCCCTGGACCTAATAGGTAAGGCTCCTGCCAGCTCCAATTCTAGAAGGCAGAAAATGCACCAGCGCATGCTTTATGCTTCTCTGCGGTTTCCAGGCACCCATTATTTCATCAGGATTCTTCCAACCCCAAAGCCGCCTCCGTATTCTTCCCTTTCCTGGGAATTTTGCAAATTGTAGCTAATTGGCGTTGGCCTGGAAGCCTCCTGCACCCATTCTGCTCCTTCTCCTGGCCCATCCGAGGATGACATCATGGTGTGTACACCTTTAAGATTATATAAATCTGTGATCCTACAGTGGCCTCCATCCCCATGGTAACGCGGAGGAGTTTCCCCTTTGTGAGGAAAGCTGTCGTGTCACTTCCTGCTGCTGACAAATCAGTTTAAGAGATTAAAAAAAGGGGTTGGGGGTTGGGGCGGGAGGCGGCCTGGGAGAAGTGCTGGCCGAGGTGGTTTCTGGTTGCCATACACAGAGGCAAACAGCGCGGCCGGCCTGCCCGGCAGCCCCGCCCGGCAGCCCCGCCCCGTGCCACGCCCCGCGCCACGCCTCGCGGCCCCGCCCCGCCCGGCAGCCCCGCCCCGCGCCCCGCCCGGCAGCCCCGCCCCGCGCCCCGCCCCGCGCCCCGCCCCGCCCGGCAGCCCCGCCCCGCGCCACGCCCCGCGCCACGCCCCGCCCGGCAGCCCCGCCCCGCGCACGGCCGCGCTCTCACCCCTCGCCGGGCCCCGGGTGGGTCCTGGTCACGCCGGATCTGTTTCTCTCCGCAGGTTGCAGTTTAGCGAGCAGGTGGGGAGGGCTGCCCGCTTCTGGGGGTTCTTTTGGGGCTTTGTAGGGCAAGACTATTCGAAAGCAGCTCCTGGGTCAGGAAGAGACTCTGTCCCCCTTGGTCAGCTCAAGAAAAGTCTTTCCTTCTTGCAGAACACAGTATGCACGTTGCTAAAGCCACGGTTGATAAAACTGTACTAAGGAAAGCACCTTAAAACCACCTTTTTAAGCTAAGCAGCAGGTCCACTCATTCATACGTTTATTCATTCAACAAATATTGAATGATTTTCTAGGGCCCCAGATGCTTTGGTTCAAGATTAAGTTTCTGCTCTCAAAGAGCTAATGATGGGGTAGCAGATGTGGCTCAAGCTGTTGAGCTCCCGTCTCCCACAGGGGAGGTCCCGGTTCGGTTCCCAGTGTTTCCTGAACAAAACAACAAGCAAAACAAAGGATAAAACCAATTTAGGGAAACCACTGTGGCTCGGTGGTTGAGCGCTGACTTCCCACTTACAAGGTCCGGGGTTTAATCCCCTGATAACTCAAAAGAAAAAAAAAAAAGGAGGGGCCTATGAGGGAGGGAGGGTATATAAATATGATAATTAAGAAATAAGATAAAATAAGATAAGAACAAAGGCTGTGAAGGTGGGTTATGAAGAGGGAAGGGCATTCTAGATTTGGGTGGTCAAATCAAATATCACATTTGACTGGCTAAGCTAAGACCTCCTGAATGATACAACCCAACTGGTCATTGGAGAGGTGAGCTGAGAAGATGGTTCCAGGCCAGGAGGGTGGCAAAGACCTAGGGTGTGAGAGGTAGTTCCATTGACCGATGCAGAGAGCTGTGAGTTTGTGCCTGATGTTAGTCATCTGTTTGTGAGTCTGTGCAGGAAGGGATCCTCTCTTACACATTTTTGCCTCACCCCCAACCCCAACCCCAGGGTTTAGTCCAGGGCTTTGAACAATAGGCACTTTATACATGTCTTTTGAATGAGTGAGTGTGCGCCATTCATTTAACCCATCGCATGTACTCAGTAGATGTTAGAATAACACAATCAAAGGAAAGTCTGACATTCTGTTTCGAATGCCTGGAATGAAGCTGATTGTCAAGTAGGAGTTGCATGACCTCGGCTTCTCTCAAAGCCTCAGATATCGCATCTCTAAAAAGGGTGTAATGAAAGTACTTGCTTCACAATAAGATTAAATGAAATATGTATAGAAAATGTTTGCTGTTACTTGACACACAGTAAGCAGTAAATGTTAGCTATTTTAATCATTATTATCATCATCATCAAGTGAAAGATGAAAATATGAAAACAAATATTTATTGGCAATTAACTTTGTAAAAAATTTCTCTCCCCTTCCCCCCCTCAGTTGTCTGCTGTCTGTGTCCATTCATTGTGTGTTCTTCTGTGTCTGCTTGTATTTTTGTTGGCGGCACCAGGAATCTGGGTCTCTTTTTTGTTGCGTCATGTTGCTGTGTCATATTTCCTTATGTGCGGCATCATTCCTGGGCCGGCTGCACTTTTTTCACGTGGGGTAGCCCTCCTTATGGGGCGCACTCCTTGCGCATGGGGCACCCCTACGTGGGGGACACCCTTGCATGGCATGGCACTCCTTGTGCGCATCCGTATTGTGCATGGGCCAGCTCACCGCATGGGTCAGGACACCCTGGGTTTGAACCCTGGACCTCCCATGTGGTAGGTGGACACTCTATCAGTTGAGCCAAATCCACTTCCCAGCAATTAACAACTTTTAATCTCTAGCTAAACCTGTCTCTTAACTGCAGACTTTACTCCAGTGTCCCCCTTGACAGATCCATTTGTTTGTCAGACTCCCAAACTTGGCAATTTCCAAAACCAACCTTTGATTTACCCCGAAGCTAACTTCTGCAGTTTTCCTACTTTCGTTACTGGCAAATTTATTCTCTCATTACATCAGATAAAAACATTTGGAAGATGTCTTTGATGTTTCCTGTGAAGCTCTCAAGCTATATGAACCCCAGAAAATCATGTTCTTAAGGGTAATCCATTCTTGTGGGTGTGAACTATTGTGGGTGGAACCTTTCGATTAGCTTATTCCATTAAGGCATGGCCCAGGGTGGGTCTTAATTTTCTTGCTGGCGTCTTTTAAGAGAATGTAATTCAGAGAAGGAGAAGGCCATGGAAGCCAGCAGCTGAGAGCAATGAAACCCAGGATAGAAGGAAGAGACCAGCAGATGCCACCATGTGCCTTGCCACGTGCCAGAGGACTTCAGGGTCGCCAGCAGCTGGTCTTTGGGGAGAAAGCATCACCTGATAAGGCCTTTATTTGGACATTTTCAGAAGTGTAAGCTTGTAAGCTAATAAATCACCATCTTAAAATTCAATCCATTTCTGGTATATTGCCTTCAGCAGCCTAGCACACTAAAACACACCTCCCTTTCCCTTTTTCTCATAACCTATATCCAATTTATTAGCAATTTGATCCTTTTTCAAAATATATCCATTTCCAAAGTATATCCACCCCAAAACACTTCTAAAACTACCTCTCCAGTCCAGACCACCGTAATATCCTGTCTGAATTACTGCAGTGTCCCTGGCTAGCGTCCCTGCCTCTGCCACAGTCCTCTTCAGTCTACTGACAACCAGAAGTCAAAGCTATCTTTTTAATATTTACTTTAGTGCAGATATGCTGGTAAATTCTTCCAGTTTTTGCTTGCCTACTAATGTTTTATTTACCATCATTAATGAAGATTTCACTGGGCAAAGAATTCTTGTTTGACTGTTTATTTCTTTCAGCACTTTGAAGATAAGTTCTGTTGTCTCCTGACTTTCCTTGCGTTGGGAAGTCAGCTGTTCATTTTACTGTTGTCCCTCTGAGGGTCATCTATGTTTTCCCTCTGGTTGCTTTAGGATTTCTCTTTGTCTTTGTGTTTTAGCCATTTTATTACAATGTGTGTCTGTCTAGTTTTCTTGCTTATATTACTTGTGATTTGTAGTGCTTCTGAATCTGTGGCGTGATGTCTTTCTTCAGCTTTGGAAAATTCTGTCGTTATTTCTCTATTTATATACTTTAGCGTATTAAACACAATTATATTAAAACCTGTGACCAAAAACTGGATTCTCTTGTGTTTATTCCTATTTACTCATATGCATGGCTATTTTTGATTGTGTGTCAGGCATTTTATATGAACATTTTTTGGAGATTATTTTAAACTGAAGATGATGTTATCTTCCTCCAAGAGGATTTACTTTTTTCCCCCTTAGCAGATGGATAGGGGTTGAGGAATTCCAGATCACCTTATTCCAATCAGAGAGCCAAACGGCTGGAGACGGCTTGGTCTAGGCTTTAGACACTGTGAGGGCTGCCCCTTATTCACAGGGTAGGCTTTCGGGCTTCTAGCTAAAAGCCTGGGGTGAAGCTTACCAGGCTCCAAACCTGGAAGGCTTACCTTTGGGTAATTCTCTTAAAAGCTTAGGGATGTATCAGGTTCCCCTTTGTTGTACCCTGAACTCGAATTTTCATTTCCTTAGACTTGTGAGTCTTTGAAAAGCTCTGCTCAGCTTCTTAGCCTCTAGTCTCCTTTTCCAAAATTAGCAGGTGTCTTCTGGGGGAAAAGGCCCTGACTGCTGTGTTCATCCCTCTGGGTTTTCTTCTCCCAGACTGGGAAAAGAACCCATGAGTCCTCACTGCCCTTTCTGTGCTCCAATGTCTTCAGATACACACACGTATTTTTTTGGTCCAACTTCTCTAGCCCTCAGCGGTGGGGTTGGCCTAAATTACATGGTCTGCCACAACCAGAAGGGATTTAGACTTTCAAAATCCAGAGCGAAATTTTTAGCACATACATTGGATCATTTTTATCCTCTGCTTAAAACACTCCCACAACACCAGCTGTCATTCAAAATAAAAGACTAAGTTCTTACAACGGCCTAGAAGACCCTACATGATTTGTCCCCATGGACTATTTCTGCCCATGTGTCCTCACTCATCTCTTCCAGCCATGCTGGTCTCCATGCTCTTTCTTGAATGGGCAAAGTTCACTCCTTCTTCAGGGCTCTGGGCTGTTCCCCTGCCTGGACTGATCTTCCTTCAGGCTCTGCAGGGTCAGCTTCTTCATCTCCTCCAGGTCTCCACCCCAAACCCTCTAAACAGAGCTAGTCCCTGACTGTGGCCCCATGTAAATTATTGACCTCCTTTCCCCAAACCTGGCACTCCCATATCCCTTACTCTGTTTTACTTTTCTCCACGGCACTTCTTACCATCTAATATTTACTTGTAGGTTGATGCGTCCCCACTAGAATGTACACTCTTGAGGGCAGGGAGCTTGTTTGTGTTTTCCACTGCTCCTGCTCTTAAAACAATGCCTGGCAAGATGTGAATGTTCACCAAACGTGATGAATAAACTGAAGAACTTTGAAGGCTGTGGACTACTGCCCTCCTCTTTGGGTGGGTCCAGGACCGGAGCGAGGGGGAAGTGATTCTTTTCTGCACAACCAACTTCTTTCCTTTCTACATGAGGCAATTTCCCTTGGAGACCTCCCAACAACAAGCCACGGTATACAGATGAAATAAAGTATAGGAGAGTGCTTTGTAAGCAGGAAATGACATGAGGGGCCTGGCTACGCAGGACCCGGCAATCCTGGTGCTCAGCTCTTGGGAACAGGGCGATGATTCTGGAAAGGACAGTCGTGGGAAAACCTGCCTCAGCGACTCCACTAGAGCCCCATCCTCCCACCCACTTCCCCCCACATTTCCTCCCTCCCATCCAAAGAAGAATTTCCCCATGGCGTGTGCTTCTAGCGAGGAGAAGGGGGCAATGGGTGATTCATGGGGAAGTCTGGAGATGTGCTTGGGGTTTATGACTCATGGCCTCTCAGCTAATAGATGGATAGATATCCCTTCTAAATCTCCTGGTAGTGTCCTTTGCCAGGGCCTCTATGACTATTGGGGATTCTTGTCTGGGCTCCCATAGAGCTTTCACCCACCACCTTCCTGGAACTCAACACTCTGTGCTGTTGTATGTTTGTTGCTCAATAAATGCTGATGGAAGGAAAGAAGGAAGGAAGGGAAGAGTGAGGGGAGGGGTCACCAGCCTCCCCCATCAGACTGTGAGCCACGGAGGGCAGGGACCAGTTTTCTCCATTTCTGTTTTCCCAGCCCCCACTGCAAGGCTTGGCATATTGCAGGGAGATGAGTGGGTGAAGAAAGCTTTTGTGGGTCTTGAGGCACCCCTTTCTAGGAGAGTGCCAACTGGGTAGGGTAGGGTGAGGGTGTCAGTGCCAGCAGGGCTGGGGTTTGGTGTCCCCCTGTGGAGGATGCTGGAGAGGCTAATGTCATGGCAGATGGTACCAGTCGGGATAGGCACCCTAGACCCAAACAGAGGTCAGTGGTGAAACCCACCTTGCCTGAACACTACCTGCTGCTGGGTCTCACGGTGGACAATGGGCACACCGGGATGGAGAAGGCAAGGTTGCTGATCTTGGACATTCCCAGCAAGTGGCGGAGACGGGCAGGTTGACCACCATTTCGGTACAGTGACCTGGGAGCTGTAGCTGAGTGTAGGTAAGAGTGGGGGGGGGGGGGTAGGAGATGCAGGGGGAATGGGTAGAGGGCAGAAGAAGGAGGGGAGGCTTCCTGGAGGGGATGGCCTTTGCTCCTTAGAAGTCTAGGGGACATGGGTCTCCTGTCCCCAGGCCATAGGGAGATCATCTGAAGCCAATTTACTGTTGCTCAATATGGAAGGGAGAGGGGCCCCAGGCCTTGCCGAGGCTCAATTAACTGGTCCTAGAAATGAACTCCGCAGAGCCCTCATGGCGATCTGTGCACTGTGATAAAACATTTTCAGGCCCCGTGGTGGACTTCTTTTTTTGCTTTTAATAATTATTCATTTTCATAACTTAAACAATGAAAAAACATTTTTAGTTTCCTGTAAAGAGAAAAGAAAACATTCCTTGCATAAACTATAATGGTTTCAATTTTATTTAGCTTGAGTATAATCTCCCTTAGTTTATAAAAGACCCATTAAATAAATTAACATTATATGTACAAAATCTTTAGAGTAATAAAATTTTTTTTTTTTTTAATTTTTTTATTTTTTATTGACTTTGTAATAATATTACATTAAAAATATATATGTGAGGTCCCATTCAACCCCACCCCCCCACCCCCCCTCTCCCCCCCCCCCAACAACACTCGTTCCCATCATCATGACACATCCATTGGATTTGGTAAGTACATCTTTGGGCACCTCTGCACCTCATATACATTGGTTCACATCATGGCCCATACTCTCCTCTATTCCATCATGTAGGCCCTGTGAGGATTTACAATGTCCGGTGATAGAGTAATAAAATTGTAAGTTCATGTTAATGAAATTAAGCTAAAGAGGAAAGATTGTAGATATGCTCTCTTAAATTTCTTTGGTAATTGTAATTTAATAAGTTTATTTAAACGTAAGGTAACTAGTCAATGTGGTTGTAGTCAATTATAAAAAGTTTGTAAAACATCTTCCAAGCTGAAAACGTTTAGTTCTAGTTCTAGAAGTCATTTTTTTTCTTATTATGCAGATTTTAAAAAATATATATTTTTGTCTTTATTCATTTTTTTAATATTACATTCAAAAACTATGAGGTCCCCATATACCCCCCCACCCCCGTGGTGGACTTCTGAACGTGTGTGGCGCCCTGAGGCCAAGGAAGTGATGACTGGGGAAGAAGGACTGAAAAGCTTTATCATCAGATGGGTGGTCTCCACCGCTCTCCTCTCACTGGGTCAGAGGGCCTGGGGCAGGGTCTGCCGCTGCCTGCCTTCGTCGTATCATCACCGTCACCGGCCACGAGCCCTTTCTCACAGGCCTGCCCGGCAGTGCTTAGGATTCCTGCCGTCTCGCAGGAGGGGGTGCCCAGGGGCTGGAGACCCGGAGAACGCTCAAGAGCCCCACGATGGGCTGAACTCCGCGCGCGCCGAGGCTCCAGCAGGCGGTCTTTCCTCTGCCGCAGGCAAGGAGGGGGTGAGGCCTGCTCTGGCGCTCCAGTTGAAGGTCAGAGAAGGTGGGAAGGGCTGAGGCTGGACGACAGACAAGGGGCACCCCGAAGGACTCCTGGGAAGGAGGTTTATGTGGCCTCGTGTCCTCAGCACCCTTGGAAAATCTCCAGTCCACTGAGGAGCTGACTGTGTGGGGCAGAAATAGCTGGTTGTCCCTCAGTATCTCTTCTCCCTTTATTTTTTAGTAATAGTTTTTAGCCAAGTTCATGTCCCACATTTCCCAGCTTCCACTGTAATGAGGCATGGCCATCTGACTCAGCCAGGCTTAAGGCATGTGTGCAATTTCCAGGAAATGTCTTAGAGGAGGGAATGCCTTTCTCTCCCCTTTCATACTTCCTGGTATCTAGGGTACAGATGTGATGGCTGGAGCTTAGGTAGCCATATTGAACCATGAAGTGATCTTGGGAATGATGGCAGAGCAGCATCACAGGAGTCTGGGTCTCTGAGGACTGTTGGAGAACAATTCTCCATGGAGTGTCTCACCGCTTGTGACAGTTTTTTACCTGAACTATTTTTTCAAAGATGGCTGTGTGGCAAAGACAGTTTTCCCCTGGGGCAGAGGGCAGACTTGTTTCCTGACCAGGATAATAAAGATAAAGGTCTTTCTCCATGGTAAAGGTTGACCAGGTTTGCTAGCAACCTCTTATAAGTTTAGAAGTTCCCTAAGCTCAGCACATCTCAGCTGTGACACCAACCCGTTGTGTGCACAGCCTCCACCGACACTGGAGGGCAAGGGCAGCCAGCAGCAACTTGAACTCGCGCTGCCTGCTCTGCTGTGCTTTTTCTCTGACCTAGGAATCTCATGTTTGCTGCCAGCCTTTCTAAAACTATGGTAGGCTCACTTGTGAGCTTGCAAGTAGAGGAAAATCTCAGACCTCCATGCTTCTGAATAAGCAGAGCTCATAATATTATTAGCCCTGGTGGATTTTTTGGATGTGAGCGAGAAAATTTCATTTCCATATTTGTGTTTGTCTAAGCCACTCGTATGTTAGGTTTTACCCGTTACTTGCAACTGACCTAAATCCTAACGAATACGCAAAGTTATCCTTCTGCTTAAAACCTTCCAGTGGCTTCTGGAGTAAAACCCACCTCTTTCTGTGACTTCCGAGGACACGGCTGATCTGGGCCCTGGCAGAGCGGTGAAGAGCAAGGTCTCTGGAGTCAGGCGCTGCTCCACACGCCCGGGGCCTTGGGCGAGATGTCTGACTTCTCAGTATCCAGATTCCTCGTCTGTACAACGGAGCAAGAGCAGAACCTACCTCGCTGGGTCATCATGAGGGCGAATGGAGTTACTGCGGGGACGTGGTGGCTCACACCCGACAAGGGCTCAGGTCCTGTGGCTGCTAGTGGCCGCCCTCCACTGCAGCCAGCCACGTTCCCCTCCCCTGCCTGCTTTTCACAAACTAAGCTCGTTTCCACGGCAGAGCATTTGCACCTTTGCTTAGGGTAGGAACTCTAAACCCCATCCCCAGCAAACACTCACGCACCCACACTGACACACATCTTCATAGCCATACACCTGTATGCACAGACAGCTCACACACCCATCAACACCCACACAGACTCACAAATACATGTACTCACACCCCCACACTTTCATGCACGTGCACACAACACACACATACACACTCACACATGATCACATCCCGCACATGCACATATGCACACTCACACCCACACAAGCTCACATATACACACATACACACACACTTGCAATCACGCCCCCCACGCACACCGGCAAGGGGGCTGGTTCTCGCCACCCTCAGCCTCGCCTGGCCCTAACACCTCCTCTCACGCAGCGCCCCTGCATTCCTCTGCCTTGGCGTCCCATTCATTCGCTTAATTCCACTCTCCGCCATGGCCGTGCCCACCCACGCAGCATTCACTGAGCGCATCGGTGCGCCGGGCACTGCTCTAGGCTGTGGATAACGGTGGTAGTTTATCGCTGCGTCCCCTCCCAGGCTGGAGGCGCCTGTTGGGCAGGGGCCACGCGGTCTTGTGCCGGGAATAGAGCAGGTGCTTGAGAAATGTTCTTTGGGATGAACGGATGAACGTGTGGATGGGGCCACCAATTGTCTGGGGGGAAGGCCCCCTCTACAAACCACCTTTTGGTGAGAGCTGAGGTGTGGCGAGGGTAAAGGGAGCGTGACACGCTGCTGGGACTGGACTTCCTGCCTCATCTGTCTGGTCTTGTCAAACGCAAGCACACACTTCTCCTTTCTCCCTTCTACCGTGGGGACAAGGAGGTGGCCTCTGCTCCTTGGTGGGCTGGTTCCAGAGCACACTCCTTCTTCTTCCTCTTCTGTATCCCCACAGAGAGTGGGAAGTCAGGCTAGGGGGGATTTGGTGCTTCTGCTTTCCCAGGCAAGATTTCTCTCCAGCGTGTGGCGAGGACCCCCGGGGGTTCTGGGCCCCTCCACCTGGGGACAGCACCCTTCTCCCTTGCTCCCATCTTAGAGAGGGTCTAGGCAGGGTGCCTGGGGTGCCCCACAAAGGCCCCCAAAGGGTCTTCTCTCTCTTTTGGCCTTGGACTCTCTCTGGCTCAATGGGAGGCAGGGGGAGGACAGATGCTGAATCTTGGGAAGAGCAAGTAGTTCGACAATATTATAGTTTGAAGACACATAATCATTCTTCCTGTTGTTTCTAAAACACCAAGCCCCAACAGCAAAAAGCCAGTTTGACAAAAATCTTCTTGGAGGTGGGGGGTAAGGAAGGGGGAGGCAAAGGTAGAAGAGATGTGGAAATATTGCCTTGAGAACGTAGAGGGGCAGCCCGGTATCTGAGGCGTGAAAACCAGGTGCCGGTGGGAGTGCGTGTGCGCGTGCGCGGTTGTCTGGGCGTGCTGGCGGGTGGGCAGGTGCAGGCAGGCAGGGGAGGGTGTGGCGCTGCGCGGGACCCGCGAGCTCCTCGCGTGGCTGTCCGGGTGTGAGTGGCTTGCTGGGATGGAGGACACAGGTGCGCCCGGGGCAAGGAGGGGCGCCTCTGGTGGAAGGCCGGTGGCCCCGGCTGGCAGCTCGCCTGGGGAAGCCGAGTGGGAGCCAGCCTCCTCCATGCCCTCTGCCCACTGGACCCGCAGAGTTCGTGGTCATTTAAGGTGCTGGCGGGGGCAGGCAGCTCATTGGGTGGCTGGCCGCCCGAGGAAGAGATGGTGCGGCCCTTCCAGGGGGGCCCGGGAGCTATTTTTAGAGGCCTGGGCTGACTCCCAAATCCTACTATTTCTGGCACCCGAAGATGGCCCTGAAGGATGTGGAAAATTTTCACGTTAAGAATGTCTGGTTTCCCTTCGACTAGGGTAGAGCCGGGAGGCCGGGGCACAGGGCTTCTAGGAAACTTCACAGGCACGGAGAGCATGACCTGGCCACCATCCTCCTGTCCTCTCAAGACTGGCCACGGTCCTTTAAAAGCATCAGCTGCATCTGGGGTGGCCATCAGTCCCAATTTGCTTGGGACCGCCCTGGCTCGAGTACCCAAACCTCTGCACCTGAGAAACTCCCAACATCCAGGGAAAGCGGGATGGTTGCTCACTCTTGCTCAAATTCAGTCTCTTTCAGTTCTACAAGGCCTCTCTTGAAGCTAAATTAGCAAAAACAACACTAACAAGAATTGGGCTACCGTGTATCAGCTTCCAGAATATTCACAATATTCCTACGGTGGGTACTATTAGCTCCATTTTATGCACGAGGAAAGCGAGGCACCGGAGGTTAAGCAACTTGCCCACTGTGAGACGGCTGAGCGCGGGAGCCAGGATTGCAGCTCCGCGTGGAGCTGGAGGCAGAAGATGCCTTTGCATCCAGCAACACCCGCGTCCCCGAGGGCCAGGCAGCTGGCGCAGTGGGTGCTTAGGAAGTATCACGCCTTTTCCACCCCTCCAACCTTTTGGGGACGGCAGGTTCCCGTCTGTGTGAGTGGACCTTTGTCCTCGAGCCGCCCCTTGCAGGCCGCACGGCGTGGCGCCTGGGGACCGGAAGGCCCCTGACTTGCCGCCCTCTCCTTCTCGCTTTTCTGGCAGTTTGGAGAAAGAGACCAGGGACCAGAGCTCCAGCTCTGTCCTCTGGGCCCCGCTTTCCCTCCGCGACCCGGAGAATGGGCTCATTAACGACCCCGCCCTCGTAGGGGGGGGGGGCGGCGCTCAGGGCCATCACCTGGGATCTGCTCGGGACCCGGAAGCCGCGGCGGCGGCGCGGGGCGGGCGCGGGCGGTGCGGACGTGCGCGGCCGGCGGGGGCGCGACTGGAATGCGCCCGCGCCCCGCCGGGCCGCGCGGTTCCTTCCGCTGCGGGCGCGTCGGCGCTGGCGCGGGAAGGGCTGGGGGCCTCGTGTTCCCAGCGGGCCCCCTCCCGGCCGGGGAAGTGGAGGAACAATGGGACCCCGCCGCCCGGGGGCGGGGCCCGCGGTGGGTGGCGGTGGGTGGCGGGGCCGGGGCAGCTCCGAGTTGGAGCGGCCTGCGTCCGTTCCCAGGAGCCGTGAGAGCGGGACCCCTTCCTGGGATTACTCGGGCGTCAGGCACGTGGCTGCATCTTCTCGTTGAGTACCTGCGACCCCCCTGGCAGGGCAGCGCCCACCTGCACACTTACAGGAGGCGGCCTCGGAGAGGCCCACGGGCGCGGCCCGGGGTTGGCAGGGCCGGGGCAGGCGCTGCCCGCTGCTGCCGTGCTCCAGCGGGGGCTCGGGGCTGGGGCTGGGGGCCTCGAGCGGGGCTGGGAACCTTGCAGCGGCCGCTGGTTCTGCTTGCTCAGGGAAGACACGCGCGCACACACAATCTTTGACGAGAGAACTCAGCTCTGCCCGCACAGCACAAGAACGCTGTGAAGACACCGGAGTCCCTATTTTACAGGTGGGGAGCTGGAGGCGCAGAGGAAGGGTCATTCATAATGCAAGCAGGACTCACTGTACCAAGAAGGATTCTAAAAGTGGGAAAGAATCACAATTACTTCCTGTGTAAGTTGGACTTCAGGGTAATCCAATGATTTGATGAAGGGGAAGTTTCTATTTATGGACTTCAACTCCTGCTTTGGAAAGGTAGAAGGAGGGAAAGCTGTGGCTCAAGCAGTAGGGCTCCTGTGCCTCCAAATGGGAGGCCCTGGGAAGCTAACCAGGGCCTCCTAAAAAAAAAAGGAACAGACATAGAGAGCAGATAGCTAGCACAAACAATGGGGAGACGGGTGCATCTAAAAAAATGTCAGAATGATAAAATCAGGGTCATAAAATCAGAGAGTCATCATTGTGCAGCGCCTAATGAATTAATGGAAGGAGGCATTGGGTACCGACAACTGCTCACATGAGGAAAAGATGGACAAGCAGGCAAGATGAGTCTCCTGATGGACGGACACAGTACCACCTGTTGTCCTACCGAAAAATCCAAACTGAATCTGACCAAGCTCCTCGACGGAGCTGCCAGTTTACAGGAACTACAGGGGACAGAGGACTCTGTTACGTGGCAGCACAGGGATGCCGTCAGCCCACTTCAGAGGTGAGAAAGTCTACAGAATGAACAGCCAGTTTCTTCTACAAATAAACTTCAAGTAAAAAAGTAGAGAATCACTCAATCCATCCAGCAAGGGAGAAGCGACAGATAAAGAGGACTTGGAGATATATCAACCAATCTCTGGGTACAGTTTCCTTTAGGGCTCTGCTTAAAAGAAAATACAAAAAGCAAACAAATGAAAACCACTTATGAAATAATCAAGGAAGGGAAACGGACTTTGGCCCAGTGGTTAGGGCGTCCGTCTACCATATGGGAGGTCCGCGGTTCAAACCCCGGGCCTCCTTGACCCGTGTGAAGCTGGCCCATGCGCAGTGCTGATGCGCGCAAGGAGTGCCGTGCCACGCAAGGGTGTCCCCCGCGTGGGGGAGCCCCACGCGCAAGGAGTGCGCCCGTGAGGAAAGCCGCCCAGCGCGAAAAGAAAGTGCAGCCTGCCCAGGAATGGCGCCGCCCACACTTCCCGTGCCGCTGACGACAACGGAAGCGGACAAAGAAACAAGACGCAGCAAATAGACACCAAGAACAGACAACCAGGGGAGGGGGGGGAATTAAATAAATAAATAAATCTTAAAAAAAAAAAAAAAAAAAAGAAATAATCAAGGAAGCGTCTGGTCCTCTGTTTTTTTGACAGATCCCCCCAGATGGGGCTGTTAGGATGAGGCAGATTTGAGACCTCTTATCTTGAGGTAAAATGGGGACAACCCCTGGGCAGCGTTCTCTGTCTATCAGTGTTTGTGGAAGGAGGGAGAGAAGGAGGGAGGGAAAGAGCATTTCTCTCTTCTGTCCTCTCTACTCAGTGTCATCTTTTTTTAGAGCGTGCACCTTGTAGGCAGCCAGAGTCTGACCTTTTTAGTCTGCCGTCCCGAGGCTGTGTTTAAAATTAGGCCCCTTGAGCCAGGGGCTGCTGTGGTCCTGCTCTGGGGAAGTGGCCTCAACAGAGGCTCCTGTGCTGGGACCCTGAAGCCGGGCGCCCCAGGCTGGCCGCCGCCCTGCCCCTTTGAGGACGAGCCTGCCTGGGTGGTTTAGCCTGCTGAAGTCCTGCAGGGGCCGGCTCTTCCCAGGCCCCTGGGCCCGGGTCACAGTGCTGGGAGCTGAGACGTGGGGACCTCGTCCTGATGGCAAGCCCCGCACCCTCCTTCTCAGGATGGTCTTTCCATTCGAAAGATGGGGAAATGAGCCTTGCCCAAGGTCAGATCGCAAGTTACTATTATCACTGTCTTTTAACAATTATTATTTAAAATGGCTCACTTTAATTTAGTAGGTTAAATCATGTCCATGGCAAAAGATTCAAAAGTACTACATGATCTGATCTGTGACAAGTGACTTCTTTTTTAAGAGTATTTATTTATTTCTCTCCCCTTCCTCCCCCACCCTGGTTGTCTGTTCTCTGTGTCTATTTGCTGCGTCTTCTTTGTCCGCTTCTGTTGTTGTCAGCGGCATGGGAATCTGTGTTTCTTTTCGTTGCGTCATCTTGCTGTGTCAGCTCTCCGTGTGTGCAGCACTATTCCTGGGCAGGCTGCACTTTCTTTTGTGCTAGGCGGCTCTCCTTACGGGGCGCACTCCTTGAGTGGGGGGCTCCCTGCGCGGGGGATACCCCTGCGTGGCAGGGCACTCCTTGCGCGCATCAGCACTGCACATGGGCCAGCTCCACACGGGTCAAGGAGGCCCGGGGTTTGAACCACGGACCTCCCATGTGGTAGACGGACACCCTAACCACTGGGCCAAGTCCGCCGCCCAAGTGACTTCTTCCTATCCCTACATCGTGTTTCTTCATTCTCCATGCCAGAAACCGATATTGGCAGTTTCTTGTGCATCGTTCCAGAGAAGGACGGTCTGGCCAGCCTTTCTCAGCGGGGATAGAGGTAGGTCTTCATGTCCCAAGGCCTCCGCTATGTGAGGGAATGAGTTTCTCTCCTCTGCGTCTGGAGTGGTACCAGTTATGCCTCATCCTTGAGTGAACTGAGAAAATATTCCCTCATGTCATTTTCTGTATTCTGTGGTTCAGATCTTGACCTATAGAAGGTCAATTGAATAAACTGTTTCTTTCATTTTTGTTTTTCCTCCCATATCTCTTGTTGAGTCAGCTCACCGTACCTGCCTTTCCCATCAGCTGGCTGTCTTCCTTAGGAGGCACTGGGAACCTCTGCTCCCTGCTTTGTTGCGTCTCTTATTATGTTTTTTCCTCTTGTGTCTCTTGTTGTGTCAGCTTGCCATACCTGCCTGTCGTGCCAGCTCGCTGTCTTCTTTAGAAGGCACCGGGATCCAAACCAGAGACCTCCTGTATGGCAGGCAGGAGCCCAGTGGCCTGAGCTGCATCTGCTTCCCTGAATAAACTGTTCCATACCTCTTTTTTTTTTTTTTCTCTCTCTTACTTTATCATCAGCTGATGGAGAGCTGCCTCTTTCTGGTTATTTAACCCACCTCCTCTGATGGGGTGTGTCGATCGACTCCGGTGTTTTACCTCTATACGTGATGTTTCGCGTACGTCTTCATGCACAAGTGTGAGGATATCTGTGAGATAAATTCCTAGAGGAACAAGATGTTACTGATTTGTGTCAAAACTGCACTGGTGCCCAGGCTTCTAGGAACAAGTGCAAAAAGATTTTGCAGCCAGTCTGGAGGAATTTGGCCAGGGCTATCTGGAGAGCCTGGATGTGCACACAATCTGAAAGTTAGGCGAGGACAACAGGAATTCCAGCTGTTCTGGAAGAGTGTGGGCTTACTACATGATAGCCAATTCCTTGTTGCCTTATTTCATTCTCACAGCAGCTCTGTGAGGTGGGCACCTATAGTCCCATTTACTGCAAAAGCTCAGAGAGGTTCAGTCACTTGCCTGATGGCACACAGTGGGTAAGAGGCAAAGTGGGGATTTGAACCCACGTGAGGGTCCAATGCCTGTGCCTTTTCTGCTCTCCCACTTGACAGCCTGCAAGTATATCCTGAGTGGCTAAGGTTCAGAGATGGTCCATTGCCCTACTCCAGAGGGTGGTGGTCCCATCCAGCGTGTGGATCCCCTGGCGCTGTGCAGGGCACGGTCTGTGAGGCTGCACATGGCATTCCTGCTGGGATGCCACACTCTGCTCTCAAGAGTATCAAGGCCACTAAGCACCATCGCTGCCCTTAAGGGCTTGTGAGAGCAAAGCAGTCAATTCAGGAATTCTTTCCTTTGTATGCTCATCAAGAAGTTATCATAGACACTCATAACACCAAAATCGAGAGACTATTTTCTGTCTCCTAGGAGCTCCCAGTCATTGTGATTTAGAGGTGCCCCGTGATGAAGGAGGATGGGATTGACTCTTTTGGACTGAGGATCAGGGAAGACTTCTTAGAGGAAGAGGCAACTGGGTTGGGCCCTGAAGGATGAATAGGAGTTTGCCAGGGGAAAGAGGGGTGAAAAAGAGAGTGAGGGTTGAGGAAGGGCCTGTCAAGCAGAGGGAAGGGCCAGGGAAAGACACAGGAGTGAAATGAGCAGGACCGTTCAGGAACTAAGGAGTTCCTGTGACTCGAGGACGGAAAGGATGACAGGAAGTGGGGCGCTCTTGGGGGATGGATTGTGGTTGGAGAGGCAGATGGAGGCCCTAGAGGGGCTTCAGACACACAGACACGCACATGCGTGTGTAGCTGGTTCCTTAAGCAGGTTCAAATCCCGGCCCTGGCTGTGTGACCTTGGGCGCGGCATCCCCCACTCCGGGCCCCGGGGGGGACATGGCGGTGGTGGGTTCCAGCAAGGGGTCCTTGCCTGGGAGGTGCGTAGGGGCCGGAGCACACGGGCTGCTCGGCCCTTCCTTCGACCTGGGTTTGTACTCACGTGCCTGACCCTCCCCGCCAGCCGCTCCTGGGTTCAGGCCCAGCTCGTCTAGCTGGGAACTCCCAGGGTGGGGAGAGAGGCCCGGTGGGGCCGGGGAAGACGCGGCCGGTTTAGCTGGTCGGGGCGCTGGCCAGGCTGGGCCTGCCGCCTGCTGGGAGACTTCTTCCCACCGGGCCGGGGTGACTCAGCGCACGGCCCACTGTGCGGGGGTGGGGCGGGAGGGGTGGGGGCGGCGAGGGACGCCTGGCGGGGAGCACCTGTCGTGAGCCAGTCCCGGGCCCGGCCCTTTATTCCCGTGGCCTCATCTGACTCTCCGCAAAGCAGGTGCTTTATTATTCCCATTTCACAGACAAGGGAAACCGTGGCCTCGTTCTGCACAGGTGAAAGGAGGTTTCAAGGTCATGGCCTTCTCCCCCAGAGTCTGGATTCTTGGTATCTTCATCAAATCACACAGTTTCTTTACTTCCCCTTCAGGCTCATGAGAAATGGAGCTGGGGCCAGGGTTCAGTGATCCCGTTGTTTTGCGTGCCTTCCACACTCAGGGCGAAGGGAGGCCTGGGGGTGGCTCCTGCAAGTCACCCCCTTACACCCTGTGCTCTAGTGGTGCTTGCTTCAAGGCTACACACGCTTGCATATGCTGGTCCCTCTGCCTGGAATGTTCTGATTCTCCCCTATCTAGCTGGTAAACTCCTGTTCATTCGTCAAAACCCAGTTTAAAACAGCACTTTTTCTTGGGAGCTGACTTTACCCTAGACAGAACCAATCCCTCCTGCCCCCAGACAACCTGCGTCTTTCGTAACATCCTCCTATTAAGTCCCATTTACACGGGGCTGCAATTACACGTGGGCTTGTCTGTCTCCCCAGCTAGACGACCAATAACCCAAGGGCAAGGACTGCTCTTGCTTGTGTCTGGGCTCCCAGCCCTTAGTGTGGGGCCTGGCGCACCGAAGCCAGTCAGGTGACCTGGTGGGATTTAGCTGAGGCCTTGGGTTTGATTAGTATAGCTACAATGTTCGCCGAGCCCACACTTTTCACAGCACTGGGCTAAGCACGTCTCGCTCATTTAGTTCTCACAATAACCTCATGAGGCTGGGGTTTATTTAGGAGGTACCGGGGATTGAGCCAAGGGCCTCATACATGGGAAGCAGGCTCAACCACTGAGCTACACCTGCTACCCCGTGAGACGTGTTCTTTGCTGTTGTTGTTTTATTCACACATTTATTTCATAGATTTACTTCTCCCAATAAAATACCTTTGATAAACACCTAAAATGTCCAGGTATAGCATAGTTGAGATAAACTGGATCAAATACTGGTATTTTTTTTTAAATTTAATTTTAAAAAGAGAGATTATGCAAATGTCACATAAAAAATATCAGGGATTCCCATGTGCCCTGCTCCCCACACCTCCCACATTTTCCCACATTAACAACATCCCTCATTAGTAAGGTATTTTCCTTGCAACTGATGAGCACATTCTGGACCTTTTCCACTAAGTGTGGATTAAAATTTACCTTGTAGTTTACACTCTCTCCCACACAATTCTGTAGGTTATGGAAAGATTTATAATGGCCTGTTTCTGTTGTTGCAATGTCATTCAGGACAATTCCCAAGTCCCAAAAATGGTCCTGTATTACACTTGTTTTTCCCTCTCCCTGCCCTCAACTTCCAGTGGCCACTGCCTTCACCTCCATGATATAATTTCTTCCATTGCTAGAATCACAATAAGTCTATAGTAGAATACCAGTAAGTCTACTTTAGTTCATAGTTCATTCCCTAATCCTGAGGATTCTGGGATGGTGATGTCCACTCCACCTCTGTGGTCCCATTGGGCTGATGGATGGGACTCTCTTGCTTGCAGTTGTACCTGCTCTTGGTTCCTTGGTATGGTTGTTGTCCATCACCACCTCCATGTTAGCTGTCCTGGTTGAGACCACTGAACTGGAGAGTAGGTGTTGCAACTCCAGTGAGATTCAGGGCCCAGCTGGCACATGGACAGTTCAAAGATTTAAATCTCTTGGATGTAAACCTACAAACTTAAGTACTACTTACAGGTTCAAATATTTTTTAAAAATTATTTTTTATTTTTTTATGTTTAAATATTAATAGAAGGACAGAAGAGTCATGTGTAGGGAAACCACAACTGAGTCCAACTCTGTCCCTCTAGGGAGCATAAATTCCAAAGTAGGGCCCACTGTCAAGGTACCAAACTCCTGAACTATCTTCCCTCACTATAGTGTCTGGATGTCTCCAGAGCCCTCGGGAACCCCGCTATATTTGAGGAAATATTTACTGTGGCAGTCAATGAGATCCTCCTGATATGTGCATAAGCATAACCTCTGGAATGACCTCGCAACTCCCTTTGAAGTCTCTTAGCTATATAAACTCATTTGTCTTTATCTTTTCCCCCTTTTGGTCAAGGCCTTTTTCCAGTTGCATTGCTAGTTGGTGCTTGGTTGTAGTCCCTTGGTGCCAGGGAGGCTCATCCTCAGGAGTCATGTCCCAAGCTGGGGGGAAGATAATATATTTATATGCTGAGTTTGGCTTAGAGAGAGGCCACATTTGAACAAGGAGGCTCCCAGGAGGCACCTAATGAGAGTTGGTTTTTTTTTTTTTATTCATTTGTTTGTTTTTTTAGGAGATACTGGTTATTGAACATGGGACCTCATATATGGGAAGCAGGTGCTCAACTACTTGAGCTACTCCACTCCCCAAGGCTGAGTTATTATTATCCCCATGTCATTGAAGAGGAAACTGAGTCTCAGAGATGTTAAGTAACCAGTTCAAGGCTGCACTACCAGTAAATCACACCCCCAGGCCTAACTAATGCTGAAGTATTCAGTCCTAACTTATATATTGTTCTTGGCCAAGTATGAGATGATTCAAACTGGGACTTGGATTAACTTTAAAAAAAAATAAATGAACATTTATTTTCCTGTGTATTAGGGGGGAAAAAAGCTAGAGTATCCAATTTATGTGTCCTGGTAAATTTTTCTTCTTTTAATTTCACTATTAAGCCTTGGTATTAAGACTATATGGGGAAGTGGATGTGGCTCAAGTGATTGGGTTCCTGTCTACCATATAGGAGATTCTGTAGGTTTCATTCCTGGGCTTCCTGGTGAAGGCAAGCTGGCCCAAGGAGAGAGCTGGCCCACATGGAGTGCTGGTCCACGCAGGAGTGCTGCCCTGCATGGAGAGCTGGTGCAGTAAGATAATGAAACAAAAAGAGACATGGAGGAGAGACAATAAGAGAGGCAGCAGACCAGGGAGCTGAGGTGGCGCAAGAGATTGAGTGCCTCTCTCCCACTCCGAAGGTCCCAGGATTGGTTCCCAGTGCTGAGTAAAGAGAAGACAAGCAGGCACAGAAGAACACACAGTGAATGGACACAGAGAGCAGACAGCAATTGCAAAAACAACAAGGGGGGGAATATAAATTTAAAAAAAAAGTGTAATCCAAATTAAAAAAAAAAAGACTATATGTATTTGTTCATTTAAAGATTTTTAACAGGGAAGCGGACTTGGCCCAATGGATAGGGGGTCTGCCTACCACATGGGAGGTCCAAGGTTCAAACTCCAGGCCTCCTTGACCCATGTGGAGCTGGCCCATGCACAGGGCTGATGCGCGCAAGGAGTGCCCTGCCATGCAGGGGTGTCCCCCACGTAGGGGAGCCCCATGCGCGAGTGCGCCCCATAAGGAGAGCCGCCCAATGCGAAAGAAAGTGCAGCCTGCCCAGGAATGGCGCCGCACACACCGAGAGCTGACACAAGATGACGCAACAAAAAGAAACACTGATTCCCTGTGCCACTGATAAGGATAGAAGCAGTCACAGAAGAACACACAGCAAATGGACACAGAGAGCAGACAATGGGGGGGGGGGCAGAAGGGGAGAGAAATAAATAAATAAATAAATCTTTAAGAAAAGAAAATAAACAAATAAAGATTTTTAACAGTGGTGTGTTTGTTAATGAGTATTAGAAAAAAAACCAACATGTTCATCAAACCCATGACCTTTGGCTGTGATATAATTTCCTTCCAAAAAACGAATTGTAAGAAAGAAAAAACAAAAACAAAAAACAAGTTGTTTAACTAAAATAGCAGATCGATTTAAATGAAAATTTCAAGTAAAAACAGCAAGAATGAGGCTGGAACACGAGAATCCTGCCTCACTCCTGTTGGCCTCCTGGGGACAGCGAAAGAGGAAGTGGGCCCAGGGAACTGGGCCCAGAGTGGGGTGGAAGGCTCTCCTGGTCCCCCAGCCCCCCTCTACCCACCAGCTGTCTGTTCCCCACCCAGCAGCCAGAGCGACTTTTGAAAGATGTAAGCTGGTTCCTCTCCTGAGGAAGCCTCTAAGCTTTCCCTGTGCACTTGAGGTAAAGCCCATTCTTCCGCAAGGCCTAGATCATTCTCAGCCCAGCCTGCCCAACGCTCTGACCTCATTTCCCCACCCACTTCGCTGGTCGTTAGGCGGGAACCATGCTGGCCTCCTTGCTGATCCTGCCTCGGGGCCTTTGCACATGCCATTTCTTCTACTTGGATGGCTTTTTCCCGATTGTCACATAGACAGCTTCTTCTCAGCTTAAACGCTCCCTCCCCAGAGAGGCCCCCTCTGACCACCCACCCTGTTTATCTGAATTGCACCTGTGACACTGTCTAGAATTTTTTTCTTGGTTTCCTCTTCCTCCTTTCTCCCTTTTTTTACTGATTCAAAAGTGGATTTATTCAAAGATTAATGAATCAAAGAAAAACATCTGGAACCAACTTATCATTATTCTCCCAGTTAGTGTAGTTAACATTATTTAATTAAAAAAAAAACCTCGTACAGCAATTTTCATACAGATTGCATTCACCAATAAATGAAATCATTAAGGCCTCTCGTTTTTAAAGACTACTTTTCAAGGGAGTTAACTAAATACCTCACATTTTCAAGTAGTGTGTAGCTTATCTTTTGAGTGACGCTTTCATTCTTAGGAAATAATTTATGTTAAAATGATAATAGATACTTAACCATCATTTTCAAAGTTTTATTTTAAAAATGGTTTTTCTATTTTAAAGACACCGAATATGTGCACAGAAAAATATCGTCAACATCTCACTACTGAGTAGGAGCCATACCTTACATTTATTGTAATTTTTCCTCAACCCACCCTAATAGTATTTTTTAAGATATATTTTTATTACTGAATGTGAACTTAGAAAACAATCTCCTCCTTCTTCAGTTGAGTATTGTTTGTTGTTATAAAGTCCCATTAGAACAAGAACTCAGTCTTGTCACGCCTCTGTCCCCAGAAGAGTGGCTGGCACAAAGAAAGTGCCAGGAAAGAGTTGCTGGACACATCTGCGTGTGAGCGGTGGCTGAGGGGCCCGGAGAATGGGGTGTCACCCTGTTTAAACTCCTGCATCCGCCTCTGGGAGCCAAGCTTCTCTAAAAACAGCTGAGAGATTTGAGGTCCTCCAGCTGAACAGTCCAGCAGCTGAAACCAAAAATGCAGCTGGGATTAGTCACCCTTCGAGCCTGGTAACGCTGGCAGGGAACGCACGCCCCATCCAAACACACCACAACAGCGCGGGCCCCGGCGCCACCAGGGCCCCAGGTGGCAGCTCCGGCATTTGGGAGCTGGCAGCAGCTGGGTGCTGTGGGCACGGGGGGTGGGGCGTGGAATGAAGCGGGGCGAGGGCCACAGATAGGGTGACCCGGCCTGCGGGCCAGTGGTGGCGAGGGGCGGGGTGGCTTCTGAGGACACACTGGATCTCGAGTAAAGTAGCTTTGAGGAACGCACTCAAAGCTGTTGAAAAATAAAAATTCCACTCATAAACTGAAGCAGACCCCGTGGTTGTGAAATCAAATTCTTACACTTTGCATGCTTGAAAGGGGAAACGCTCTGCTTCTTTTTCCTTTTATAACGGCTTTATTGAAACATAATTCACATACCACACAGTTCAGCCATGTAAAGTATACAGCTCAATGGTTTTTAGGGTAGTCACAGGGTTGCGCAACCATCACCACAATTAATTCCAGAACCCCACACCCAATAACAGCTCCCTCCCCCCCAGCTGCTGGCAACCTCTATCCCTTTTTCTATCTCTACAGATTTGCCTATCCTGGACATTTCCTATAAAGGGAATCATCCAACATGTGGGCTTTTGTGACTGACGCTTTTCACTTAGCGTAACATTTTCGTCTGTGTGGTAGTATATACCAGCACTGCATTTTTTATTGTGGGAGAATATTCCATTGTATGGCTATACACATTTCATTTTTCCACTCATTGGCTGATGGACATCTAGTTTGTTTCCATTTTTGGCTATTATGAATAATACTGCTACGAACGTCTGTGCGCAATTATTTTTATTAGAGCAATTGAAGGTTTATAGAAAAGTCATGCAGAAAACACAGAGTTGCCATATACCCACCCCAGTTTTCCCTGTTATTAACACTTTGAGTTAGTGTGATAACTTTGTTACAATTGATGAAACAATATAATTGCACTATTAACTATGGCCTATAATTTAGGGTTCACTCTCCATGCTGTACAGTTCTATGGGTTTTTAATTTTGATTATGGTAACATACATACAGCCTAAACTTTCCTATTTTATTCACTTTCGGATGTACAGTTCAGAGCTGTTAATTACAGTCACAATGTTGTGCCACCACTACCACCATCCATTACCAAAAGTCTTCCATCGCCCCAAAGACAAACCCCGTACTAATTAAGCATTAACTTCCCTTTCTTCACCCCTACCACATACAATATTTGGGGTGGATGTATGTTTTCATTATCTTGGGTATATACCTAGGTGTGGAATCTACTTTCGGCTAAAAGGAAAAAAAGTATCCCCCAAGTCAAAATGTGTACAGTGGAGTGGTTTTAAAATGTCTCTTGGGGGAAGCAGATGTGGCTCAAGCAACTGAGCACCTGCCTACCACATGGGAAGTCCCAGGTTCAGTTTCTGGTGCCTCCTGGAAAAGAGAAAGCAAGACAGCAAGACAGTGAGCTAGTGCGTGACAGGCAGGCACGGCAAGTCAATGCAACGAGAAGATACAACAAGGAGACACAAAGAGAAAAGACAATGAGAGATACAACAAAAGCAGGGAACTGAGGTGGCTCAAGTGATTGGGCGCCTCCCTCCCAAATGGGAGGTCCCAGGTTGAGTTCCCGGTGCCTCCCAGAGAGTAGACGAGCACACAGTGAATGGACACAGAGAGCAAACAGAGACTTCAAACAATGAGGGGTGGGGGAATAAATTAAACAAATCTTAAAAGAAAAAAAGTCTGCTGGAGCTACAGTTGAATGAATGAGCTCCACAAGCACAGGGGCTACAGCTGTGCCTGGTACATACTAGAAATTCTCATACTAGAATATTTCTGAATGAATGCCCAAGTCCTTTCCATTCTGGTGCCCCTGTGAAAGACCCTGAAGGAAAATGAGACAAAAATGGGCCTCTATCCACTCATTCCGTCAATACGCGCCCCTTGAATGTAATGAACGGTTTTGAGTTTCTTGAACAAAGGCAGAGAAGACCCAAGCCCTGTACAGCAGGGCCCCACAGCCCAGCCTGGAAAAGTAAGCAAGGCATGCATCCTGCTGTAAGGAAGGAAGCATGCACCCTTTTGGGTTCTCTCTCTCTTTTGGTGTTTCCTCTTAGAGCCAAGGACACTTGCCCCAAATTCCTGGCTGAGATTTCTCCAGTCCCCAGGGCACACGCAGCAGGGGGAAGACAGAACAATCATCTCTGGGTGATGCTTGGCCTGCCCCAAGGGCCGGTCCCCAGGTACCTGCTTCTTGTCTTTTTGTCCATAGCAAGGACTAGCTTAACTCTTTGAAGGAATAAAGAGCATCTTGCAGGAAGCGGATGTGGCTCAACTGATAGAGCATCCGCCCACCACATGGGAGGTCCAGGGTTCAAACCCCAGGCCTCCTGACCCATGTGATGAGCTGGCCCCTGAGCAGTGCTGATGCACGCAAGGAGTGCTGTGCCACTTAGGGGTGTCCCCCGCGAAGGGGAGCCCCACGCGCAATGTATGCACCTCGTAAGGAGAGCCACCCCGTGCGATAAAAGCGCAGCCTGCCCAGGAGTGGCGCCGCACACACGGAGAGCTGACGCAGCAAGATGATGCAACAAAAAGAGACACAGATTCCAGGTGCTGCTGACAAGAATCCAAGCAGACACAGAAGAACACACAGCGAATGGACACAGAGAGCAGACACCTGGGGGGGTGGGGAAGGGGAGAGAACTAAATAAAAAATAAATCTTTAAAAAAAAAAAAAAAGAACATCTTGCCTGTGGTCTTTTTCTGAGTGTGGACATATTTACAAGGGCAGAGGGTTAACAAGTAGCCCAGAGGGATATGGGGCTCAGGGAGGGCGCACGGTACAGCCACTGCCCGTGGGGACCCCTGTCTGGGAATCTACAGCCTTCTGTGTTCTGTTGAGTTGCCAGCCTCATTCTCCTCTCCATTCCTGGTATACTTTTGCTCACAGATTGTTGATGTATCCTTCTTTAAAGAAGATAGTTGTTTGTTCATTCATCAACATTTACTAATAACCTATTGGGTTGCAGGTAGCTCAGTGGTTTAGCGCCTGCTTCCCATCTAACAAGGTCCTGGGTTCAATCCCAGCACCTCTTAAAAAAATAAAAATAAAAAAAGAGCATCTTCTATATTCCAGGCCCTCCCAGGGACACAGAGACAAATACAACTTTATCTTGAGTGCCTCATAGTCCAGCAACATAGAAAGAAAAGTAAATAAACAGAGAACTCTGCGTATGCACTATTACAGGAGAATGTTCAAGAAACATATTGATTTTATTCCATCTCACACACTTTTCTCACTTAGAGTACATATACACACATAATACACTGTTTTAGTTGCATATCTTAAAGATATTCTGTTTCCACCTTGAGTATATGTAGTATTTTATTTCGATTTTTGATCTTACGTTTATATTTTTCTCATCCAAAAATAAGATATTTTATCTTTCTACTGTGTCTTTGAGCTTCACCTTTTTTGATGCTATATCATCTTCAAAAAACAGTGTTTTGACGAAAGAAATAATGTTAAAATATTTTAATTATATATTTTATATTTCTACTTTTTCATTATCTCAAACTTTTTAAAAAATTGTTTTATATTCATTATATTTAAAACCATCGTTATCTCACTTTCCTATTAAAAAAAAACAAGCAGACAAACAAACCACAACAATGGTGCTTTGTTGCTCCGGATTTTAATGGCGGCACATTTTTTTTCGAGGAAATTTAGGAACTACAGACAAAATAAATTTATAAATAAAATTGTTTATAATCTCAGACCGCCAGAGACAGGAATTATCAGCATGTTGTGGTTTTTCCTTATGTAAGGCTGTGCATGTTTTTCTGCAGAGCACAAAGTGTGTTTTGCTCTGTCTTTTTAAAGGAGGTGCCCGGCATTGACCTCATACGTGCGAAGCAGGCGCTCAGCCACTGGGCTACACCTGCTCCCCAGTATGTCGAGTCTTCTGTGCGGTTTAATCCCGAGGACCCGGGCCCAGGTGGCTCTGCAGGAGGAGGTGTCTTTATAACTCGCCTGCCTCCCCGGAGCAGGGCCTGGCTTTGCTTCTCTGATGTGACGGACCCCGGGTCACCAGCTCACCGTGCAGTGGACACGGACTCAGGAGCCCAGGGCACAGCCAGCCAGCCCTGGTGGCAGGGAGAGTCCTGAGGCTGAGCTCAAGGGGGAGGGCGGGGGTGTGTGTGTGTGAATTTACTGTTGTGTGGGGGTGGGAGAGAGGGTCTTGTCCCCTCCCACAGCTGGCTATTTACTTATTTATAATTTAATCTAAATAATGCCCTGGGATCTGCAGCAGCAAGTGACAGCTGAAGCTCCAGGCAGCCTGGTGTCCTCTGCCACCAGAGTCACGGCGGGGGGGGGGGGGGGGGGGGTTGAAAAGCGCAGGCCGGTCACCCAAGCCTTTGGCTCTTCCCCCCCGCCTCTGCCAGGAAAGGAACTTCTCAGAGCGAAGAAAAGAGCAGGACGCATCCAAGCCGGCCGTGGAGCGGAAGCCGCGGCTCTCCTTCCTGGGTGCTGCCGTCGCAGGTGGCACGTTTGCGCCCAGGGAGAAAACAAAGGCCGCGCGGGAAGGGCGTGGTGCTGTGACTATGCTCACCGAGCCCTCGGGACGGCTTTAGGAGGTGGGTGTCACCGTCCCCATCGCGGCGAGGTGGAAACTGAGGCGGGAGCCGCAGGGGCACGTGGCTACGGGGCCACGGCGCGGGGGGCGACCCCGAGATGGGCACCGCCAGCCTCTGCGCCCTCCTGCCCCTTCCAGGCACCCCGTCCTCACCTTCCCTCTCTCCATGCCCTTCGCTCACCTCCCCCGCCCCCACCCCACCTCGGGGCAGGCGGGAACAGGGGCTCTCAGTTCAGCCGCCCCCCGCCCGGCGCTCCGGATAAATATTTGTGCAGGGAGTGAATAAACAGAGGAAGCCTGCAAACAAAACCATCGCAGAGCCGGCTCCTTCCCCAGTGCTCCCCACGAACAGCCCTGCACGTGGGCCACAAAGAGCCCGACCGAGGGGCGCAGGGCTCGCACACGCAGGCTCTGCGGCTCGGCCGGGTGTGAATCCAGCTTCTCAGCTGTGTGACCTTGGGCGAGGTGCTGCGCCTCTCTGTGCCTTGGTCTCCCCGTCCCAGCAATAGTCCACACTCCATAATTCCATGTGACAGCTCAGGGATAGCCGTTAGCACAGTGCCTGGCACACAGCAAAAGCCTTGAGGGTGAAACTGCATCTGTCCCAGAGGCTGAGATGAGATTGAGAGACAAAGCCCGAAGAGGGGCAGCCACTTGCCCCAGGCGGCTCCCCAGAGGAGGTAGCATCTGAATGGTTCTGGAATTTTCCTGCTGAAAATCTGTCCGTGGCACCTGCTGTCCCCTGAATCGCCCAGGGCAGGCTCGTTTATCTCTTTCCAGGGTTCTCAGGGCTCCGTGCATCTGGAACTCCAACCCACCCCTCCCTGTCTTCCCTGAACCTCTCTGCCCCCATCGCTCCCCCAACCCCACCACCCCCCGGGGGCTCAGACCCAAGCTGCAGCTTCCCGGACTCCCTGCCCTCTCATGCCACACACCTCTGCCTCCAAATACATCCGTAGCCCCCAGCCCCCGCCCCGCTGGCCCCGCATCGCCCCGTGGCCCCTGGCCCAGCCTCCCCGCTGGTGTCCTGCTTCTGCCTCCTCTTTGCCCCGTCACGGGGCAGCTGGAGCGATCCTTTCAAATCACGACTCTGATCGCATCGCTTCTCCACAGTCAACAACTCAGCAGCTTCCCGTCAAGCTTGGAATATGATCCCAAATCCTTACCTGGCTCCAAAGCCCGAAACGAGCCCCTCTCCCCGACCCTCCTCGGCTCCCCTGCTCTAACCATACAGACTTGCTGCCTCACACCCAGAGCCTTTGCACTGCTGTTCCCTCCCCACATGCCTTTCCTCACACGCTCCCAGCTGGGCCCTTCACTGCCAGGTCTCTCCCAGATAGCACCTCCTTGGGGAGCCCTTCCCTGGCCTCCCCCTGCAGTGCCCCAGCTCTCGCTCTCCTGCTCCCTCTCTCACTCATTTGCACTCTCACCTTCCCTTTTTCCCTTTCCCTCCTATTTTTTTCAAAGTACTCACTTCTATCCAGAATTAGATTATTTTGCAATTTTACTTAACAAAATCTGCAAATTATTTATAAAATGTATGAGTTGTTCTCTCTAAAGTGTACATTCTATCAGAGATGAATATTGTCTAAAGAAAGAAGGAAGGGGAAAAGGAATGCAAGAAGGAAGGGAGGGAGGGCTTAGTTTTCAGCTGGGGGAGAGCAGGGAGGAGGGGAGGGTGAGGCACAGGCCGGGGTCATCTGGGGAGAGCAGGGGGTTGGCTGGCTGGAGAGCTGGTGCAGGGCGTGAGGTTAGGCAGTGACTTTTGGAACAAAGCGTGTGGAGCGTTAAATACCAGAGAAAGGAGCTGTAGAGCCCAGAAGCCTCTTCTTGCTCCTTAAAACTCGCGTCAGCCTCTGGAAAGGACGGAGAGGCACGCGGGCTTTCCATCTCGGGGGGCGCCCCCTCCCCAGCCAGCGCCCGCCTTCCCCCGGCTCGGGCCGCAGCCAGGCAGGGCGCGGAGGCCGGGGAGCCGGGGCCAGGGAGGAACCGGCGGCGTCACCCGCTCTGGAATGCTGCGGCTGCCATGAACTTGCTCCAGATGCACAGAGTTCCCGTCAGAGCATGAAACAAGAGGGGAAAAACCCACGGGGCCCGGGCTGGAGAACGCGCAGCATAGCAACGGCACAACAAGCCGGGGCAAACGCGCCGCTGCACGCCGGGGTGCTTTCCGGCCAGGCCCCGGGGTTCTGCCGCCTCGGCCTGGCCGAGCCCAAGGCCCCCCGGCCCCCGCCGGCCCCAGGGCCGATCGCGCCCCCCGGCCGGCCTCCGGGGTGGTGGCGCTCTGGCCTGTGCCGGTTGGGGGACCACCGGGACCCCCCGGCCTCCAGGAGCAGCTGACAAGCCTGGCTGCCGCAGGCGCTCTCCGCGGGGAGACCCCGAGGGGCTGGCTGGCGCCCCCGGCTCTCCAGCTCGGTCCCCGGGGCTGTGCGCGGTGTGCGGCGGCTTGGGGGGCTCGCCCGCTGCACGCCCTTGCCGGGAGCCAGCAAGGGATTGGGTCCTCCCAGGGTGCCGCAGTGCGTCAGCGAGGCTCCGGGGCGCCCACGGCGAGGAGCTGGGCCGCCTCCCCGCTCCCAGGCAGCTTCCGGGCACCTAGAGGAGTTCAGAAACCATCTTGCCGACCCCCGAGTGCCCACGGCCCCTCCTCCACCCCTACCGATCTCGGCTGTATGAGTGTCCCATCTCCCGCTCTCCCTTAAAAAGAAATGCTAAAAAAGGCCCAAGACCTGTGCGGGCAGGGCGGGCGGTGGAAGGGGTGTCTCCAGGCGGGTGGGGGGTGAGCGGCAGGCGAGCAGAGCTGGAGAGAGGGCTCGAAGGGGCAGCATCTTCAAGGGACACTGCTGATGTCATAGCCCGCCTCACCTGTCGTCCTAAGGAGCCCAGGTAAGGGACCTGACAATAGCCTGCACATAGGAGGTGCTCAAGAAGCGGCATTTCCCCTGATTTTGTGGCATCCCATCCCTGGCCTGTGAAGCAAGCAAATGAGCACAGAGAGGCCCGGAGCAGGGCTTCAGGTCACACAGCCAGGAGGTGGACCCAGGGTGATGCACCCGGGCCTGGTTGGGGGCAGGGAGGGAACAGCCACTGCTGGGCCCTTGTTGCCATGGGCCGCCCCTCGCCGGGGCCCACGGGTGGAGGGGCCGGAGCCAGGGGTGCAGGGATCTCCGTGTCTGCTCACTCGACTCACGGCAGACTCCTTGCCTTCGCCGGTGAGGCCCAGCCTCTCCCCCCAGCGCCCTGTCCCCCTCAGGCGCCATCTCGGGGGCGGCCCGGGGGCCCGGGATGTCCCTGGAGCCCTGCGCCCCAGGTTGGAGTCCAGCCCGCCGCTGACAGCTGTATGGCTCGTGCAGCACCTTCGTCCCCGGTGAGCTGTGGGGACCTGAGTGACGGAGGTGGCGTTTCCTGGAGGCAGGCACCCGAGCCAGGGCCTTCCTTACTACAGTGAATCCCAGGTGCTCCTGCCACCCCCACACCCCCCGTGCTGCGCTACAGCGGCAGTCCTCAGAGCGGGGTCCCCAACCAGCAGCCTCACCTGGAAACCTGCTCGAAATACTCCCCTCTCTCCCTGCCAGAATTACTGCATCAGAAACTCAGGGGCTGAGGCCAGCGATCCGTGCTCAGCAGGCCCTCCGGGGGATTCCGACCGCGCACTGGCATTTAGGACCTGCTCTTCCAGGCATTGACCCCGGCTGTTCTCCCTCGCTCTAAACCCACCCGTGGCTCCCCAGTGCCTTCTGAGTCGAGCCCAAGTAGCTTTAACCAACGCTCAAAAGCCCGTCCCTGACGGCCCCGGAGGACGGCTGCTGGAGGGAAGCGCCTGGGACTCGCCTCTGCTGAGTTTGCCCGTCACACCAGCCAGGCTGGGGGACTGCACAGAGGGCAAGTGTCGCCAACGTGGGTGGCTCCCGGTGGCAGTCTGAGGTTCAGATTCTGGCCCTGGCTCCGGTGCTGTGGCTTCAAAACCTGGAGCCTCAGAGTTCTCCTCCGCTGAGTGGGGCAATGATAAAGCTGTCTGCCTGAGTCATCGTGAGGGCTGAGCAGGATCACCCCTGCCAAGCGCTCAGCTGGTGCCTGGAGCCGTGGAAATATTTGGGTCCACCGTTCCTCATCCCCAAACTCCTGGGGCTGGAGGCTTCAGAATGCTGAGTTTTTCAGATTTTAAAAAGAGGAATATACCACTTATCCCGTAACACATCGAATAGGGGTCTCCTGTAAACAAACACACTGGTGATTCTGCATTAAAATGTATGAACACGCAAAGTAAGTCGAAAAATAAAGAGTGTCGATAGCTTCCCATCAGTTCAAGTGTTAATGCAGAAGGTACTGGGGAGCTATTGAAGGGTTTAGAGCAGGGAAGGGACGCCATCAGGCTGACGTCTGAAAACTGTGGCTTCCAAGATGTGAGCGGGGGGGTCAGATCCCCCGAAGGCTTCTTAGACGCAGATTGCGGGGCCCCGCACAAGGGCCGCTCCCTCCTCGTGCAGCTGCTGGGGAAGGTGTGGCCACTCTCCCCATTTTACAGATGATGAAACCCTGAGGCTCAGAGAGAGAAAATTAATTACTTGCCCAGGTCTGGGAAGTGGGAGGGCTGGAACTACCAAATGAGTTTGGGGTCCAAATTGATGAGCAGCCTTTCGGTTTGGGGGTTTTGGAATTGTGGCTAAGGGATGGTGAGCCAGAGTGAAACACCCTTGTGCCGGGCTCAGAGAGAAAGCCTGTGACAGATGGAAAGTACATAGGTTTTGGGGTCCAAATCTACCATCTCATGTTTGTTTGACCTTGCCTCCCTGAGCCTCAGTTTCCCCACCGGGATCCGCAGGCGTTCTTTGGCAGGGGGAAGCGCTGAGATGGTGCAGGCGGGACACCCCCTCAGCGCTCAGAGACAAAACTTGGTCACCAGCTCTGCCCTCCTCTGGGGCTGTCAGGCTGAACCCCAGAATTCCCCCAACCACACCCCCAGCCCACACCCTGACATGCCTGGGCTGGGGCTCCGGAACGAGAACGAGCCCACCCAGCTTGTGTCCGTTGGTGCCTCTCCATGGTGACAGCACCCGGAGCAGGGTGGGGGTGAGGGGAGCGGCCACTGTGCCCAAGTACAGGTGCTGTCCCCATCCCTGCAGGAAACAGACTGGGCCACACGGGTGGCGGCCGGTGCCATCCAAGTGAAACTCCGGGGACTCCACTGACCTACACGTGCCTTCCAGGGAATCTAGCAAATGGAGCGCTGGGATCCTCCCAAGCTGGATCTTGAGTCAAGGAGCGTGGGGAGGGAGAGAAGGAACTTGCATGGATGGAAGTCCTACTGTGTGCTGCTCTCATGCCCCTCTGCCCACAGCCTAGGCAAAATAGCCCACTAGGTACACAGTCCCCAGAGTTCATTTGGACACAGGTTCAAATCCCCTGCGCTGCTGGTTTCTTAGCTGTGGGCCTGTCTGACCATCAGGATCCTCTTGGGTAAAATAAGGATAACGCCACCCAACTCATAGGATTGTTGGAGGAGGTTAGGTGAGATCATGCATGTTAAGGACCAGGACAAGGGCCAGGCAAGGGCCTTCCTCAATAAATAGTGGCCACTATCGTCATTTCTATTTTATACGAGGGGAAGTAAGACCTGGGAGGTGTCCAAGAACACACGGGGAGGAAGAGGACTTGGCCCAGGGGTTAGGGTGTCCATCTACCACATGGGAGGTCCGCGGTCCAAACCCGGGGCCTCCCTTGACCCGTGTGCAGGCTGGCCCATGCGCAGTGCTGATGCGCGCAGGGAGTGCTGTGCCACGCAGGGTGTCCCCCGCGTAGGGGAGCCCCACGTGCAGGGAGTGCACCCCATAAGGAGGGCCGCCCAGCGTGAAAGAAAGTGCAGCCTGCCCAGGAGTGGCGCCGCCCCACACGGAGAGCTGATGCAGCAAGATGACACAACAAAAAAAGAGACACATTGCTGGTGCCACTGACAAGAATAGAAGCAGACACAGAAGAACACGCAGCGAATGGACACAGAGAGCAGACAACTGGAGTGGGGGGAGGGGGAAGGGGAGAGAAATAAATAAAACATAATAATAATTTAAAAAAGAACACATGAGCAGTCAGCAGTGGGGGAGCTTCTGAGCCCAAATCTGTGTTCTTCAAAGCTCATTCTTTCCACCCTAGCCCCGGAAGCATTCACATGTCAAGTCCAGGCACTGAGGGATTTCCTCTCAAGCCCTTCTTTCAAAGGTCAACAACATTTGCTGAGCACCAGAGAAGAGGGGGGAGAGCTCAACAGTTCCAAAGCCAGAGGCCTGGGCTCAAATCCCAGCCTGGGCAAGGACTAGCCGGGGGTACCTTGGGCAGGTCCCTTAATGCTGTACCTTAGTTTCCTTATCTGTAAAAGAGGTGACAGCCCTCCTCCCGGCAGTTCAGACCAAAACCTGCCTCTTCTCGTTTGCACGCCCCCACATCTGCTCTATCAGGAAAGCCAGCCCCTGTCCCTTCAAATACATCTGGAACCCCATGACACCTTTCTCCCTGCAGCTTGACCCTCCCCTGCTCAGAGCCACCCTCACCTCTCACCTGGCACGTTGCCAGAGCCATCTCACTGAGAGTGAATTGTCCACTCAGAAACCGGAGGGATTGGCACCCTGCAGAGGGCTCCCATGTCAGGCAAAGTGAACCCACGTCCTTACCGTGGCCGCGGGCTGCACCTCAGGGGGCTCCCCACAGCCTGCCTGGCCACCTGCCCCTCTTCCCTGCCTCACTCCCCACGGCCCTCACTGGACTCCCTCCACCAGGCCAGGCCCTTCTCGCCCTGCCTCGCTTTGCACCTGCTGTTCTCTGCCTGGAAGGATCTTCCCCCAGACACCTGCCCGGCACCCTCCCTCACCTGCACCCAGGCCTGCCTTGAATGCCATCTTCTCCCTGGGCCCTTCTTCTGTGTTTGTTGTTTTTTTTAATTAACTTATTTTTTTTATTAGGGAAGTGGTAGGTTTTTGCGTAGCGTATTAGTCAGGGTTCTCTAGGGAAACAGAATCAACAGGAGATAGCTGTCAATAGCATGCGATCTGTATGAGTGTCTCACCTGACCGTGGGGTGCACAGGTCCAGGCTCCTCAGGCAGGCTGCAGCCAGGGGCTGCAATGAAAGTCCAGTGAAGGTTCTTGACGAGTTCTGGGAGACACTGGCTGTCCGAAGACGAGCTGGGAAATTCTCTTCTCAATGCTTGGAGTCACTTCCCCTTTTAAGGCATTCCGCTGATGGGGTTAAGCGTCACTCACTGCTGATGGCGATCTCCCTGACTGAGGTAACTGTCAGCAGCTATCTGTGCTGTAAAGTCACTGCTGACTAAAGTCCATGAATGCCCTTGTATTACAGTTAGTCCAGTGCTTGCTTGACCAGACAACTGGGCCCAATTACTGGCCCGCGCTGACGCATTAGCCTAACCACCACACATAGCACACGGTTTCCATGTGCCACCCTAATCTTATACTTTGCCTTAGTGTGCTACACTTGGTACAATTCATGAAAGAACATTTTAATAATTGTACTATTCACGACAGTGTATTGTTTACAGCGGGCTCTCAGGTTCTACCCGTCCTGTTGGTTGTTCCTTTAAAAGTTTTATCCCAGTAACATACACAACCGAAAATTTCCCCTTGTAACCACACTCACATACATAATTCAGTGCCATTAATCACAGCCACGGTGTTGTGCCACCATCTCCACCATCCGTTACCAAAACTTCCTGGTCCACCCGTGGAGACATCTGTGCTGTTTAAGCCCTCACGCCTCACTCCACCCCCGCCCAGCCCCCGGGTCCTTGAGTCCTTCTTGGCCCCAATATTTAAAGGGCAGCCCCTGCTCCTCCCAGGCCCTCTCTGTCCCCCTCACTGCTTGATTTTTCCACGGAACTCTAATCACCATTTAATACCCGCTCTATTTGACTTTTAAAAAATTGTCTGTCATTCCCCAACCAGCATGTAAGCCGCAGAGGGCAGGGGTTTTTTGTGGGTTTCGTTCTCTGCTGTGTGCCCGGCATCTGGAGCAGAGTCTAGACTAGAGGAAAGCTTCAGCTGTTGGTTGAATGAGTGACGTGAGCGAGTAGTCCTCCCCCCGGGCTTCTTGTGAGGATGGAGGGGGTCAACCCAGAGCCCTAAGAGAGTGCTCGCTGAGGCCTTGCTGTGGCGCTGGGGCGTCCGGGGGCATGCAGAGATGGCTCAGAGAACATCCCCGTCTGGGAGGGGAGGCTGGACCTGCTCCCACCAGGAGGATGGCACAGAAGAGGGGCCACGGGGGGCAGCAGCGCAGGGCTGCGCACAGGCCAGGGCTGCCCTGGAGGGGGCCGAGCAACCGGGCGGTGCTGAGTGGGGCTGGGGTGGGAGAGAGGCCACCAAGGTCCAGCGGTGAAGCCTCTGGAGTGCGGGGTTCGGGGCTCTGGGCTTTCTCCCCGGGCAGTGGGGGAGCCGCAGGAAGGCTTTGGGGGCGGGCTGGGAGCTAATGACTCTGACAACCAAGACCTGCCGCATTTGAGGTTTTGGCGGGGGGAAGGCCATGACCTTGACCTTGACCTTGAACTTTCATTGGCTGTTGGCGGACTGAGAGCCTGCGCTCTCCCCCAAGGACCTGTCTTATTTCCAGCAAGAGGATCCCCGGGGTGGCACCCAACCCCCCGTGCCCCGCCCAGTGCTGAATCATCCAACGCCGGCAGTTTTCTAGCAGAATTCTTGGGGTACTAGAGAGGAAGTGGAAAGGCGCCCGCCATGCAGGTGGGACACAGATGTGTCCTCGGGGCACGGAGGTGGACTCAGAAGCCAGTGGCTTCCGCAGAGGGCCTCTTTCCTTATTCCCCCAACACCTGATCAGTGAGCACCCACCACGCGCCAAGGCCGTGCCGGGCGCTGCACGTGCAGCGGGATGCAGCACAGACAAGGCCCCTGTGCTCTGGAGCAGTCACACCGGGATGAGAGGCGGGAAGTCAACCGATGAGCAGATCAGGAATATTTCATTCCAAATGGTGAGACCTGGGATGACAAGAAAGGACTGGTTTGAGTGGGAGAGACAGAGGATCAAGGGAAGGCGTCTCAGAGAAAGTAGTGTTTGAGCTGAGAGCTGGACAATCGGCAGGAAATCTTTCATGCAGAAAGTGAGGGGAACAGCCTTCCAGGCAGAGGGCATGGCAGGGCCGAGGCTCAGAGACCCCTCCCAGTGTGATGCTGTCCAAGATGAAGTAGGTTCCTGGGACTGGCCAGCATCTGCATTCAGGGGGCAATACAGTTATGCGTGGGGCCAATGCCATGCTTCCTGTGGTCTCCCTGTCCCTCAGAGAATGAAAAATGCTTGCCACCTTTTCCCTGGATGTAAGAGGAAAGTGCTTGGCCAGGCAAAATGCAGAGGAAGAGAGGGGGGAAAATTAATTATTGCATGCCCTGAAATCTTTACTGAGCACTTGGTACAAGCCAGACTTCAGAGCTGTGTCCAAGAGGAAGGCCCTGTCACCTCTAGCAAGTGACAGATAAAGAAGTGAGCCGATAAAAATGCTGTTTCAGGAAGTGATAAGTTTGATGAAGGAAAACAGTGCCAGAGTATAGGATGGCTGGGGGGACGGGGGTGAGGCGATATGGGGGTCAGGGAGGGCCTCCCGGGAAGGTGACCTTTGAGCAGCGACCTGAACCAAGTGAGGGTGCGGGGTGATGTATTCCAGTGGGAACAGCATGTGCAAAGGCCCTGATGCTGGGCACCCATTGGTTGGTTTGAGGAGCAGCAAGGAAGCCAGCCTGCTGCAGCGGGGGGAGCGGGGAGAGCAGAGAGTAGGGAAGGGGATGGGCAGGGCTGTCGGGCCCCTCAGGCCCTGGGTTGCCCTGTCTCAGGTCTCTGGGCGCTGCGTGGATATTTACTAGTTGTGTTCAAGGCAGCGGTTTGCTCACAGGCCCAGATCAGGAACCCCCACTATCTCCTCCTTCTCTCCCGAGTCCTTTCTTCTGGAGCGTTGCACCAGTCCAGTTTGGGGTGGCAGAGGTGGCTGCAGTGTAGCCAGGGCTCTCGCCGCCTTTAGGGCTGTGGCCGGGGTGTCTAAGGCACCCCCAGCGCAGACACGGCTCTCCCGTCCCCTGGAGGCCCTCCAGCCCCAGTCCACACCCGTGGCTTCCTCACTGCCCGCTGCTCACTCCAGACGCCCTGTGCGCGTGGACGCCCCCCCCCCCCGCCCACGCTGGGCCCCCGGGCTCGGGCCACACTCGGGTCCCTCCCAGCCGGGGCTCTGAGCCTCCTCCCTGGACCTCCGCGAGCCCCGAGGCTGAGCCCCCCCCCGCCCTTTGGGCCTGGGCTTCCTGGCCCTCCTCACCTCAGCCGCCCCTTGGCTCTGGCCCCCATCGACGGTGACAAGCTGATGCCTCGCTAACCCAGGGGCCAACGAATTCCATCCCCAGGGGTCGGTGCTGGCGCCGTGCATGTGCCCGGCCCTGGCGCGCGTGGCCGTGATGGCGCGCTCGTGGGGCCCCGGGTGAAGACAGCACCTGGCCTGCAGGGAGCACAGGGGGCCGGGGAGCTGGGGCCGTAAAAACTCAGCCAGTGGGGAGCGGGGGTAGCTCAGTGGTTTGAGCACCTGCCTCCCATGCACGAGGGTCCTGAGTTCAATCTCTGGCACCTCCTAAGAAAAATAAATTACACAGGGGAGAAGGGGTGATATTTGGGGGGGGAAAGTCTATGAAAGCTCCTTAGAGGGAGGAAAATAAAACAAAACTGAGAAACACTGGCTCAGAACAAAAACTCTTTATTAAAAACATATATGAGGGGAGCAGGTTAGCTTGATGGTTGAGTGCCTGCCTCCCATGTATGAGGTCCTGGGTTCAATACCCAGTAACTCCTTTAAAAAAGTAATTAATTAATTTTTTAAAAAATCAGCGCCAGAATCAGTGTTCCTCCGGTGACACAGCCTGCACTATCTTCAACTGTCTTCCTTTGGTGTATGGGCTTTCCTCCCTTAAATTTTATTCTGAAAAATTTCATAACCCATAGGAAAGTGGTAAGAATAGCTCAGTAAGCACCTGTCTATACTTCACCTAGGCCAGTGGTTCTCAGCCTCGGGTGAATTTTGCGCATCCCCCCCCCCCCCCCCCCCCCCCCGACCAGGGGTCACGTGGCAATGCCTGGAGACATTCCCGGTTGTCACGATTATTGGGGGGAGGCGGGAAGGAATGGGTGCTATTGGCATCTAGGGGCAGCAGCCAGGGGTACTGCAAAACACCCCCTAATGCACAGGGCAGCCCCCACAACAAAGATATTCTCTGGTCCAAAACGCCAGTATTGCCGAGGCTGAGAAGCCCTGCCTAAGCTGACCCCGCGGCTAACGCTTTGACTCATGGGCTTTATCTCTCTCTACCCCGGCACTCATCATGATTTTACTGAGCCCTCTGAAGGCACCCTGTAGCCCTCCTGACTCTTCACTCTGGAAGACTTTAGCATCCCCTGCATCATCACAATGCAAATTTGATAACCGCAAACACGGATACAACACCATCACACTTATACACAGTTTACACTCGAATGTTGACAGTTGCCCCAGGAACATCCTTCACAGCGTTCCTTTTTTCCCAGCTAGAATCTAATCCAGGATGGGGCCTTGGACAGCCCCTGTCCTGCCCCTTTCGCTCTCCTGTAATCAGGAACAGCTAGTTCCTCGGCCCTCTTGATCGGCCATGACCTGACATTTCTGCAGAATACGGGCCCATTGTTTTGGAGCAGGTCTTTCAGTTTGGGTTTGTCTGATTGTTTCCTCATGATTAGATTCAGGTCCTGCATTTTTGGCAGGGATTCCTCAGATGTTTGTGACCTCAGGGCCTCCTATCAGGAGGCTCACGCCATCCGCCGGTTCCAGTTGATTTCTTGGTTAAGATGCTGCCTGCCAGATTTCTCTGTTACAAAGGTTTCTCGTTTTCCTTGGGGGATTATTAAGTCATTTGGAGGGCGATGTGTTGTATATCCTGTCCACTGCCAACAAACTTCCTTCCACTGATGATTTGTTACCTAAATCAATCTTCTACCCTCTGGGGCCAAGTGATTTT